>NC_058521.1:604288687-604598906 GCF_904849725.1 Hordeum vulgare subsp. vulgare | reverse complement strand
CTGTTTTGGGGTTACGGTCGATTTTTTATGCTCCATAAACCGTTTGCACGACTACCGAAACGTCATAAAAACTCGGTTTTTTTTGTCGTTTCGGGCTAGTATCATGGGCGATAACGCGCTGTTTTAGGGTTCCGAGTCCATTTTTGATGCTTCATGAACACTGTGCACGGCTACCATGATGTCGAAAAAATTGGTTGTTTTTATCATTTCGTGTATGTTTCGTGGGCTATAACGCGCTGTTTTGGGGTACCTCATCAATTCCTTATGCTCCATGAACCCTGTGCACGTCTATCAAGACATCGCAAAAACTCGTTCTTTATGGCGTTTTTGACCAGTTTTGTGGAATATAGCGCACTGTTTTGGGGTCCTGGGTTGATTTTTGATGCTTCATGGACCCTGTGCAGGGCTATCGACACATCGCAAAAACTCATTGTTTTGTCGTTTTGGGCCATTTTCATGGGCTACGTATTGTTTTGGGGTTCCGGGTAGATTTTTGATACTCCATGAACCATGTGCACGTCTAACGAGACGTCGTAAAAACTCGTTCTTTTTGTAGTTTCAGTCTAGTTTTGTGGGATATACCTGGTTTGGGGTCCCGCGTCGATTTTTAATGCTCCATGAACCGTGTGCACGGCTATCGAGATGTCGAAAAAAACTCATTGTTTTCGTCTTTTTGGGCCAGTTTTGTGGTCCATAGCGCACTGTTTTGGGGTCCCGGGTTGTTTTTTATGCTCAATGAACCCTGTGCACGACTATCGAGATGTGGCCAAAAATCGGTGTTTTGTCGTTTCGAGCCACCTTCGTGGGCTACAGCGCGCTGTTTTGGGGTCTCGTGTCGATTTTTATGCTCCATGAACACTGTGCACGGCTATCGAGTTGTTGCAAAAATTCTAGGATTTTGTTGTTTCGAGACACTTTCATGGGCTATAGCGCACTATTTTTGGGTCTCGGGTCGATTTTTTATGCTCCATGAACCTTGTGCACGGCTATCAAGATGTCGAAATAACTTGTTGTTTTGTCGTTTCGGGCCAGTTTCGTGGGCTATAGCGCACTGTTTTGGGGTCCTGGGTCGTTTTTTGAAGCTCCATGAACCCTGTGCACGACTATCGAGATGTCGCAAAAAATCAGTGTATTTGTCGTTTCGGGCCACTTTCGTGGGCTATAGTGCACTGTTTTGTGGTCCTGTGTCGTTTTTGAATGCTCCATGAACCCTTTGCACGACTATCGAGACGTAAAAAAACTCGTTGTTGTTATCGTTTCGGGCTATTTTCATGGGCGATAACGCGAAGTTTTAGGGTTCCGGTTCAATTTTTGATGCTTCATGAACCTTGTGCACGACTATCATGATGTCGAAAAAATTGGTTGTTTTTATCATTTCGAGCAAGTTTCATGAGCTATAACGCTGTTTTGGGGTACCTCGTCAATTTCTTATGCTCCATGAACACTATGCATGGCAATTGAGACGTCGCAAAAACTCGTTCTTTTGGCGTTTCTTGCGAGTTTCGTGGGATATAACGCACTCTTTTGGGGTCGATTTTTTATGCTCCATGAACCATGTGCACGGCTATCGAGATGTCGACATAACTCATTGTTTTTTTCGTTTCGGCCTAGTTTCCTGGGCTATAGCGCACTGTTTTGGGGTCCGTGGTGGATTTCTTATGCTCCATGAACCTTGTGTACGGCTATCGAAACGTCGCAAAAACTCATTCCTATTGGCGTTTGTGGCGAGTTTCGTGGGATAGAGCGCACTCTTTTGGGGTCCCGGGTCGATTTTTGATCCTCCATGGACCCTCCGCATGGCTATCGAGACATAGCCAAAACTCGGTGTTTTTGTCGTTTCGGGCAAGTTTCGTGGGCTATAGCGCACTGTTTTGGTGTCCCGGGTTGTTTTTTATGCTCAATGAACACTGTGCACGGCTATTGAGATGTCGCAAAAATTCAATGTTTTTGTCGTTTCGTGACACTTTCATGGTTTATAGCGCACTGTTTTGGGGTTACGGTCGATTTTTTATGCTCCATAAACCGTTTGCACGACTACCGAAACGTCATAAAAACTCGGTTTTTTTTGTCGTTTCGGGCTAGTATCATGGGCGATAACGCGCTGTTTTAGGGTTCCGAGTCCATTTTTGATGCTTCATGAACACTGTGCACGGCTACCATGATGTCGAAAAAATTGGTTGTTTTTATCATTTCGTGTATGTTTCGTGGGCTATAACGCGCTGTTTTGGGGTACCTCATCAATTCCTTATGCTCCATGAACCCTGTGCACGTCTATCAAGACATCGCAAAAACTCGTTCTTTATGGCGTTTTTGACCAGTTTTGTGGAATATAGCGCACTGTTTTGGGGTCCTGGGTTGATTTTTGATGCTTCATGGACCCTGTGCAGGGCTATCGACACATCGCAAAAACTCATTGTTTTGTCGTTTTGGGCCATTTTCATGGGCTACGTATTGTTTTGGGGTTCCGGGTAGATTTTTGATACTCCATGAACCATGTGCACGTCTAACGAGACGTCGTAAAAACTCGTTCTTTTTGTAGTTTCAGTCTAGTTTTGTGGGATATACCTGGTTTGGGGTCCCGCGTCGATTTTTAATGCTCCATGAACCGTGTGCACGGCTATCGAGATGTCGAAAAAACTCATTGTTTTCGTCTTTTTGGGCCAGTTTTGTGGTCCATAGCGCACTGTTTTGGGGTCCCGGGTTGTTTTTTTATGCTCAATGAACCCTGTGCACGACTATCGAGATGTGGCCAAAAATCGGTGTTTTGTCGTTTCGAGCCACCTTCGTGGGCTACAGCGCGCTGTTTTGGGGTCTCGTGTCGATTTTTATGCTCCATGAACACTGTGCACGGCTATCGAGTTGTTGCAAAAATTCTAGGATTTTGTTGTTTCGAGACACTTTCATGGGCTATAGCGCACTATTTTTGGGTCTCGGGTCGATTTTTTATGCTCCATGAACCTTGTGCACGGCTATCAAGATGTCGAAATAACTTGTTGTTTTGTCGTTTCGGGCCAGTTTCGTGGGCTATAGCGCACTGTTTTGGGGTCCTGGGTCGTTTTTTGAAGCTCCATGAACCCTGTGCACGACTATCGAGATGTCGCAAAAAATCAGTGTATTTGTCGTTTCGGGCCACTTTCATGGGCTATAGTGCACTGTTTTGTGGTCCTGTGTCGTTTTTGAATGCTCCATGAACCCTTTGCACGACTATCGAGACGTAAAAAAACTCGTTGTTGTTATCGTTTCGGGCTATTTTCATGGGCGATAACGCGAAGTTTTAGGGTTCCGGTTCAATTTTTGATGCTTCATGAACCTTGTGCACGACTATCATGATGTCGAAAAAATTGGTTGTTTTTATCATTTCGAGCAAGTTTCATGAGCTATAACGCTGTTTTGGGGTACCTCGTCAATTTCTTATGCTCCATGAACACTATGCATGGCAATTGAGACGTCGCAAAAACTCGTTCTTTTGGCGTTTCTTGCGAGTTTCGTGGGATATAACGCACTCTTTTGGGGTCGATTTTTTATGCTCCATGAACCATGTGCACGGCTATCGAGATGTCGACATAACTCATTGTTTTTTCGTTTCGGCCTAGTTTCCTGGGCTATAGCGCACTGTTTTGGGGTCCGTGGTGGATTTCTTATGCTCCATGAACCTTGTGTACGGCTATCGAAACGTCGCAAAAACTCATTCCTATTGGCGTTTGTGGCGAGTTTCGTGGGATAGAGCGCACTCTTTTGGGGTCCCGGGTCGATTTTTGATCCTCCATGGACCCTCCGCATGGCTATCGAGACATAGCCAAAACTCGGTGTTTTTGTCGTTTCGGGCAAGTTTCGTGGGCTATAGCGCACTGTTTTGGTGTCCCGGGTTGTTTTTTATGCTCAATGAACACTGTGCACGGCTATTGCGATGTCGCAAAAATTCAATGTTTTTGTCGTTTCGTGACACTTTCATGGTTTATAGCGCACTGTTTTGGGGTTACGGTCGATTTTTTATGCTCCATAAACCGTTTGCACGACTACCGAAACGTCATAAAAACTCGGTTTTTTTTGTCGTTTCGGGCTAGTATCATGGGCGATAACGCGCTGTTTTAGGGTTCCGAGTCTATTTTTGATGCTTCATGAACACTGTGCACGGCTACCATGATGTCGAAAAAATTGGTTGTTTTTATCATTTCGTGTATGTTTCGTGGGCTATAACGCGCTGTTTTGGGGTACCTCATCAATTCCTTATGCTCCATGAACCCTGTGCACGTCTATCAAGACATCGCAAAAACTCGTTCTTTATGGCGTTTTTGACCAGTTTTGTGGAATATAGCGCACTGTTTTGGGGTCCTGGGTTGATTTTTGATGCTTCATGGACCCTGTGCAGGGCTATCGACACATCGCAAAAACTCATTGTTTTGTCGTTTTGGGCCATTTTCATGGGCTACGTATTGTTTTGGGGTTCCGGGTAGATTTTTGATACTCCATGAACCATGTGCACGTCTAACGAGACGTCGTAAAAACTCGTTCTTTTTGTAGTTTCAGTCTAGTTTTGTGGGATATACCTGGTTTGGGGTCCCGCGTCGATTTTTAATGCTCCATGAACCGTGTGCACGGCTATCGAGATGTCGAAAAAACTCATTGTTTTCGTCTTTTTGGGCCAGTTTTGTGGTCCATAGCGCACTGTTTTGGGGTCCCGGGTTGTTTTTTATGCTCAATGAACCCTGTGCACGACTATCGAGATGTGGCCAAAAATCGGTGTTTTGTCGTTTCGAGCCACCTTCGTGGGCTACAGCGCACTGTTTTGGGGTCTCGTGTCGATTTTTATGCTCCATGAACACTGTGCACGGCTATCGAGTTGTTGCAAAAATTCTAGGATTTTTTTGTTTCGAGACACTTTCATGGGCTATAGCGCACTATTTTTGGGTCTCGGGTCGATTTTTTATGCTCCATGAACCTTGTGCACGGCTATCAAGATGTCGAAATAACTTGTTGTTTTGTCGTTTCGGGCCAGTTTCGTGGGCTATAGCGCACTGTTTTGGGGTCCTGGGTCGTTTTTTGAAGCTCCATGAACCCTGTGCACGACTATCGAGATATCGCAAAAAATCAGTGTATTTGTCGTTTCGGGCCACTTTCGTGGGCTATAGTGCACTGTTTTGTGGTCTTGTGTCGTTTTTGAATGCTCCATGAACCCTTTGCACGACTATCGAGACGTAAAAAAACTCGTTGTTTTTATCGTTTCGGGCTATTTTCATGGGCGATAACGCGAAGTTTTAGGGTTCCGGTTCAATTTTTGATGCTTCATGAACCTTGTGCACGACTATCATGATGTCGAAAAAATTGGTTGTTTTTATCATTTCGAGCAAGTTTCATGAGCTATAACGCTGTTTTGGGGTACCTCGTCAATTTCTTATGCTCCATGAACACTATGCATGGCAATTGAGTCGTCGCAAAAACTCGTTCTTTTGGCGTTTCTTGCGAGTTTCGTGGGATATAACGCACTCTTTTGGGGTCGATTTTTTATGCTCCATGAACCATGTGCACGGCTATCGAGATGTCGACATAACTCATTGTTTTTTCGTTTCGGCCTAGTTTCCTGGGCTATAGCGCACTGTTTTGGGGTCCGTGGTGGATTTCTTATGCTCCATGAACCTTGTGTACGGCTATCGAAACGTCGCAAAAACTCATTCCTATTGGCGTTTGTGGCGAGTTTCGTGGGATAGAGCGCACTCTTTTGGGGTCCCGGATCGATTTTTGATCCTCCATGGACCCTCCGCATGGCTATCGAGACATAGCCAAAACTCGGTGTTTTTGTCGTTTCGGGCAAGTTTCGTGGGCTATAGCGCACTGTTTTGGTGTCCCGGGTTGTTTTTTATGCTCAATGAACACTGTGCACGGCTATTGAGATGTCGCAAAAATTCAATGTTTTTGTCGTTTCGTGACACTTTCATGGTTTATAGCGCACTGTTTTGGGGTTACGGTCGATTTTTTATGCTCCATAAACCGTTTGCACGACTACCGAAACGTCATAAAAACTCGGTTTTTTTTGTCGTTTCGGGCTAGTATCATGGGCGATAACGCGCTGTTTTAGGGTTCCGAGTCTATTTTTGATGCTTCATGAACACTGTGCACGGCTACCATGATGTCGAAAAAATTGGTTGTTTTTATCATTTCGTGTATGTTTCGTGGGCTATAACGCGCTGTTTTGGGGTACCTCATCAATTCCTTATGCTCCATGAACCCTGTGCACGTCTATCAAGACATCGCAAAAACTCGTTCTTTATGGCGTTTTTGACCAGTTTTGTGGAATATAGCGCACTGTTTTGGGGTCCTGGGTTGATTTTTGATGCTTCATGGACCCTGTGCAGGGCTATCGACACATCGCAAAAACTCATTGTTTTGTCGTTTTGGGCCATTTTCATGGGCTACGTATTGTTTTGGGGTTCCGGGTAGATTTTTGATACTCCATGAACCATGTGCACGTCTAACGAGACGTCGTAAAAACTCGTTCTTTTTGTAGTTTCAGTCTAGTTTTGTGGGATATACCTGGTTTGGGGTCCCGCGTCGATTTTTAATGCTCCATGAACCGTGTGCACGGCTATCGAGATGTCGAAAAAACTCATTGTTTTCGTCTTTTTGGGCCAGTTTTGTGGTCCATAGCGCACTGTTTTGGGGTCCCGGGTTGTTTTTTATGCTCAATGAACCCTGTGCACGACTATCGAGATGTGGCCAAAAATCGGTGTTTTGTCGTTTCGAGCCACCTTCGTGGGCTACAGCGCACTGTTTTGGGGTCTCGTGTCGATTTTTATGCTCCATGAACACTGTGCACGGCTATCGAGTTGTTGCAAAAATTCTAGGATTTTGTTGTTTCGAGACACTTTCATGGGCTATAGCGCACTATTTTTGGGTCTCGGGTCGATTTTTTATGCTCCATGAACCTTGTGCACGGCTATCAAGATGTCGAAATAACTTGTTGTTTTGTCGTTTCGGGCCAGTTTCGTGGGCTATAGCGCACTGTTTTGGGGTCCTGGGTCGTTTTTTGAAGCTCCATGAACCCTGTGCACGACTATCGAGATGTCGCAAAAAATCAGTGTATTTGTCGTTTCGGGCCACTTTCGTGGGCTATAGTGCACTGTTTTGTGGTCCTGTGTCGTTTTTGAATGCTCCATGAACCCTTTGCACGACTATCGAGACGTAAAAAAACTCGTTGTTGTTATCGTTTCGGGCTATTTTCATGGGCGATAACGCGAAGTTTTAGGGTTCCGGTTCAATTTTTGATGCTTCATGAACCTTGTGCACGACTATCATGATGTCGAAAAAATTGGTTGTTTTTATCATTTCGAGCAAGTTTCATGAGCTATAACGCTGTTTTGGGGTACCTCGTCAATTTCTTATGCTCCATGAACACTATGCATGGCAATTGAGACGTCGCAAAAACTCGTTCTTTTGGCGTTTCTTGCGAGTTTCGTGGGATATAACGCACTCTTTTGGGGTCGATTTTTTATGCTCCATGAACCATGTGCACGGCTATCGAGATGTCGACATAACTCATTGTTTTTTCGTTTCGGCCTAGTTTCCTGGGCTATAGCGCACTGTTTTGGGGTCCGTGGTGGATTTCTTATGCTCCATGAACCTTGTGTACGGCTATCGAAACGTCGCAAAAACTCATTCCTATTGGCGTTTGTGGCGAGTTTCGTGGGATAGAGCGCACTCTTTTGGGGTCCCGGGTCGATTTTTGATCCTCCATGGACCCTCCGCATGGCTATCGAGACATAGCCAAAACTCGGTGTTTTTGTCGTTTCGGGCAAGTTTCGTGGGCTATAGCGCACTGTTTTGGTGTCCCGGGTTGTTTTTTATGCTCAATGAACACTGTGCACGGCTATTGAGATGTCGCAAAAATTCAATGTTTTTGTCGTTTCGTGACACTTTCATGGTTTATAGCGCACTGTTTTGGGGTTACGGTCGATTTTTTATGCTCCATAAACCGTTTGCACGACTACCGAAACGTCATAAAAACTCGGTTTTTTTGTCGTTTCGGGCTAGTATCATGGGCGATAACGCGCTGTTTTAGGGTTCCGAGTCTATTTTTGATGCTTCATGAACACTGTGCACGGCTACCATGATGTCGAAAAAATTGGTTGTTTTTATCATTTCGTGTATGTTTCGTGGGCTATAACGCGCTGTTTTGGGGTACCTCATCAATTCCTTATGCTCCATGAACCCTGTGCACGTCTATCAAGACATCGCAAAAACTCGTTCTTTATGGCGTTTTTGACCAGTTTTGTGGAATATAGCGCACTGTTTTGGGGTCCTGGGTTGATTTTTGATGCTTCATGGACCCTGTGCAGGGCTATCGACACATCGCAAAAACTCATTGTTTTGTCGTTTTGGGCCATTTTCATGGGCTACGTATTGTTTTGGGGTTCCGGGTAGATTTTTGATACTCCATGAACCATGTGCACGTCTAACGAGACGTCGTAAAAACTCGTTCTTTTTGTAGTTTCAGTCTAGTTTTGTGGGATATACCTGGTTTGGGGTCCCGCGTCGATTTTTAATGCTCCATGAACCGTGTGCACGGCTATCGAGATGTCGAAAAAACTCATTGTTTTCGTCTTTTTGGGCCAGTTTTGTGGTCCATAGCGCACTGTTTTGGGGTCCCGGGTTGTTTTTTATGCTCAATGAACCCTGTGCACGACTATCGAGATGTGGCCAAAAATCGGTGTTTTGTCGTTTCGAGCCACCTTCGTGGGCTACAGCGCACTGTTTTGGGGTCTCGTGTCGATTTTTATGCTCCATGAACACTGTGCACGGCTATCGAGTTGTTGCAAAAATTCTAGGATTTTGTTGTTTCGAGACACTTTCATGGGCTATAGCGCACTATTTTTGGGTCTCGGGTCGATTTTTTATGCTCCATGAACCTTGTGCACGGCTATCAAGATGTCGAAATAACTTGTTGTTTTGTCGTTTCGGGCCAGTTTCGTGGGCTATAGCGCACTGTTTTGGGGTCCTGGGTCGTTTTTTGAAGCTCCATGAACCCTGTGCACGACTATCGAGATGTCGCAAAAAATCAGTGTATTTGTCGTTTCGGGCCACTTTCGTGGGCTATAGTGCACTGTTTTGTGGTCTTGTGTCGTTTTTGAATGCTCCATGAACCCTTTGCACGACTATCGAGACGTAAAAAAACTCGTTGTTTTTATCGTTTCGGGCTATTTTCATGGGCGATAACGCGAAGTTTTAGGGTTCCGGTTCAATTTTTGATGCTTCATGAACCTTGTGCACGACTATCATGATGTCGAAAAAATTGGTTGTTTTTATCATTTCGAGCAAGTTTCATGAGCTATAACGCTGTTTTGGGGTACCTCGTCAATTTCTTATGCTCCATGAACACTATGCATGGCAATTGAGACGTCGCAAAAACTCGTTCTTTTGGCGTTTCTTGCGAGTTTCGTGGGATATAACGCACTCTTTTGGGGTCGATTTTTTATGCTCCATGAACCATGTGCACGGCTATCGAGATGTCGACATAACTCATTGTTTTTTCGTTTCGGCCTAGTTTCCTGGGCTATAGCGCACTGTTTTGGGGTCCGTGGTGGATTTCTTATGCTCCATGAACCTTGTGTACGGCTATCGAAACGTCGCAAAAACTCATTCCTATTGGCGTTTGTGGCGAGTTTCGTGGGATAGAGCGCACTCTTTTGGGGTCCCGGGTCGATTTTTGATCCTCCATGGACCCTCCGCATGGCTATCGAGACATAGCCAAAACTCGGTGTTTTTGTCGTTTCGGGCAAGTTTCGTGGGCTATAGCGCACTGTTTTGGTGTCCCGGGTTGTTTTTTATGCTCAATGAACACTGTGCACGGCTATTGAGATGTCGCAAAAATTCAATGTTTTTGTCGTTTCGTGACACTTTCATGGTTTATAGCGCACTGTTTTGGGGTTACGGTCGATTTTTTATGCTCCATAAACCGTTTGCACGACTACCGAAACGTCATAAAAACTCGGTTTTTTTTGTCGTTTCGGGCTAGTATCATGGGCGATAACGCGCTGTTTTAGGGTTCCGAGTCTATTTTTGATGCTTCATGAACACTGTGCACGGCTACCATGATGTCGAAAAAATTGGTTGTTTTTATCATTTCGTGTATGTTTCGTGGGCTATAACGCGCTGTTTTGGGGTACCTCATCAATTCCTTATGCTCCATGAACCCTGTGCACGTCTATCAAGACATCGCAAAAACTCGTTCTTTATGGCGTTTTTGACCAGTTTTGTGGAATATAGCGCACTGTTTTGGGGTCCTGGGTTGATTTTTGATGCTTCATGGACCCTGTGCAGGGCTATCGACACATCGCAAAAACTCATTGTTTTGTCGTTTTGGGCCATTTTCATGGGCTACGTATTGTTTTGGGGTTCCGGGTAGATTTTTGATACTCCATGAACCATGTGCACGTCTAACGAGACGTCGTAAAAACTCGTTCTTTTTGTAGTTTCAGTCTAGTTTTGTGGGATATACCTGGTTTGGGGTCCCGCGTCGATTTTTAATGCTCCATGAACCGTGTGCACGGCTATCGAGATGTCGAAAAAACTCATTGTTTTCGTCTTTTTGGGCCAGTTTTGTGGTCCATAGCGCACTGTTTTGGGGTCCCGGGTTGTTTTTTATGCTCAATGAACCCTGTGCACGACTATCGAGATGTGGCCAAAAATCGGTGTTTTGTCGTTTCGAGCCACCTTCGTGGGCTACAGCGCACTGTTTTGGGGTCTCGTGTCGATTTTTATGCTCCATGAACACTGTGCACGGCTATCGAGTTGTTGCAAAAATTCTAGGATTTTGTTGTTTCGAGACACTTTCATGGGCTATAGCGCACTATTTTTGGGTCTCGGGTCGATTTTTTATGCTCCATGAACCTTGTGCACGGCTATCAAGATGTCGAAATAACTTGTTGTTTTGTCGTTTCGGGCCAGTTTCGTGGGCTATAGCGCACTGTTTTGGGGTCCTGGGTCGTTTTTTGAAGCTCCATGAACCCTGTGCACGACTATCGAGATGTCGCAAAAAATCAGTGTATTTGTCGTTTCGGGCCACTTTCGTGGGCTATAGTGCACTGTTTTGTGGTCTTGTGTCGTTTTTGAATGCTCCATGAACCCTTTGCACGACTATCGAGACGTAAAAAAACTCGTTGTTTTTATCGTTTCGGGCTATTTTCATGGGCGATAACGCGAAGTTTTAGGGTTCCGGTTCAATTTTTGATGCTTCATGAACCTTGTGCACGACTATCATGATGTCGAAAAAATTGGTTGTTTTTATCATTTCGAGCAAGTTTCATGAGCTATAACGCTGTTTTGGGGTACCTCGTCAATTTCTTATGCTCCATGAACACTATGCATGGCAATTGAGACGTCGCAAAAACTCGTTCTTTTGGCGTTTCTTGCGAGTTTCGTGGGATATAACGCACTCTTTTGGGGTCGATTTTTTATGCTCCATGAACCATGTGCACGGCTATCGAGATGTCGACATAACTCATTGTTTTTTCGTTTCGGCCTAGTTTCCTGGGCTATAGCGCACTGTTTTGGGGTCCGTGGTGGATTTCTTATGCTCCATGAACCTTGTGTACGGCTATCGAAACGTCGCAAAAACTCATTCCTATTGGCGTTTGTGGCGAGTTTCGTGGGATAGAGCGCACTCTTTTGGGGTCCCGGGTCGATTTTTGATCCTCCATGGACCCTCCGCATGGCTATCGAGACATAGCCAAAACTCGGTGTTTTTGTCGTTTCGGGCAAGTTTCGTGGGCTATAGCGCACTGTTTTGGTGTCCCGGGTTGTTTTTTATGCTCAATGAACACTGTGCACGGCTATTGAGATGTCGCAAAAATTCAATGTTTTGTCGTTTCGTGACACTTTCATGGTTTATAGCGCACTGTTTTGGGGTTACGGTCGATTTTTTATGCTCCATAAACCGTTTGCACGACTACCGAAACGTCATAAAAACTCGGTTTTTTTTGTCGTTTCGGGCTAGTATCATGGGCGATAACGCGCTGTTTTAGGGTTCCGAGTCTATTTTTGATGCTTCATGAACACTGTGCACGGCTACCATGATGTCGAAAAAATTGGTTGTTTTTATCATTTCGTGTATGTTTCGTGGGCTATAACGCGCTGTTTTGGGGTACCTCATCAATTCCTTATGCTCCATGAACCCTGTGCACGTCTATCAAGACATCGCAAAAACTCGTTCTTTATGGCGTTTTTGACCAGTTTTGTGGAATATAGCGCACTGTTTTGGGGTCCTGGGTTGATTTTTGATGCTTCATGGACCCTGTGCAGGGCTATCGACACATCGCAAAAACTCATTGTTTTGTCGTTTTGGGCCATTTTCATGGGCTACGTATTGTTTTGGGGTTCCGGGTAGATTTTTGATACTCCATGAACCATGTGCACGTCTAACGAGACGTCGTAAAAACTCGTTCTTTTTGTAGTTTCAGTCTAGTTTTGTGGGATATACCTGGTTTGGGGTCCCGCGTCGATTTTTAATGCTCCATGAACCGTGTGCACGGCTATCGAGATGTCGAAAAAACTCATTGTTTTCGTCTTTTTGGGCCAGTTTTGTGGTCCATAGCGCACTGTTTTGGGGTCCCGGGTTGTTTTTTATGCTCAATGAACCCTGTGCACGACTATCGAGATGTGGCCAAAAATCGGTGTTTTGTCGTTTCGAGCCACCTTCGTGGGCTACAGCGCACTGTTTTGGGGTCTCGTGTCGATTTTTATGCTCCATGAACACTGTGCACGGCTATCGAGTTGTTGCAAAAATTCTAGGATTTTGTTGTTTCGAGACACTTTCATGGGCTATAGCGCACTATTTTTGGGTCTCGGGTCGATTTTTTATGCTCCATGAACCTTGTGCACGGCTATCAAGATGTCGAAATAACTTGTTGTTTTGTCGTTTCGGGCCAGTTTCGTGGGCTATAGCGCACTATTTTGGGGTCCTGGGTCGTTTTTTGAAGCTCCATGAACCCTGTGCACGACTATCGAGATATCGCAAAAAATCAGTGTATTTGTCGTTTCGGGCCACTTTCGTGGGCTATAGTGCACTGTTCTGTGGTCCTGTGTCGTTTTTGAATGCTCCATGAACCCTTTGCACGACTATCGAGACGTAAAAAAACTCGTTGTTGTTATCGTTTCGGGCTATTTTCATGGGCGATAACGCGAAGTTTTAGGGTTCCGGTTCAATTTTTGATGCTTCATGAACCTTGTGCACGACTATCATGATGTCGAAAAAATTGGTTGTTTTTATCATTTCGAGCAAGTTTCATGAGCTATAACGCTGTTTTGGGGTACCTCGTCAATTTCTTATGCTCCATGAACACTATGCATGGCAATTGAGACGTCGCAAAAACTCGTTCTTTTGGCGTTTCTTGCGAGTTTCGTGGGATATAACGCACTCTTTTGGGGTCGATTTTTTATGCTCCATGAACCATGTGCACGACTATCGAGATGTCGACATAACTCATTGTTTTTTCGTTTCGGCCTAGTTTCCTGGGCTATAGCGCACTGTTTTGGGGTCCGTGGTGGATTTCTTATGCTCCATGAACCTTGTGTACGGCTATCGAAACGTCGCAAAAACTCATTCCTATTGGCGTTTGTGGCGAGTTTCGTGGGATAGAGCGCACTCTTTTGGGGTCCCGGGTCGATTTTTGATCCTCCATGGACCCTCCGCATGGCTATCGAGACATAGCCAAAACTCGGTGTTTTTGTCGTTTCGGGCAAGTTTCGTGGGCTATAGCGCACTGTTTTGGTGTCCCGGGTTGTTTTTTATGCTCAATGAACACTGTGCACGGCTATTGAGATGTCGCAAAAATTCAATGTTTTGTCGTTTCGTGACACTTTCATGGTTTATAGCGCACTGTTTTGGGGTTACGGTCGATTTTTTATGCTCCATAAACCGTTTGCACGACTACCGAAACGTCATAAAAACTCGGTTTTTTTGTCGTTTCGGGCTAGTATCATGGGCGATAACGCGCTGTTTTAGGGTTCCGAGTCTATTTTTGATGCTTCATGAACACTGTGCACGGCTACCATGATGTCGAAAAAATTGGTTGTTTTTATCATTTCGTGTATGTTTCGTGGGCTATAACGCGCTGTTTTGGGGTACCTCATCAATTCCTTATGCTCCATGAACCCTGTGCACGTCTATCAAGACATCGCAAAAACTCGTTCTTTATGGCGTTTTTGACCAGTTTTGTGGAATATAGCGCACTGTTTTGGGGTCCTGGGTTGATTTTTGATGCTTCATGGACCCTGTGCAGGGCTATCGACACATCGCAAAAACTCATTGTTTTGTCGTTTTGGGCCATTTTCATGGGCTACGTATTGTTTTGGGGTTCCGGGTAGATTTTTGATACTCCATGAACCATGTGCACGTCTAACGAGACGTCGTAAAAACTCGTTCTTTTTGTAGTTTCAGTCTAGTTTTGTGGGATATACCTGGTTTGGGGTCCCGCGTCGATTTTTAATGCTCCATGAACCGTGTGCACGGCTATCGAGATGTCGAAAAAACTCATTGTTTTCGTCTTTTTGGGCCAGTTTTGTGGTCCATAGCGCACTGTTTTGGGGTCCCGGGTTGTTTTTTATGCTCAATGAACCCTGTGCACGACTATCGAGATGTGGCCAAAAATCGGTGTTTTGTCGTTTCGAGCCACCTTCGTGGGCTACAGCGCACTGTTTTGGGGTCTCGTGTCGATTTTTATGCTCCATGAACACTGTGCACGGCTATCGAGTTGTTGCAAAAATTCTAGGATTTTGTTGTTTCGAGACACTTTCATGGGCTATAGCGCACTATTTTTGGGTCTCGGGTCGATTTTTTATGCTCCATGAACCTTGTGCACGGCTATCAAGATGTCGAAATAACTTGTTGTTTTGTCGTTTCGGGCCAGTTTCGTGGGCTATAGCGCACTGTTTTGGGGTCCTGGGTCGTTTTTTGAAGCTCCATGAACCCTGTGCACGACTATCGAGATGTCGCAAAAAATCAGTGTATTTGTCGTTTCGGGCCACTTTCGTGGGCTATAGTGCACTGTTTTGTGGTCTTGTGTCGTTTTTGAATGCTCCATGAACCCTTTGCACGACTATCGAGACGTAAAAAAACTCGTTGTTTTTATCGTTTTGGGCTATTTTCATGGGCGATAACGCGAAGTTTTAGGGTTCCGGTTCAATTTTTGATGCTTCATGAACCTTGTGCACGACTATCATGATGTCGAAAAAATTGGTTGTTTTTATCATTTCGAGCAAGTTTCATGAGCTATAACGCTGTTTTGGGGTACCTCGTCAATTTCTTATGCTCCATGAACACTATGCATGGCAATTGAGACGTCGCAAAAACTCGTTCTTTTGGCGTTTCTTGCGAGTTTCGTGGGATATAACGCACTCTTTTGGGGTCGATTTTTTATGCTCCATGAACCATGTGCACGACTATCGAGATGTCGACATAACTCATTGTTTTTTCGTTTCGGCCTAGTTTCCTGGGCTATAGCGCACTGTTTTGGGGTCCGTGGTGGATTTCTTATGCTCCATGAACCTTGTGTACGGCTATCGAAACGTCGCAAAAACTCATTCCTATTGGCGTTTGTGGCGAGTTTCGTGGGATAGAGCGCACTCTTTTGGGGTCCCGGGTCGATTTTTGATCCTCCATGGACCCTCCGCATGGCTATCGAGACATAGCCAAAACTCGGTGTTTTTGTCGTTTCGGGCAAGTTTCGTGGGCTATAGCGCACTGTTTTGGTGTCCCGGGTTGTTTTTTATGCTCAATGAACACTGTGCACGGCTATTGAGATGTCGCAAAAATTCAATGTTTTGTCGTTTCGTGACACTTTCATGGTTTATAGCGCACTGTTTTGGGGTTACGGTCGATTTTTTATGCTCCATAAACCGTTTGCACGACTACCGAAACGTCATAAAAACTCGGTTTTTTTGTCGTTTCGGGCTAGTATCATGGGCGATAACGCGCTGTTTTAGGGTTCCGAGTCTATTTTTGATGCTTCATGAACACTGTGCACGGCTACCATGATGTCGAAAAAATTGGTTGTTTTTATCATTTCGTGTATGTTTCGTGGGCTATAACGCGCTGTTTTGGGGTACCTCATCAATTCCTTATGCTCCATGAACCCTGTGCACGTCTATCAAGACATCGCAAAAACTCGTTCTTTATGGCGTTTTTGACCAGTTTTGTGGAATATAGCGCACTGTTTTGGGGTCCTGGGTTGATTTTTGATGCTTCATGGACCCTGTGCAGGGCTATCGACACATCGCAAAAACTCATTGTTTTGTCGTTTTGGGCCATTTTCATGGGCTACGTATTGTTTTGGGGTTCCGGGTAGATTTTTGATACTCCATGAACCATGTGCACGTCTAACGAGACGTCGTAAAAACTCGTTCTTTTTGTAGTTTCAGTCTAGTTTTGTGGGATATACCTGGTTTGGGGTCCCGCGTCGATTTTTAATGCTCCATGAACCGTGTGCACGGCTATCGAGATGTCGAAAAAACTCATTGTTTTCGTCTTTTTGGGCCAGTTTTGTGGTCCATAGCGCACTGTTTTGGGGTCCCGGGTTGTTTTTTATGCTCAATGAACCCTGTGCACGACTATCGAGATGTGGCCAAAAATCGGTGTTTTGTCGTTTCGAGCCACCTTCGTGGGCTACAGCGCACTGTTTTGGGGTCTCGTGTCGATTTTTATGCTCCATGAACACTGTGCACGGCTATCGAGTTGTTGCAAAAATTCTAGGATTTTGTTGTTTCGAGACACTTTCATGGGCTATAGCGCACTATTTTTGGGTCTCGGGTCGATTTTTTATGCTCCATGAACCTTGTGCACGGCTATCAAGATGTCGAAATAACTTGTTGTTTTGTCGTTTCGGGCCAGTTTCGTGGGCTATAGCGCACTGTTTTTGGGGTCCTGGGTCGTTTTTTGAAGCTCCATGAACCCTGTGCACGACTATCGAGATGTCGCAAAAAATCAGTGTATTTGTCGTTTCGGGCCACTTTCGTGGGCTATAGTGCACTGTTTTGTGGTCCTGTGTCGTTTTTGAATGCTCCATGAACCCTTTGCACGACTATCGAGACGTAAAAAAACTCGTTGTTGTTATCGTTTCGGGCTATTTTCATGGGCGATAACGCGAAGTTTTAGGGTTCCGGTTCAATTTTTGATGCTTCATGAACCTTGTGCACGACTATCATGATGTCGAAAAAATTGGTTGTTTTTATCATTTCGAGCAAGTTTCATGAGCTATAACGCTGTTTTGGGGTACCTCGTCAATTTCTTATGCTCCATGAACACTATGCATGGCAATTGAGACGTCGCAAAAACTCGTTCTTTTGGCGTTTCTTGCGAGTTTCGTGGGATATAACGCACTCTTTTGGGGTCGATTTTTTATGCTCCATGAACCATGTGCACGACTATCGAGATGTCGACATAACTCATTGTTTTTTCGTTTCGGCCTAGTTTCCTGGGCTATAGCGCACTGTTTTGGGGTCCGTGGTGGATTTCTTATGCTCCATGAACCTTGTGTACGGCTATCGAAACGTCGCAAAAACTCATTCCTATTGGCGTTTGTGGCGAGTTTCGTGGGATAGAGCGCACTCTTTTGGGGTCCCGGGTCGATTTTTGATCCTCCATGGACCCTCCGCATGGCTATCGAGACATAGCCAAAACTCGGTGTTTTTGTCGTTTCGGGCAAGTTTCGTGGGCTATAGCGCACTGTTTTGGTGTCCCGGGTTGTTTTTTATGCTCAATGAACACTGTGCACGGCTATTGAGATGTCGCAAAAATTCAATGTTTTGTCGTTTCGTGACACTTTCATGGTTTATAGCGCACTGTTTTGGGGTTACGGTCGATTTTTTATGCTCCATAAACCGTTTGCACGACTACCGAAACGTCATAAAAACTCGGTTTTTTTGTCGTTTCGGGCTAGTATCATGGGCGATAACGCGCTGTTTTAGGGTTCCGAGTCTATTTTTGATGCTTCATGAACACTGTGCACGGCTACCATGATGTCGAAAAAATTGGTTGTTTTTATCATTTCGTGTATGTTTCGTGGGCTATAACGCGCTGTTTTGGGGTACCTCATCAATTCCTTATGCTCCATGAACCCTGTGCACGTCTATCAAGACATCGCAAAAACTCGTTCTTTATGGCGTTTTTGACCAGTTTTGTGGAATATAGCGCACTGTTTTGGGGTCCTGGGTTGATTTTTGATGCTTCATGGACCCTGTGCAGGGCTATCGACACATCGCAAAAACTCATTGTTTTGTCGTTTTGGGCCATTTTCATGGGCTACGTATTGTTTTGGGGTTCCGGGTAGATTTTTGATACTCCATGAACCATGTGCACGTCTAACGAGACGTCGTAAAAACTCGTTCTTTTTGTAGTTTCAGTCTAGTTTTGTGGGATATACCTGGTTTGGGGTCCCGCGTCGATTTTTAATGCTCCATGAACCGTGTGCACGGCTATCGAGATGTCGAAAAAACTCATTGTTTTCGTCTTTTTGGGCCAGTTTTGTGGTCCATAGCGCACTGTTTTGGGGTCCCGGGTTGTTTTTTATGCTCAATGAACCCTGTGCACGACTATCGAGATGTGGCCAAAAATCGGTGTTTTGTCGTTTCGAGCCACCTTCGTGGGCTACAGCGCACTGTTTTGGGGTCTCGTGTCGATTTTTATGCTCCATGAACACTGTGCACGGCTATCGAGTTGTTGCAAAAATTCTAGGATTTTGTTGTTTCGAGACACTTTCATGGGCTATAGCGCACTATTTTTGGGTCTCGGGTCGATTTTTTATGCTCCATGAACCTTGTGCACGGCTATCAAGATGTCGAAATAACTTGTTGTTTTGTCGTTTCGGGCCAGTTTCGTGGGCTATAGCGCACTGTTTTTGGGGTCCTGGGTCGTTTTTTGAAGCTCCATGAACCCTGTGCACGACTATCGAGATGTCGCAAAAAATCAGTGTATTTGTCGTTTCGGGCCACTTTCGTGGGCTATAGTGCACTGTTTTGTGGTCCTGTGTCGTTTTTGAATGCTCCATGAACCCTTTGCACGACTATCGAGACGTAAAAAAACTCGTTGTTGTTATCGTTTCGGGCTATTTTCATGGGCGATAACGCGAAGTTTTAGGGTTCCGGTTCAATTTTTGATGCTTCATGAACCTTGTGCACGACTATCATGATGTCGAAAAAATTGGTTGTTTTTATCATTTCGAGCAAGTTTCATGAGCTATAACGCTGTTTTGGGGTACCTCGTCAATTTCTTATGCTCCATGAACACTATGCATGGCAATTGAGACGTCGCAAAAACTCGTTCTTTTGGCGTTTCTTGCGAGTTTCGTGGGATATAACGCACTCTTTTGGGGTCGATTTTTTATGCTCCATGAACCATGTGCACGGCTATCGAGATGTCGACATAACTCATTGTTTTTTCGTTTCGGCCTAGTTTCCTGGGCTATAGCGCACTGTTTTGGGGTCCGTGGTGGATTTCTTATGCTCCATGAACCTTGTGTACGGCTATCGAAACGTCGCAAAAACTTATTCCTATTGGCGTTTGTGGCGAGTTTCGTGGGATAGAGCGCACTCTTTTGGGGTCCCGGGTTGTTTTTTATGCTCAATGAACACTGTGCACGGCTATTGAGATGTCGCAAAAAATTCAATGTTTTTGTCGTTTCGTGACACTTTCATGGTTTATAGCGCACTGTTTTGGGGTTACGGTCGATTTTTTATGCTCCATAAACCGTTTGCACGACTACCGAAACGTCATAAAAACTCGGTTTTTTTGTCGTTTCGGGCTAGTATCATGGGCGATAACGCGCTGTTTTAGGGTTCCGAGTCTATTTTTGATGCTTCATGAACATTGTGCACGGCTACCATGATGTCGAAAAAATTGGTTGTTTTTATCATTTCGTGTATGTTTCGTGGGCTATAACGCGCTGTTTTGGGGTACCTCATCAATTCCTTATGCTCCATGAACCCTGTGCACGTCTATCAAGACATCGCAAAAACTCGTTCTTTATGGCGTTTTTGACCAGTTTTGTGGAATATAGCGCACTGTTTTGGGGTCCTGGGTTGATTTTTGATGCTTCATGGACCCTGTGCAGGGCTATCGACACATCGCAAAAACTCATTGTTTTGTCGTTTTGGGCCATTTTCATGGGCTACGTATTGTTTTGGGGTTCCGGGTAGATTTTTGATACTCCATGAACCATGTGCACGTCTAACGAGACGTCGTAAAAACTCGTTCTTTTTGTAGTTTCAGTCTAGTTTTGTGGGATATACCTGGTTTGGGGTCCCGCGTCGATTTTTAATGCTCCATGAACCGTGTGCACGGCTATCGAGATGTCGAAAAAACTCATTGTTTTCGTCTTTTTGGGCCAGTTTTGTGGTCCATAGCGCACTGTTTTGGGGTCCCGGGTTGTTTTTTATGCTCAATGAACCCTGTGCACGACTATCGAGATGTGGCCAAAAATCGGTGTTTTGTCGTTTCGAGCCACCTTCGTGGGCTACAGCGCACTGTTTTGGGGTCTCGTGTCGATTTTTATGCTCCATGAACACTGTGCACGGCTATCGAGTTGTTGCAAAAATTCTAGGATTTTGTTGTTTCGAGACACTTTCATGGGCTATAGCGCACTATTTTTGGGTCTCGGGTCGATTTTTTATGCTCCATGAACCTTGTGCACGGCTATCAAGATGTCGAAATAACTTGTTGTTTTGTCGTTTCGGGCCAGTTTCGTGGGCTATAGCGCACTGTTTTGGGGTCCTGGGTCGTTTTTTGAAGCTCCATGAACCCTGTGCACGACTATCGAGATGTCGCAAAAAATCAGTGTATTTGTCGTTTCGGGCCACTTTCGTGGGCTATAGTGCACTGTTTTGTGGTCTTGTGTCGTTTTTGAATGCTCCATGAACCCTTTGCACGACTATCGAGACGTAAAAAAACTCGTTCTTTTTATCGTTTCGGGCTATTTTCATGGGCGATAACGCGAAGTTTTAGGGTTCCGGTTCAATTTTTGATGCTTCATGAACCTTGTGCACGACTATCATGATGTCGAAAAAATTGGTTGTTTTTATCATTTCGAGCAAGTTTCATGAGCTATAACGCTGTTTTGGGGGTACCTCGTCAATTTCTTATGCTCCATGAACACTATGCATGGCAATTGAGACGTCGCAAAAACTCGTTCTTTTGGCGTTTCTTGCGAGTTTCGTGGGATATAACGCACTCTTTTGGGGTCGATTTTTTATGCTCCATGAACCATGTGCACGGCTATCGAGATGTCGACATAACTCATTGTTTTTTCGTTTCGGCCTAGTTTCCTGGGCTATAGCGCACTGTTTTGGGGTCCGTGGTGGATTTCTTATGCTCCATGAACCTTGTGTACGGCTATCGAAACGTCGCAAAAACTCATTCCTATTGGCGTTTGTGGCGAGTTTCGTGGGATAGAGCGCACTCTTTTGGGGTCCCGGGTCGATTTTTGATCCTCCATGGACCCTCCGCATGGCTATCGAGACATAGCCAAAACTCGGTGTTTTTGTCGTTTCGGGCAAGTTTCGTGGGCTATAGCGCACTGTTTTGGTGTCCCGGGTTGTTTTTTATGCTCAATGAACACTGTGCACGGCTATTGAGATGTCGCAAAAATTCAATGTTTTTGTCGTTTCGTGACACTTTCATGGTTTATAGCGCACTGTTTTGGGGTTACGGTCGATTTTTTATGCTCCATAAACCGTTTGCACGACTACCGAAACGTCATAAAAACTCGGTTTTTTTTTGTCGTTTCGGGCTAGTATCATGGGCGATAACGCGCTGTTTTAGGGTTCCGAGTCTATTTTTGATGCTTCATGAACACTGTGCACGGCTACCATGATGTCGAAAAAATTGGTTGTTTTTATCATTTCGTGTATGTTTCGTGGGCTATAACGCGCTGTTTTGGGGTACCTCATCAATTACTTATGCTCCATGAACCCTGTGCACGTCTATCAAGACATCGCAAAAACTCGTTCTTTATGGCGTTTTTGACCAGTTTTGTGGAATATAGCGCACTGTTTTGGGGTCCTGGGTTGATTTTTGATGCTTCATGGACCCTGTGCAAGGCTATCGACACATCGCAAAAACTCATTGTTTTGTCGTTTTGGGCCATTTTCATGGGCTACGTATTGTTTTGGGGTTCCGGGTAGATTTTTGATACTCCATGAACCATGTGCACGTCTAACGAGACGTCGTAAAAACTCGTTCTTTTTGTAGTTTCAGTCTAGTTTTGTGGGATATACCTGGTTTGGGGTCCCGCGTCGATTTTTAATGCTCCATGAACCGTGTGCACGGCTATCGAGATGTCGAAAAAACTCATTGTTTTCGTCTTTTTGGGCCAGTTTTGTGGTCCATAGCGCACTGTTTTGGGGTCCCGGGTTGTTTTTTATGCTCAATGAACCCTGTGCACGACTATCGAGATGTGGCCAAAAATCGGTGTTTTGTCGTTTCGAGCCACCTTCGTGGGCTACAGCGCACTGTTTTGGGGTCTCGTGTCGATTTTTATGCTCCATGAACACTATGCACGGCTATCGAGTTGTTGCAAAAATTCTAGGATTTTGTTGTTTCGAGACACTTTCATGGGCTATAGCGCACTATTTTTGGGTCTCGGGTCGATTTTTTATGCTCCATGAACCTTGTGCACGGCTATCAAGATGTCGAAATAACTTGTTGTTTTGTCGTTTCGGGCCAGTTTCGTGGGCTATAGCGCACTGTTTTGGGGTCCTGGGTCGTTTTTTGAAGCTCCATGAACCCTGTGCACGACTATCGAGATGTCGCAAAAAATCAGTGTATTTGTCGTTTCGGGCCACTTTCGTGGGCTATAGTGCACTGTTTTGTGGTCTTGTGTCGTTTTTGAATGCTCCATGAACCCTTTGCACGACTATCGAGACGTAAAAAAACTCGTTGTTTTTATCGTTTCGGGCTATTTTCATGGGCGATAACGCGAAGTTTTAGGGTTCCGGTTCAATTTTTGATGCTTCATGAACCTTGTGCACGACTATCATGATGTCGAAAAAATTGGTTGTTTTTATCATTTCGAGCAAGTTTCATGAGCTATAACGCTGTTTTGGGGTACCTCGTCAATTTCTTATGCTCCATGAACACTATGCATGGCAATTGAGACGTCGCAAAAACTCGTTCTTTTGGCGTTTCTTGCGAGTTTCGTGGGATATAACGCACTCTTTTGGGGTCGATTTTTTATGCTCCATGAACCATGTGCACGGCTATCGAGATGTCGACATAACTCATTGTTTTTTCGTTTCGGCCTAGTTTCCTGGGCTATAGCGCACTGTTTTGGGGTCCGTGGTGGATTTCTTATGCTCCATGAACCTTGTGTACGGCTATCGAAACGTCGCAAAAACTCATTCCTATTGGCGTTTGTGGCGAGTTTCGTGGGATAGAGCGCACTCTTTTGGGGTCCCGGGTCGATTTTTGATCCTCCATGGACCCTCCGCATGGCTATCGAGACATAGCCAAAACTCGGTGTTTTTGTCGTTTCGGGCAAGTTTCGTGGGCTATAGCGCACTGTTTTGGTGTCCCGGGTTGTTTTTTATGCTCAATGAACACTGTGCACGGCTATTGAGATGTCGCAAAAATTCAATGTTTTTGTCGTTTCGTGACACTTTCATGGTTTATAGCGCACTGTTTTGGGGTTACGGTCGATTTTTTATGCTCCATAAACCGTTTGCACGACTACCGAAACGTCATAAAAACTCGGTTTTTTTGTCGTTTCGGGCTAGTATCATGGGCGATAACGCGCTGTTTTAGGGTTCCGAGTCTATTTTTGATGCTTCATGAACACTGTGCACGGCTACCATGATGTCGAAAAAATTGGTTGTTTTTATCATTTCGTGTATGTTTCGTGGGCTATAACGCGCTGTTTTGGGGTACCTCATCAATTCCTTATGCTCCATGAACCCTGTGCACGTCTATCAAGACATCGCAAAAACTCGTTCTTTATGGCGTTTTTGACCAGTTTTGTGGAATATAGCGCACTGTTTTGGGGTCCTGGGTTGATTTTTGATGCTTCATGGACCCTGTGCAGGGCTATCGACACATCGCAAAAACTCATTGTTTTGTCGTTTTGGGCCATTTTCATGGGCTACGTATTGTTTTGGGGTTCCGGGTAGATTTTTGATACTCCATGAACCATGTGCACGTCTAACGAGACGTCGTAAAAACTCGTTCTTTTTGTAGTTTCAGTCTAGTTTTGTGGGATATACCTGGTTTGGGGTCCCGCGTCGATTTTTAATGCTCCATGAACCGTGTGCACGGCTATCGAGATGTCGAAAAAACTCATTGTTTTCGTCTTTTTGGGCCAGTTTTGTGGTCCATAGCGCACTGTTTTGGGGTCCCGGGTTGTTTTTTATGCTCAATGAACCATGTGCACGACTATCGAGATGTGGCCAAAAATCGGTGTTTTGTCGTTTCGAGCCACCTTCGTGGGCTACAGCGCACTGTTTTGGGGTCTCGTGTCGATTTTTATGCTCCATGAACACTGTGCACGGCTATCGAGTTGTTGCAAAAATTCTAGGATTTTGTTGTTTCGAGACACTTTCATGGGCTATAGCGCACTATTTTTGGGTCTCGGGTCGATTTTTTATGCTCCATGAACCTTGTGCACGGCTATCAAGATGTCGAAATAACTTGTTGTTTTGTCGTTTCGGGCCAGTTTCGTGGGCTATAGCGCACTGTTTTGGGGTCCTGGGTCGTTTTTTGAAGCTCCATGAACCCTGTGCACGACTATCGAGATGTCGCAAAATATCAGTGTATTTGTCGTTTCGGGCCACTTTCGTGGGCTATAGTGCACTGTTTTGTGGTCTTGTGTCGTTTTTGAATGCTCCATGAACCCTTTGCACGACTATCGAGACGTAAAAAAACTCGTTGTTTTTATCGTTTCGGGCTATTTTCATGGGCGATAACGCGAAGTTTTAGGGTTCCGGTTCAATTTTTGATGCTTCATGAACCTTGTGCACGACTATCATGATGTCGAAAAAATTGGTTGTTTTTATCATTTCGAGCAAGTTTCATGAGCTATAACGCTGTTTTGGGGTACCTCGTCAATTTCTTATGCTCCATGAACACTATGCATGGCAATTGAGACGTCGCAAAAACTCGTTCTTTTGGCGTTTCTTGCGAGTTTCGTGGGATATAACGCACTCTTTTGGGGTCGATTTTTTATGCTCCATGAACCATGTGCACGGCTATCGAGATGTCGACATAACTCATTGTTTTTTCGTTTCGGCCTAGTTTCCTGGGCTATAGCGCACTGTTTTGGGGTCCGTGGTGGATTTCTTATGCTCCATGAACCTTGTGTACGGCTATCGAAACGTCGCAAAAACTCATTCCTATTGGCGTTTGTGGCGAGTTTCGTGGGATAGAGCGCACTCTTTTGGGGTCCCGGGTCGATTTTTGATCCTCCATGGACCCTCCGCATGGCTATCGAGACATAGCCAAAACTCGGTGTTTTTGTCGTTTCGGGCAAGTTTCGTGGGCTATAGCGCACTGTTTTGGTGTCCCGGGTTGTTTTTTATGCTCAATGAACACTGTGCACGGCTATTGAGATGTCGCAAAAATTCAATGTTTTTGTCGTTTCGTGACACTTTCATGGTTTATAGCGCACTGTTTTGGGGTTACGGTCGATTTTTTATGCTCCATAAACCGTTTGCACGACTACCGAAACGTCATAAAAACTCGGTTTTTTTTGTCGTTTCGGGCTAGTATCATGGGCGATAACGCGCTGTTTTAGGGTTCCGAGTCTATTTTTGATGCTTCATGAACACTGTGCACGGCTACCATGATGTCGAAAAAATTAGTTGTTTTTATCATTTCGTGTATGTTTCGTGGGCTATAACGCGCTGTTTTGGGGTACCTCATCAATTCCTTATGCTCCATGAACCCTGTGCACGTCTATCAAGACATCGCAAAAACTCGTTCTTTATGGCGTTTTTGACCAGTTTTGTGGAATATAGCGCACTGTTTTGGGGTCCTGGGTTGATTTTTGATGCTTCATGGACCCTGTGCAGGGCTATCGACACATCGCAAAAACTCATTGTTTTGTCGTTTTGGGCCATTTTCATGGGCTACGTATTGTTTTGGGGTTCCGGGTAGATTTTTGATACTCCATGAACCATGTGCACGTCTAACGAGACGTCGTAAAAACTCGTTCTTTTTGTAGTTTCAGTCTAGTTTTGTGGGATATACCTGGTTTGGGGTCCCGCGTCGATTTTTAATGCTCCATGAACCGTGTGCACGGCTATCGAGATGTCGAAAAAACTCATTGTTTTCGTCTTTTTGGGCCAGTTTTGTGGTCCATAGCGCACTGTTTTGGGGTCCCGGGTTGTTTTTTATGCTCAATGAACCCTGTGCACGACTATCGAGATGTGGCCAAAAATCGGTGTTTTGTCGTTTCGAGCCACCTTCGTGGGCTACAGCGCACTGTTTTGGGGTCTCGTGTCGATTTTTATGCTCCATGAACACTGTGCACGGCTATCGAGTTGTTGCAAAAATTCTAGGATTTTGTTGTTTCGAGACACTTTCATGGGCTATAGCGCACTATTTTTGGGTCTCGGGTCGATTTTTTATGCTCCATGAACCTTGTGCACGGCTATCAAGATGTCGAAATAACTTGTTGTTTTGTCGTTTCGGGCCAGTTTCGTGGGCTATAGCGCACTGTTTTGGGGTCCTGGGTCGTTTTTTGAAGCTCCATGAACCCTGTGCACGACTATCGAGATGTCGCAAAAAATCAGTGTATTTGTCGTTTCGGGCCACTTTCGTGGGCTATAGTGCACTGTTTTGTGGTCTTGTGTCGTTTTTGAATGCTCCATGAACCCTTTGCACGACTATCGAGACGTAAAAAAACTCGTTGTTTTTATCGTTTCGGGCTATTTTCATGGGCGATAACGCGAAGTTTTAGGGTTCCGGTTCAATTTTTGATGCTTCATGAACCTTGTGCACGACTATCATGATGTCGAGAAAATTGGTTGTTTTTATCATTTCGAGCAAGTTTCATGAGCTATAACGCTGTTTTGGGGTACCTCGTCAATTTCTTATGCTCCATGAACACTATGCATGGCAATTGAGACGTCGCAAAAACTCGTTCTTTTGGCGTTTCTTGCGAGTTTCGTGGGATATAACGCACTCTTTTGGGGTCGATTTTTTATGCTCCATGAACCATGTGCACGGCTATCGAGATGTCGACATAACTCATTGTTTTTTCGTTTCGGCCTAGTTTCCTAGGCTATAGCGCACTGTTTTGGGGTCCGTGGTGGATTTCTTATGCTCCATGAACCTTGTGTACGGCTATCGAAACGTCGCAAAAACTCATTCCTATTGGCGTTTGTGGCGAGTTTCGTGGGATAGAGCGCACTCTTTTGGGGTCCCGGGTCGATTTTTGATCCTCCATGGACCCTCCCCATGGCTATCGAGACATAGCCAAAACTCGGTGTTTTTGTCGTTTCGGGCAAGTTTCGTGGGCTATAGCGCACTGTTTTGGTGTCCCGGGTTGTTTTTTATGCTCAATGAACACTGTGCACGGCTATTGAGATGTCGCAAAAATTCAATGTTTTGTCGTTTCGTGACACTTTCATGGTTTATAGCGCACTGTTTTGGGGTTACGGTCGATTTTTTATGCTCCATAAACCGTTTGCACGACTACCGAAACGTCATAAAAACTCGGTTTTTTTGTCGTTTCGGGCTAGTATCATGCGCGATAACGCGCTGTTTTAGGGTTCCGAGTCTATTTTTGATGCTTCATGAACACTGTGCACGGCTACCATGATGTCGAAAAAATTGGTTGTTTTTATCATTTCGTGTATGTTTCGTGGGCTATAACGCGCTGTTTTGGGGTACCTCATCAATTCCTTATGCTCCATGAACCCTGTGCACGTCTATCAAGACATCGCAAAAACTCGTTCTTTATGGCGTTTTTGACCAGTTTTGTGGAATATAGCGCACTGTTTTGGGGTCCTGGGTTGATTTTTGATGCTTCATGGACCCTGTGCAGGGCTATCGACACATCGCAAAAACTCATTGTTTTGTCGTTTTGGGCCATTTTCATGGGCTACGTATTGTTTTGGGGTTCCGGGTAGATTTTTGATACTCCATGAACCATGTGCACGTCTAACGAGACGTCGTAAAAACTCGTTCTTTTTGTAGTTTCAGTCTAGTTTTGTGGGATATACCTGGTTTGGGGTCCCGCGTCGATTTTTAATGCTCCATGAACCGTGTGCACGGCTATCGAGATGTCGAAAAAACTCATTGTTTTCGTCTTTTTGGGCCAGTTTTGTGGTCCATAGCGCACTGTTTTGGGGTCCCGGGTTGTTTTTTATGCTCAATGAACCCTGTGCACGACTATCGAGATGTGGCCAAAAATCGGTGTTTTGTCGTTTCGAGCCACCTTCGTGGGCTACAGCGCACTGTTTTGGGGTCTCGTGTCGATTTTTATGCTCCATGAACACTGTGCACGGCTATCGAGTTGTTGCAAAAATTCTAGGATTTTGTTGTTTCGAGACACTTTCATGGGCTATAGCGCACTATTTTTGGGTCTCGGGTCGATTTTTTATGCTCCATGAACCTTGTGCACGGCTATCAAGATGTCGAAATAACTTGTTGTTTTGTCGTTTCGGGCCAGTTTCGTGGGCTATAGCGCACTGTTTTGGGGTCCTGGGTCGTTTTTTGAAGCTCCATGAACCCTGTGCACGACTATCGAGATATCGCAAAAAATCAGTGTATTTGTCGTTTCGGGCCACTTTCGTGGGCTATAGTGCACTGTTCTGTGGTCCTGTGTCGTTTTTGAATGCTCCATGAACCCTTTGCACGACTATCGAGACGTAAAAAAACTCGTTGTTGTTATCGTTTCGGGCTATTTTCATGGGCGATAACGCGAAGTTTTAGGGTTCCGGTTCAATTTTTGATGCTTCATGAACCTTGTGCACGACTATCATGATGTCGAAAAAATTGGTTGTTTTTATCATTTCGAGCAAGTTTCATGAGCTATAACGCTGTTTTGGGGTACCTCGTCAATTTCTTATGCTCCATGAACACTATGCATGGCAATTGAGACGTCGCAAAAACTCGTTCTTTTGGCGTTTCTTGCGAGTTTCGTGGGATATAACGCACTCTTTTGGGGTCGATTTTTTATGCTCCATGAACCATGTGCACGGCTATCGAGATGTCGACATAACTCATTGTTTTTTCGTTTCGGCCTAGTTTCCTGGGCTATAGCGCACTGTTTTGGGGTCCGTGGTGGATTTCTTATGCTCCATGAACCTTGTGTACGGCTATCGAAACGTCGCAAAAACATATTCCTATTGGCGTTTGTGGCGAGTTTCGTGGGACAGAGCGCACTCTTTTGGGGTCCCGGGTTGTTTTTTATGCTCAATGAACACTGTGCACGGCTATTGAGATGTCGCAAAAAATTCAATGTTTTTGTCGTTTCGTGACACTTTCATGGTTTATAGCGCACTGTTTTGGGGTTACGGTCGATTTTTTATGCTCCATAAACCGTTTGCACGACTACCGAAACGTCATAAAAACTCGGTTTTTTTGTCGTTTCGGGCTAGTATCATGGGCGATAACGCGCTGTTTTAGGGTTCCGAGTCTATTTTTGATGCTTCATGAACACTGTGCACGGCTACCATGATGTCGAAAAAATTGGTTGTTTTTATCATTTCGTGTATGTTTCGTGGGCTATAACGCGCTGTTTTGGGGTACCTCATCAATTCCTTATGCTCCATGAACCCTGTGCACGTCTATCAAGACATCGCAAAAACTCGTTCTTTATGGCGTTTTTGACCAGTTTTGTGGAATATAGCGCACTGTTTTGGGGTCCTGGGTTGATTTTTGATGCTTCATGGACCCTGTGCAGGGCTATCGACACATCGCAAAAACTCATTGTTTTGTCGTTTTGGGCCATTTTCATGGGCTACGTATTGTTTTGGGGTTCCGGGTAGATTTTTTGATACTCCATGAACCATGTGCACGTCTAACGAGACGTCGTAAAAACTCGTTCTTTTTGTAGTTTCAGTCTAGTTTTGTGGGATATACCTGGTTTGGGGTCCCGCGTCGATTTTTAATGCTCCATGAACCGTGTGCACGGCTATCGAGATGTCGAAAAAACTCATTGTTTTCGTCTTTTTGGGCCAGTTTTGTGGTCCATAGCGCACTGTTTTGGGGTCCCGGGTTGTTTTTTATGCTCAATGAACCCTGTGCACGACTATCGAGATGTGGCCAAAAATCGGTGTTTTGTCGTTTCGAGCCACCTTCGTGGGCTACAGCGCACTGTTTTGGGGTCTCGTGTCGATTTTTATGCTCCATGAACACTGTGCACGGCTATCGAGTTGTTGCAAAAATTCTAGGATTTTGTTGTTTCGAGACACTTTCATGGGCTATAGCGCACTATTTTTGGGTCTCGGGTCGATTTTTTATGCTCCATGAACCTTGTGCACGGCTATCAAGATGTCGAAATAACTTGTTGTTTTGTCGTTTCGGGCCAGTTTCGTGGGCTATAGCGCACTGTTTTGGGGTCCTGGGTCGTTTTTTGAAGCTCCATGAACCCTGTGCACGACTATCGAGATGTCGCAAAAAATCAGTGTATTTGTCGTTTCGGGCCACTTTCGTGGGCTATAGTGCACTGTTTTGTGGTCTTGTGTCGTTTTTGAATGCTCCATGAACCCTTTGCACGACTATCGAGACGTAAAAAAACTCGTTGTTTTTATCGTTTCGGGCTATTTTCATGGGCGATAACGCGAAGTTTTAGGGTTCCGGTTCAATTTTTGATGCTTCATGAACCTTGTGCACGACTATCATGATGTCGAAAAAATTGGTTGTTTTTATCATTTCGAGCAAGTTTCATGAGCTATAACGCTGTTTTGGGGTACCTCGTCAATTTCTTATGCTCCATGAACACTATGCATGGCAATTGAGACGTCGCAAAAACTCGTTCTTTTGGCGTTTCTTGCGAGTTTCGTGGGATATAACGCACTCTTTTGGGGTCGATTTTTTATGCTCCATGAACCATGTGCACGGCTATCGAGATGTCGACATAACTCATTGTTTTTTCGTTTCGGCCTAGTTTCCTAGGCTATAGCGCACTGTTTTGGGGTCCGTGGTGGATTTCTTATGCTCCATGAACCTTGTGTACGGCTATCGAAACGTCGCAAAAACTCATTCCTATTGGCGTTTGTGGCGAGTTTCGTGGGATAGAGCGCACTCTTTTGGGGTCCCGGGTCGATTTTTGATCCTCCATGGACCCTCCGCATGGCTATCGAGACATAGCCAAAACTCGGTGTTTTTGTCGTTTCGGGCAAGTTTCGTGGGCTATAGCGCACTGTTTTGGTGTCCCGGGTTGTTTTTTATGCTCAATGAACACTGTGCACGGCTATTGAGATGTCGCAAAAATTCAATGTTTTGTCGTTTCGTGACACTTTCATGGTTTATAGCGCACTGTTTTGGGGTTACGGTCGATTTTTTATGCTCCATAAACCGTTTGCACGACTACCGAAACGTCATAAAAACTCGGTTTTTTTGTCGTTTCGGGCTAGTATCATGCGCGATAACGCGCTGTTTTAGGGTTCCGAGTCTATTTTTGATGCTTCATGAACACTGTGCACGGCTACCATGATGTCGAAAAAATTGGTTGTTTTTATCATTTCGTGTATGTTTCGTGGGCTATAACGCGCTGTTTTGGGGTACCTCATCAATTCCTTATGCTCCATGAACCCTGTGCACGTCTATCAAGACATCGCAAAAACTCGTTCTTTATGGCGTTTTTGACCAGTTTTGTGGAATATAGCGCACTGTTTTGGGGTCCTGGGTTGATTTTTGATGCTTCATGGACCCTGTGCAGGGCTATCGACACATCGCAAAAACTCATTGTTTTGTCGTTTTGGGCCATTTTCATGGGCTACGTATTGTTTTGGGGTTCCGGGTAGATTTTTTGATACTCCATGAACCATGTGCACGTCTAACGAGACGTCGTAAAAACTCGTTCTTTTTGTAGTTTCAGTCTAGTTTTGTGGGATATACCTGGTTTGGGGTCCCGCGTCGATTTTTAATGCTCCATGAACCGTGTGCACGGCTATCGAGATGTCGAAAAAACTCATTGTTTTCGTCTTTTTGGGCCAGTTTTGTGGTCCATAGCGCACTGTTTTGGGGTCCCGGGTTGTTTTTTATGCTCAATGAACCCTGTGCACGACTATCGAGATGTGGCCAAAAATCGGTGTTTTGTCGTTTCGAGCCACCTTCGTGGGCTACAGCGCACTGTTTTGGGGTCTCGTGTCGATTTTTATGCTCCATGAACACTGTGCACGGCTATCGAGTTGTTGCAAAAATTCTAGGATTTTGTTGTTTCGAGACACTTTCATGGGCTATAGCGCACTATTTTTGGGTCTCGGGTCGATTTTTTATGCTCCATGAACCTTGTGCACGGCTATCAAGATGTCGAAATAACTTGTTGTTTTGTCGTTTCGGGCCAGTTTCGTGGGCTATAGCGCACTGTTTTGGGGTCCTGGGTCGTTTTTTGAAGCTCCATGAACCCTGTGCACGACTATCGAGATGTCGCAAAAAATCAGTGTATTTGTCGTTTCGGGCCACTTTCGTGGGCTATAGTGCACTGTTTTGTGGTCTTGTGTCGTTTTTGAATGCTCCATGAACCCTTTGCACGACTATCGAGACGTAAAAAAACTCGTTGTTTTTATCGTTTCGGGCTATTTTCATGGGCGATAACGCGAAGTTTTAGGGTTCCGGTTCAATTTTTGATGCTTCATGAACCTTGTGCACGACTATCATGATGTCGAAAAAATTGGTTGTTTTTATCATTTCGAGCAAGTTTCATGAGCTATAACGCTGTTTTGGGGTACCTCGTCAATTTCTTATGCTCCATGAACACTATGCATGGCAATTGAGACGTCGCAAAAACTCGTTCTTTTGGCGTTTCTTGCGAGTTTCGTGGGATATAACGCACTCTTTTGGGGTCGATTTTTTATGCTCCATGAACCATGTGCACGGCTATCGAGATGTCGACATAACTCATTGTTTTTTCGTTTCGGCCTAGTTTCCTAGGCTATAGCGCACTGTTTTGGGGTCCGTGGTGGATTTCTTATGCTCCATGAACCTTGTGTACGGCTATCGAAACGTCGCAAAAACTCATTCCTATTGGCGTTTGTGGCGAGTTTCGTGGGATAGAGCGCACTCTTTTGGGGTCCCGGGTCGATTTTTGATCCTCCATGGACCCTCCGCATGGCTATCGAGACATAGCCAAAACTCGGTGTTTTTGTCGTTTCGGGCAAGTTTCGTGGGCTATAGCGCACTGTTTTGGTGTCCCGGGTTGTTTTTTATGCTCAATGAACACTGTGCACGGCTATTGAGATGTCGCAAAAATTCAATGTTTTGTCGTTTCGTGACACTTTCATGGTTTATAGCGCACTGTTTTGGGGTTACGGTCGATTTTTTATGCTCCATAAACCGTTTGCACGACTACCGAAACGTCATAAAAACTCGGTTTTTTTGTCGTTTCGGGCTAGTATCATGCGCGATAACGCGCTGTTTTAGGGTTCCGAGTCTATTTTTGATGCTTCATGAACACTGTGCACGGCTACCATGATGTCGAAAAAATTGGTTGTTTTTATCATTTCGTGTATGTTTCGTGGGCTATAACGCGCTGTTTTGGGGTACCTCATCAATTCCTTATGCTCCATGAACCCTGTGCACGTCTATCAAGACATCGCAAAAACTCGTTCTTTATGGCGTTTTTGACCAGTTTTGTGGAATATAGCGCACTGTTTTGGGGTCCTGGGTTGATTTTTGATGCTTCATGGACCCTGTGCAGGGCTATCGACACATCGCAAAAACTCATTGTTTTGTCGTTTTGGGCCATTTTCATGGGCTACGTATTGTTTTGGGGTTCCGGGTAGATTTTTGATACTCCATGAACCATGTGCACGTCTAACGAGACGTCGTAAAAACTCGTTCTTTTTGTAGTTTCAGTCTAGTTTTGTGGGATATACCTGGTTTGGGGTCCCGCGTCGATTTTTAATGCTCCATGAACCGTGTGCACGGCTATCGAGATGTCGAAAAAACTCATTGTTTTCGTCTTTTTGGGCCAGTTTTGTGGTCCATAGCGCACTGTTTTGGGGTCCCGGGTTGTTTTTTATGCTCAATGAACCCTGTGCACGACTATCGAGATGTGGCCAAAAATCGGTGTTTTGTCGTTTCGAGCCACCTTCGTGGGCTACAGCGCACTGTTTTGGGGTCTCGTGTCGATTTTTATGCTCCATGAACACTGTGCACGGCTATCGAGTTGTTGCAAAAATTCTAGGATTTTGTTGTTTCGAGACACTTTCATGGGCTATAGCGCACTATTTTTGGGTCTCGGGTCGATTTTTTATGCTCCATGAACCTTGTGCACGGCTATCAAGATGTCGAAATAACTTGTTGTTTTGTCGTTTCGGGCCAGTTTCGTGGGCTATAGCGCACTGTTTTGGGGTCCTGGGTCATTTTTTGAAGCTCCATGAACCCTGTGCACGACTATCGAGATATCGCAAAAAATCAGTGTATTTGTCGTTTCGGGCCACTTTCGTGGGCTATAGTGCACTGTTCTGTGGTCCTGTGTCGTTTTTGAATGCTCCATGAACCCTTTGCACGACTATCGAGACGTAAAAAAACTCGTTGTTGTTATCGTTTCGGGCTATTTTCATGGGCGATAACGCGAAGTTTTAGGGTTCCGGTTCAATTTTTGATGCTTCATGAACCTTGTGCACGACTATCATGATGTCGAAAAAATTGGTTGTTTTTATCATTTCGAGCAAGTTTCATGAGCTATAACGCTGTTTTGGGGTACCTCGTCAATTTCTTATGCTCCATGAACACTATGCATGGCAATTGAGACGTCGCAAAAACTCGTTCTTTTGGCGTTTCTTGCGAGTTTCGTGGGATATAACGCACTCTTTTGGGGTCGATTTTTTATGCTCCATGAACCATGTGCACGGCTATCGAGATGTCGACATAACTCATTGTTTTTTCGTTTCGGCCTAGTTTCCTGGGCTATAGCGCACTGTTTTGGGGTCCGTGGTGGATTTCTTATGCTCCATGAACCTTGTGTACGGCTATCGAAACGTCGCAAAAACATATTCCTATTGGCGTTTGTGGCGAGTTTCGTGGGACAGAGCGCACTCTTTTGGGGTCCCGGGTTGTTTTTTATGCTCAATGAACACTGTGCACGGCTATTGAGATGTCGCAAAAAATTCAATGTTTTTGTCGTTTCGTGACACTTTCATGGTTTATAGCGCACTGTTTTGGGGTTACGGTCGATTTTTTATGCTCCATAAACCGTTTGCACGACTACCGAAACGTCATAAAAACTCGGTTTTTTTGTCGTTTCGGGCTAGTATCATGGGCGATAACGCGCTGTTTTAGGGTTCCGAGTCTATTTTTGATGCTTCATGAACACTGTGCACGGCTACCATGATGTCGAAAAAATTGGTTGTTTTTATCATTTCGTGTATGTTTCGTGGGCTATAACGCGCTGTTTTGGGGTACCTCATCAATTCCTTATGCTCCATGAACCCTGTGCACGTCTATCAAGACATCGCAAAAACTCGTTCTTTATGGCGTTTTTGACCAGTTTTGTGGAATATAGCGCACTGTTTTGGGGTCCTGGGTTGATTTTTGATGCTTCATGGACCCTGTGCAGGGCTATCGACACATCGCAAAAACTCATTGTTTTGTCGTTTTGGGCCATTTTCATGGGCTACGTATTGTTTTGGGGTTCCGGGTAGATTTTTTGATACTCCATGAACCATGTGCACGTCTAACGAGACGTCGTAAAAACTCGTTCTTTTTGTAGTTTCAGTCTAGTTTTGTGGGATATACCTGGTTTGGGGTCCCGCGTCGATTTTTAATGCTCCATGAACCGTGTGCACGGCTATCGAGATGTCGAAAAAACTCATTGTTTTCGTCTTTTTGGGCCAGTTTTGTGGTCCATAGCGCACTGTTTTGGGGTCCCGGGTTGTTTTTTATGCTCAATGAACCCTGTGCACGACTATCGAGATGTGGCCAAAAATCGGTGTTTTGTCGTTTCGAGCCACCTTCGTGGGCTACAGCGCACTGTTTTGGGGTCTCGTGTCGATTTTTATGCTCCATGAACACTGTGCACGGCTATCGAGTTGTTGCAAAAATTCTAGGATTTTGTTGTTTCGAGACACTTTCATGGGCTATAGCGCACTATTTTTGGGTCTCGGGTCGATTTTTTATGCTCCATGAACCTTGTGCACGGCTATCAAGATGTCGAAATAACTTGTTGTTTTGTCGTTTCGGGCCAGTTTCGTGGGCTATAGCGCACTGTTTTGGGGTCCTGGGTCGTTTTTTGAAGCTCCATGAACCCTGTGCACGACTATCGAGATGTCGCAAAAAATCAGTGTATTTGTCGTTTCGGGCCACTTTCGTGGGCTATAGTGCACTGTTTTGTGGTCTTGTGTCGTTTTTGAATGCTCCATGAACCCTTTGCACGACTATCGAGACGTAAAAAAACTCGTTGTTTTTATCGTTTCGGGCTATTTTCATGGGCGATAACGCGAAGTTTTAGGGTTCCGGTTCAATTTTTGATGCTTCATGAACCTTGTGCACGACTATCATGATGTCGAAAAAATTGGTTGTTTTTATCATTTCGAGCAAGTTTCATGAGCTATAACGCTGTTTTGGGGTACCTCGTCAATTTCTTATGCTCCATGAACACTATGCATGGCAATTGAGACGTCGCAAAAACTCGTTCTTTTGGCGTTTCTTGCGAGTTTCGTGGGATATAACGCACTCTTTTGGGGTCGATTTTTTATGCTCCATGAACCATGTGCACGACTATCGAGATGTCGACATAACTCATTGTTTTTTCGTTTCGGCCTAGTTTCCTGGGCTATAGCGCACTGTTTTGGGGTCCGTGGTGGATTTCTTATGCTCCATGAACCTTGTGTACGGCTATCGAAACGTCGCAAAAACTCATTCCTATTGGCGTTTGTGGCGAGTTTCGTGGGATAGAGCGCACTCTTTTGGGGTCCCGGGTCGATTTTTGATCCTCCATGGACCCTCCGCATGGCTATCGAGACATAGCCAAAACTCGGTGTTTTTGTCGTTTCGGGCAAGTTTCGTGGGCTATAGCGCACTGTTTTGGTGTCCCGGGTTGTTTTTTATGCTCAATGAACACTTTGCACGGCTATTGAGATGTCGCAAAAATTCAATGTTTTGTCGTTTCGTGACACTTTCATGGTTTATAGCGCACTGTTTTGGGGTTACGGTCGATTTTTTATGCTCCATAAACCATTTGCACGACTACCGAAACGTCATAAAAACTCGGTTTTTTTTGTCGTTTCGGGCTAGTATCATGGGCGATAACGCGCTGTTTTAGGGTTCCGAGTCTATTTTTGATGCTTCATGAACACTGTGCACGGCTACCATGATGTCGAAAAAATTGGTTGTTTTTATCATTTCGTGTATGTTTCGTGGGCTATAACGCGCTGTTTTGGGGTACCTCATCAATTCCTTATGCTCCATGAACCCTGTGCACGTCTATCAAGACATCGCAAAAACTCGTTCTTTATGGCGTTTTTGACCAGTTTTGTGGAATATAGCGCACTGTTTTGGGGTCCTGGGTTGATTTTTGATGCTTCATGGACCCTGTGCAGGGCTATCGACACATCGCAAAAACTCATTGTTTTGTCGTTTTGGGCCATTTTCATGGGCTACGTATTGTTTTGGGGTTCCGGGTAGATTTTTGATACTCCATGAACCATGTGCACGTCTAACGAGACGTCGTAAAAACTCGTTCTTTTTGTAGTTTCAGTCTAGTTTTGTGGGATATACCTGGTTTGGGGTCCCGCGTCGATTTTTAATGCTCCATGAACCGTGTGCACGGCTATCGAGATGTCGAAAAAACTCATTGTTTTCGTCTTTTTGGGCCAGTTTTGTGGTCCATAGCGCACTGTTTTGGGGTCCCGGGTTGTTTTTTATGCTCAATGAACCCTGTGCACGACTATCGAGATGTGGCCAAAAATCGGTGTTTTGTCGTTTCGAGCCACCTTCGTGGGCTACAGCGCACTGTTTTGGGGTCTCGTGTCGATTTTTATGCTCCATGAACACTGTGCACGGCTATCGAGTTGTTGCAAAAATTCTAGGATTTTGTTGTTTCGAGACACTTTCATGGGCTATAGCGCACTATTTTTGGGTCTCGGGTCGATTTTTTATGCTCCATGAACCTTGTGCACGGCTATCAAGATGTCGAAATAACTTGTTGTTTTGTCGTTTCGGGCCAGTTTCGTGGGCTATAGCGCACTGTTTTGGGGTCCTGGGTCGTTTTTTGAAGCTCCATGAACCCTGTGCACGACTATCGAGATGTCGCAAAAAATCAGTGTATTTGTCGTTTCGGGCCACTTTCGTGGGCTATAGTGCACTGTTTTGTGGTCCTGTGTCGTTTTTGAATGCTCCATGAACCCTTTGCACGACTATCGAGACGTCAAAAAACTCGTTGTTGTTATCGTTTCGGGCTATTTTCATGGGCGATAACGCGAAGTTTTAGGGTTCCGGTTCAATTTTTGATGCTTCATGAACCTTGTGCACGACTATCATGATGTCGAAAAAATTGGTTGTTTTTATCATTTCGAGCAAGTTTCATGAGCTATAACGCTGTTTTGGGGTACCTCGTCAATTTCTTATGCTCCATGAACACTATGCATGGCAATTGAGACGTCGCAAAAACTCGTTCTTTTGGCGTTTCTTGCGAGTTTCGTGGGATATAACGCACTCTTTTGGGGTCGATTTTTTATGCTCCATGAACCATGTGCACGGCTATCGAGATGTCGACATAACTCATTGTTTTTTCGTTTCGGCCTAGTTTCCTGGGCTATAGCGCACTGTTTTGGGGTCCGTGGTGGATTTCTTATGCTCCATGAACCTTGTGTACGGCTATCGAAACGTCGCAAAAACTTATTCCTATTGGCGTTTGTGGCGAGTTTCGTGGGATAGAGCGCACTCTTTTGGGGTCCCGGGTTGTTTTTTATGCTCAATGAACACTGTGCACGGCTATTGAGATGTCGCAAAAAATTCAATGTTTTTGTCGTTTCGTGACACTTTCATGGTTTATAGCGCACTGTTTTGGGGTTACGGTCGATTTTTTATGCTCCATAAACCGTTTGCACGACTACCGAAACGTCATAAAAACTCGGTTTTTTTGTCGTTTCGGGCTAGTATCATGGGCGATAACGCGCTGTTTTAGGGTTCCGAGTCTATTTTTGATGCTTCATGAACACTGTGCACGGCTACCATGATGTCGAAAAAATTGGTTGTTTTTATCATTTCGTGTATGTTTCGTGGGCTATAACGCGCTGTTTTGGGGTACCTCATCAATTCCTTATGCTCCATGAACCCTGTGCACGTCTATCAAGACATCGCAAAAACTCGTTCTTTATGGCGTTTTTGACCAGTTTTGTGGAATATAGCGCACTGTTTTGGGGTCCTGGGTTGATTTTTGATGCTTCATGGACCCTGTGCAGGGCTATCGACACATCGCAAAAACTCATTGTTTTGTCGTTTTGGGCCATTTTCATGGGCTACGTATTGTTTTGGGGTTCCGGGTAGATTTTTGATACTCCATGAACCATGTGCACGTCTAACGAGACGTCGTAAAAACTCGTTCTTTTTGTAGTTTCAGTCTAGTTTTGTGGGATATACCTGGTTTGGGGTCCCGCGTCGATTTTTAATGCTCCATGAACCGTGTGCACGGCTATCGAGATGTCGAAAAAACTCATTGTTTTCGTCTTTTTGGGCCAGTTTTGTGGTCCATAGCGCACTGTTTTGGGGTCCCGGGTTGTTTTTTATGCTCAATGAACCCTGTGCACGACTATCGAGATGTGGCCAAAAATCGGTGTTTTGTCGTTTCGAGCCACCTTCGTGGGCTACAGCGCACTGTTTTGGGGTCTCGTGTCGATTTTTATGCTCCATGAACACTGTGCACGGCTATCGAGTTGTGGCAAAAATTCTAGGATTTTGTTGTTTCGAGACACTTTCATGGGCTATAGCGCACTATTTTTGGGTCTCGGGTCGATTTTTTATGCTCCATGAACCTTGTGCACGGCTATCAAGATGTCGAAATAACTTGTTGTTTTGTCGTTTCGGGCCAGTTTCGTGGGCTATAGCGCACTGTTTTGGGGTCCTGGGTCGTTTTTTGAAGCTCCATGAACCCTGTGCACGACTATCGAGATGTCGCAAAAAATCAGTGTATTTGTCGTTTCGGGCCACTTTCGTGGGCTATAGTGCACTGTTTTGTGGTCCTGTGTCGTTTTTGAATGCTCCATGAACCCTTTGCACGACTATCGAGACGTAAAAAAACTCGTTGTTTTTATCGTTTCGGGCTATTTTCATGGGCGATAACGCGAAGTTTTAGGGTTCCGGTTCAATTTTTGATGCTTCATGAACCTTGTGCACGACTATCATGATGTCGAAAAAATTGGTTGTTTTTATCATTTCGAGCAAGTTTCATGAGCTATAACGCTGTTTTGGGGTACCTCGTCAATTTCTTATGCTCCATGAACACTATGCATGGCAATTGAGACGTCGCAAAAACTCGTTCTTTTGGCGTTTCTTGCGAGTTTCGTGGGATATAACGCACTCTTTTGGGGTCGATTTTTTATGCTCCATGAACCATGTGCACGGCTATCGAGATGTCGACATAACTCATTGTTTTTTCGTTTCGGCCTAGTTTCCTGGGCTATAGCGCACTGTTTTGGGGTCCGTGGTGGATTTCTTATGCTCCATGAACCTTGTGTACGGCTATCGAAACGTCGCAAAAACTCATTCCTATTGGCGTTTGTGGCGAGTTTCGTGGGATAGAGCGCACTCTTTTGGGGTCCCGGGTCGATTTTTGATCCTCCATGGACCCTCCGCATGGCTATCGAGACATAGCCAAAACTCGGTGTTTTTGTCGTTTCGGGCAAGTTTCGTGGGCTATAGCGCACTGTTTTGGTGTCCCGGGTTGTTTTTTATGCTCAATGAACACTGTGCACGGCTATTGAGATGTCGCAAAAATTCAATGTTTTTGTCGTTTCGTGACACTTTCATGGTTTATAGCGCACTGTTTTGGGGTTACGGTCGATTTTTTATGCTCCATAAACCGTTTGCACGACTACCGAAACGTCATAAAAACTCGGTTTTTTTTGTCGTTTCGGGCTAGTATCATGGGCGATAACGCGCTGTTTTAGGGTTCCGAGTCTATTTTTGATGCTTCATGAACACTGTGCACGGCTACCATGATGTCGAAAAAATTGGTTGTTTTTATCATTTCGTGTATGTTTCGTGGGCTATAACGCGCTGTTTTGGGGTACCTCATCAATTACTTATGCTCCATGAACCCTGTGCACGTCTATCAAGACATCGCAAAAACTCGTTCTTTATGGCGTTTTTGACCAGTTTTGTGGAATATAGCGCACTGTTTTGGGGTCCTGGGTTGATTTTTGATGCTTCATGGACCCTGTGCAAGGCTATCGACACATCGCAAAAACTCATTGTTTTGTCGTTTTGGGCCATTTTCATGGGCTACGTATTGTTTTGGGGTTCCGGGTAGATTTTTGATACTCCATGAACCATGTGCACGTCTAACGAGACGTCGTAAAAACTCGTTCTTTTTGTAGTTTCAGTCTAGTTTTGTGGGATATACCTGGTTTGGGGTCCCGCGTCGATTTTTAATGCTCCATGAACCGTGTGCACGGCTATCGAGATGTCGAAAAAACTCATTGTTTTCGTCTTTTTGGGCCAGTTTTGTGGTCCAGAGCGCACTGTTTTGGGGTCCCGGGTTGTTTTTTATGCTCAATGAACCCTGTGCACGACTATCGAGATGTGGCCAAAAATCGGTGTTTTGTCGTTTCGAGCCACCTTCGTGGGCTATAGCGCACTGTTTTGGGGTCTCGTGTCGATTTTTATGCTCCATGAACACTGTGCACGGCTATCGAGTTGTTGCAAAAATTCTAGGATTTTGTTGTTTCGAGACACTTTCATGGGCTATAGCGCACTATTTTTGGGTCTCGGGTCGATTTTTTATGCTCCATGAACCTTGTGCACGGCTATCAAGATGTCGAAATAACTTGTTGTTTTGTCGTTTCGGGCCAGTTTCGTGGGCTATAGCGCACTATTTTGGGGTCCTGGGTCGTTTTTTGAAGCTCCATGAACCCTGTGCACGACTATCGAGATGTCGCAAAAAATCAGTGTATTTGTCGTTTCGGGCCACTTTCGTGGGCTATAGTGCACTGTTTTGTGGTCTTGTGTCGTTTTTGAATGCTCCATGAACCCTTTGCACGACTATCGAGACGTAAAAAAACTCGTTGTTTTTATCGTTTCGGGCTATTTTCATGGGCGATAACGCGAAGTTTTAGGGTTCCGGTTCAATTTGTTGATGCTTCATGAACCTTGTGCACGACTATCATGATGTCGAAAAAATTGGTTGTTTTTATCATTTCGAGCAAGTTTCATGAGCTATAACGCTGTTTTGGGGTACCTCGTCAATTTCTTATGCTCCATGAACACTATGCATGGCAATTGAGACGTCGCAAAAACTCGTTCTTTTGGCGTTTCTTGCGAGTTTCGTGGGATATAACGCACTCTTTTGGGGTCGATTTTTTATGCTCCATGAACCATGTGCACGGCTATCGAGATGTCGACATAACTCATTGTTTTTTCGTTTCGGCCTAGTTTCCTGGGCTATAGCGCACTGTTTTGGGGTCCGTGGTGGATTTCTTATGCTCCATGAACCTTGTGTACGGCTATCGAAACGTCGCAAAAACTCATTCCTATTGGCGTTTGTGGCGAGTTTCGTGGGATAGAGCGCACTCTTTTGGGGTCCCGGGTCGATTTTTGATCCTCCATGGACCCTCCGCATGGCTATCGAGACATAGCCAAAACTCGGTGTTTTTGTCGTTTCGGGCAAGTTTCGTGGGCTATAGCGCACTGTTTTGGTGTCCTGGGTTGTTTTTTATGCTCAATGAACACTGTGCACGGCTATTGAGATGTCGCAAAAATTCAATGTTTTTGTCGTTTCGTGACACTTTCATGGTTTATAGCGCACTGTTTTGGGGTTACGGTCGATTTTTTATGCTCCATAAACCGTTTGCACGACTACCGAAACGTCATAAAAACTCGGTTTTTTTTTGTCGTTTCGGGCTAGTATCATGGGCGATAACGCGCTGTTTTAGGGTTCCGAGTCTATTTTTGATGCTTCATGAACACTGTGCACGGCTACCATGATGTCGAAAAAATTGGTTGTTTTTATCATTTCGTGTATGTTTCGTGGGCTATAACGCGCTGTTTTGGGGTACCTCATCAATTACTTATGCTCCATGAACCCTGTGCACGTCTATCAAGACATCGCAAAAACTCGTTCTTTATGGCGTTTTTGACCAGTTTTGTGGAATATAGCGCACTGTTTTGGGGTCCTGGGTTGATTTTTGATGCTTCATGGACCCTGTGCAGGGCTATCGACACATCGCAAAAACTCATTGTTTTGTCGTTTTGGGCCATTTTCATGGGCTACGTGTTGTTTTGGGGTTCCGGGTAGATTTTTGATACTCCATGAACCATGTGCACGTCTAACGAGACGTCGTAAAAACTCGTTCTTTTTGTAGTTTCAGTCTAGTTTTGTGGGATATACCTGGTTTGGGGTCCCGCGTCGATTTTTAATGCTCCATGAACCGTGTGCACGGCTATCGAGATGTCGAAAAAACTCATTGTTTTCGTCTTTTTGGGCCAGTTTTGTGGTCCATAGCGCACTGTTTTGGGGTCCCGGGTTGTTTTTTATGCTCAATGAACCCTGTGCACGACTATCGAGATGTGGCCAAAAATCGGTGTTTTGTCGTTTCGAGCCACCTTCGTGGGCTACAGCGCGCTGTTTTGGGGTCCCGTGTCGATTTTTATGCTCCATGAACACTGTGCACGGCTATCGAGTTGTTGCAAAAATTCTAGGATTTTGTTGTTTCGAGACACTTTCATGGGCTATAGCGCACTATTTTTGGGTCTCGGGTCGATTTTTTATGCTCCATGAACCTTGTGCACGGCTATCAAGATGTCGAAATAACTTGTTGTTTTGTCGTTTCGGGCCAGTTTCGTGGGCTATAGCGCACTGTTTTGGGGTCCTGGGTCGATTTTTGAAGCTCCATGAACCCTGTGCACGACTATCGAGATGTCGCAAAAAATCAGTGTATTTGTCGTTTCGGGCCACTTTCGTGGGCTATAGTGCACTGTTTTGTGGTCTTGTGTCGTTTTTGAATGCTCCATGAACCCTTTGCACGACTATCGAGACGTAAAAAAACTCGTTGTTTTTATCGTTTCGGGCTATTTTCATGGGCGATAACGCGAAGTTTTAGGGTTCCGGTTCAATTTGTTGATGCTTCATGAACCTTGTGCACGACTATCATGATGTCGAAAAAATTGGTTGTTTTTATCATTTCGAGCAAGTTTGATGAGCTATAACGCTGTTTTGGGGTACCTCGTCAATTTCTTATGCTCCATGAACACTATGCATGGCAATTGAGACGTCGCAAAAACTCGTTCTTTTGGCGTTTCTTGCGAGTTTCGTGGGATATAACGCACTCTTTTGGGGTCGATTTTTTATGCTCCATGAACCATGTGCACGGCTATCGAGATGTCGACATAACTCATTGTTTTTTCGTTTCGGCCTAGTTTCCTGGGCTATAGCGCACTGTTTTGGGGTCCGTGGTGGATTTCTTATGCTCCATGAACCTTGTGTACGGCTATCGAAACGTCGCAAAAACTCGTTCCTATTGGCGTTTGTGGCGAGTTTCGTGGGATAGAGCGCACTCTTTTGGGGTCCCGGGTCGATTTTTGATCCTCCATGGACCCTCCGCATGGCTATCGAGACATAGCCAAAACTCGGTGTTTTTGTCGTTTCGGGCAAGTTTCGTGGGCTATAGCGCACTGTTTTGGTGTCCCGGGTTGTTTTTTATGCTCAATGAACACTGTGCACGGCTATTGAGATGTCGCAAAAATTCAATGTTTTTGTCGTTTCGTGACACTTTCATGGTTTATAGCGCACTGTTTTGGGGTTACGGTCGATTTTTTATGCTCCATAAACCGTTTGCACGACTACCGAAACGTCATAAAAACTCGGTTTTTTTTGTCGTTTCGGGCTAGTATCATGGGCGATAACGCGCTGTTTTAGGGTTCCGAGTCTATTTTTGATGCTTCATGAACACTGTGCACGGCTACCATGATGTCGAAAAAATTGGTTGTTTGTATCATTTCGTGTATGTTTCGTGGGCTATAACGCGCTGTTTTGGGGTACCTCATCAATTCCTTATGCTCCATGAACCCTGTGCACGTCTATCAAGACATCGCAAAAACTCGTTCTTTATGGCGTTTTTGACCAGTTTTGTGGAATATAGCGCACTGTTTTGGGGTCCTGGGTTGATTTTTGATGCTTCATGGACCCTGTGCAGGGCTATCGACACATCGCAAAAACTCATTGTTTTGTCGTTTTGGGCCATTTTCATGGGCTACGTGTTGTTTTGGGGTTCCGGGTAGATTTTTGATACTCCATGAACCATGTGCACGTCTAACGAGACGTCGTAAAAACTCGTTCTTTTTGTAGTTTCAGTCTAGTTTTGTGGGATATACCTGGTTTGGGGTCCCGCGTCGATTTTTAATGCTCCATGAACCGCGTGCACGGCTATCGAGATGTCGAAAAAACTCATTGTTTTCGTCTTTTTGGGCCAGTTTTGTGGTCCATAGCGCACTGTTTTGGGGTCCCGGGTTGTTTTTTATGCTCAATGAACCCTGTGCACGACTATCGAGATGTGGCCAAAAATCGGTGTTTTGTCGTTTCGAGCCACCTTCGTGGGCTACAGCGCACTGTTTTGGGGTCTCGTGTCGATTTTTATGCTCCATGAACACTGTGCACGGCTATCGAGTTGTTGCAAAAATTCTAGGATTTTGTTGTTTCGAGACACTTTCATGGGCTATAGCGCACTATTTTTGGGTCTGGGGTCGATTTTTTATGCTCCATGAACCTTGTGCACGGCTATCAAGATGTCGAAATAACTTGTTGTTTTGTCGTTTCGGGCCAGTTTCGTGGGCTATAGCGCACTGTTTTGGGGTCCTGGGTCGTTTTTTGAAGCTCCATGAACCCTGTGCACGACTATCGAGATGTCGCAAAAAATCAGTGTATTTGTCGTTTCGGGCCACTTTCGTGGGCTATAGTGCACTGTTTTGTGGTCTTGTGTCGTTTTTGAATGCTCCATGAACCCTTTGCACGACTATCGAGACGTAAAAAAACTCGTTGTTTTTATCGTTTCGGGCTATTTTCATGGGCGATAACGCGAAGTTTTAGGGTTCCGGTTCAATTTTTGATGCTTCATGAACCTTGTGCACGACTATCATGATGTCGAAAAAATTGGTTGTTTTTATCATTTCGAGCAAGTTTCATGAGCTATAACGCTGTTTTGGGGTACCTCGTCAATTTCTTATGCTCCATGAACACTATGCATGGCAATTGAGACGTCGCAAAAACTCGTTCTTTTGGCGTTTCTTGCGAGTTTCGTGGGATATAACGCACTCTTTTGGGGTCGATTTTTTATGCTCCATGAACCATGTGCACGGCTATCGAGATGTCGACATAACTCATTGTTTTTTCGTTTCGGCCTAGTTTCCTGGGCTATAGCGCACTGTTTTGGGGTCCGTGGTGGATTTCTTATGCTCCATGAACCTTGTGTACGGCTATCGAAACGTCGCAAAAACTCGTTCCTATTGGCGTTTGTGGCGAGTTTCGGGGGATAGAGCGCACTCTTTTGGGGTCCCGGGTCGATTTTTGATCCTCCATGGACCCTCCGCATGGCTATCGAGACATAGCCAAAACTCGGTGTTTTTGTCGTTTCGGGCAAGTTTCGTGGGCTATAGCGCACTGTTTTGGTGTCCCGGGTTGTTTTTTATGCTCAATGAACACTGTGCACGGCTATTGAGATGTCGCAAAAATTCAATGTTTTTGTCGTTTCGTGACACTTTCATGGTTTATAGCGCACTGTTTTGGGGTTACGGTCGATTTTTTATGCTCCATAAACCGTTTGCACGACTACCGAAACGTCATAAAAACTCGGTTTTTTTTGTCGTTTCGGGCTAGTATCATGGGCGATAACGCGCTGTTTTAGGGTTCCGAGTCTATTTTTGATGCTTCATGAACACTGTGCACGGCTACCATGATGTCGAAAAAATTGGTTGTTTGTATCATTTCGTGTATGTTTCGTGGGCTATAACGCGCTGTTTTGGGGTACCTCATCAATTCCTTATGCTCCATGAACCCTGTGCACGTCTATCAAGACATCGCAAAAACTCGTTCTTTATGGCGTTTTTGACCAGTTTTGTGGAATATAGCGCACTGTTTTGGGGTCCTGGGTTGATTTTTGATGCTTCATGGACCCTGTGCAGGGCTATCGACACATCGCAAAAACTCATTGTTTTGTCGTTTTGGGCCATTTTCATGGGCTATGTGTTGTTTTGGGGTTCCGGGTAGATTTTTGATACTCCATGAACCATGTGCACGTCTAACGAGACGTCGTAAAAACTCGTTCTTTTTGTACTTTCAGTCTAGTTTTGTGGGATATACCTGGTTTGGGGTCCCGCGTCGATTTTTAATGCTCCATGAACCGTGTGCACGGCTATCGAGATGTCGAAAAAACTCATTGTTTTCGTCTTTTTGGGCCAGTTTTGTGGTCCATAGCGCACTGTTTTGGGGTCCCGGGTTGTTTTTTATGCTCAATGAACCCTGTGCACGACTATCGAGATGTGGCCAAAAATCGGTGTTTTGTCGTTTCGAGCCACCTTCGTGGGCTACAGCGCACTGTTTTGGGGTCTCGTGTCGATTTTTATGCTCCATGAACACTGTGCACGGCTATCGAGTTGTTGCAAAAATTCTAGGATTTTGTTGTTTCGAGACACTTTCATGGGCTATAGCGCACTATTTTTGGGTCTGGGGTCGATTTTTTATGCTCCATGAACCTTGTGCACGGCTATCAAGATGTCGAAATAACTTGTTGTTTTGTCGTTTCGGGCCAGTTTCGTGGGCTATAGCGCACTGTTTTGGGGTCCTGGGTCGTTTTTTGAAGCTCCATGAACCCTGTGCACGACTATCGAGATGTCGCAAAAAATCAGTGTATTTGTCGTTTCGGGCCACTTTCGTGGGCTATAGTGCACTGTTTTGTGGTCTTGTGTCGTTTTTGAATGCTCCATGAACCCTTTGCACGACTATCGAGACGTAAAAAAACTCGTTGTTTTTATCGTTTCGGGCTATTTTCATGGGCGATAACGCGAAGTTTTAGGGTTCCGGTTCAATTTTTGATGCTTCATGAACCTTGTGCACGACTATCATGATGTCGAAAAAATTGGTTGTTTTTATCATTTCGAGCAAGTTTCATGAGCTATAACGCTGTTTTGGGGTACCTCGTCAATTTCTTATGCTCCATGAACACTATGCATGGCAATTGAGACGTCGCAAAAACTCGTTCTTTTGGCGTTTCTTGCGAGTTTCGTGGGATATAACGCACTCTTTTGGGGTCGATTTTTTATGCTCCATGAACCATGTGCACGGCTATCGAGATGTCGACATAACTCATTGTTTTTTCGTTTCGGCCTAGTTTCCTGGGCTATAGCGCACTGTTTTGGGGTCCGTGGTGGATTTCTTATGCTCCATGAACCTTGTGTACGGCTATCGAAACGTCGCAAAAACTCGTTCCTATTGGCGTTTGTGGCGAGTTTCGGGGGATAGAGCGCACTCTTTTGGGGTCCCGGGTCGATTTTTGATCCTCCATGGACCCTCCGCATGGCTATCGAGACATAGCCAAAACTCGGTGTTTTTGTCGTTTCGGGCAAGTTTCGTGGGCTATAGCGCACTGTTTTGGTGTCCCGGGTTGTTTTTTATGCTCAATGAACACTGTGCACGGCTATTGAGATGTCGCAAAAATTCAATGTTTTTGTCGTTTCGTGACACTTTCATGGTTTATAGCGCACTGTTTTGGGGTTACGGTCGATTTTTTATGCTCCATAAACCGTTTGCACGACTACCGAAACGTCATAAAAACTCGGTTTTTTTTGTCGTTTCGGGCTAGTATCATGGGCGATAACGCGCTGTTTTAGGGTTCCGAGTCTATTTTTGATGCTTCATGAACACTGTGCACGGCTACCATGATGTCGAAAAAATTGGTTGTTTGTATCATTTCGTGTATGTTTCGTGGGCTATAACGCGCTGTTTTGGGGTACCTCATCAATTCCTTATGCTCCATGAACCCTGTGCACGTCTATCAAGACATCGCAAAAACTCGTTCTTTATGGCGTTTTTGACCAGTTTTGTGGAATATAGCGCACTGTTTTGGGGTCCTGGGTTGATTTTTGATGCTTCATGGACCCTGTGCAGGGCTATCGACACATCGCAAAAACTCATTGTTTTGTCGTTTTGGGCCATTTTCATGGGCTATGTGTTGTTTTGGGGTTCCGGGTAGATTTTTGATACTCCATGAACCATGTGCACGTCTAACGAGACGTCGTAAAAACTCGTTCTTTTTGTAGTTTCAGTCTAGTTTTGTGGGATATACCTGGTTTGGGGTCCCGCGTCGATTTTTAATGCTCCATGAACCGTGTGCACGGCTATCGAGATGTCGAAAAAACTCATTGTTTTCGTCTTTTTGGGCCAGTTTTGTGGTCCATAGCGCACTGTTTTGGGGTCCCGGGTTGTTTTTTATGCTCAATGAACCCTGTGCACGACTATCGAGATGTGGCCAAAAATCGGTGTTTTGTCGTTTCGAGCCACCTTCGTGGGCTACAGCGCACTGTTTTGGGGTCTCGTGTCGATTTTTATGCTCCATGAACACTGTGCACGGCTATCGAGTTGTTGCAAAAATTCTAGGATTTTGTTGTTTCGAGACACTTTCATGGGCTATAGCGCACTATTTTTGGGTCTGGGGTTGATTTTTTATGCTCCATGAACCTTGTGCACGGCTATCAAGATGTCGAAATAACTTGTTGTTTTGTCGTTTCGGGCCAGTTTCGTGGGCTATAGCGCACTGTTTTGGGGTCCTGGGTCGTTTTTTGAAGCTCCATGAACCCTGTGCACGACTATCGAGATGTCGCAAAAAATCAGTGTATTTGTCGTTTCGGGCCACTTTCGTGGGCTATAGTGCACTGTTTTGTGGTCTTGTGTCGTTTTTGAATGCTCCATGAACCCTTTGCACGACTATCGAGACGTAAAAAAACTCGTTGTTTTTATCGTTTCGGGCTATTTTCATGGGCGATAACGCGAAGTTTTAGGGTTCCGGTTCAATTTTTGATGCTTCATGAACCTTGTGCACGACTATCATGATGTCGAAAAAATTGGTTGTTTTTATCATTTCGAGCAAGTTTCATGAGCTATAACGCTGTTTTGGGGTACCTCGTCAATTTCTTATGCTCCATGAACACTATGCATGGCAATTGAGACGTCGCAAAAACTCGTTCTTTTGGCGTTTCTTGCGAGTTTCGTGGGATATAACGCACTCTTTTGGGGTCGATTTTTTATGCTCCATGAACCATGTGCACGGCTATCGAGATGTCGACATAACTCATTGTTTTTTCGTTTCGGCCTAGTTTCCTGGGCTATAGCGCACTGTTTTGGGGTCCGTGGTGGATTTCTTATGCTCCATGAACCTTGTGTACGGCTATCGAAACGTCGCAAAAACTCGTTCCTATTGGCGTTTGTGGCGAGTTTCGGGGGATAGAGCGCACTCTTTTGGGGTCCCGGGTCGATTTTTGATCCTCCATGGACCCTCCGCATGGCTATCGAGACATAGCCAAAACTCGGTGTTTTTGTCGTTTCGGGCAAGTTTCGTGGGCTATAGCGCACTGTTTTGGTGTCCCGGGTTGTTTTTTATGCTCAATGAACACTGTGCACGGCTATTGAGATGTCGCAAAAATTCAATGTTTTTGTCGTTTCGTGACACTTTCATGGTTTATAGCGCACTGTTTTGGGGTTACGGTCGATTTTTTATGCTCCATAAACCGTTTGCACGACTACCGAAACGTCATAAAAACTCGGTTTTTTTTGTCGTTTCGGGCTAGTATCATGGGCGATAACGCGCTGTTTTAGGGTTCCGAGTCTATTTTTGATGCTTCATGAACACTGTGCACGGCTACCATGATGTCGAAAAAATTGGTTGTTTTTATCATTTCGTGTATGTTTCGTGGGCTATAACGCGCTGTTTTGGGGTACCTCATCAATTCCTTATGCTCCATGAACCCTGTGCACGTCTATCAAGACATCGCAAAAACTCGTTCTTTATGGCGTTTTTGACCAGTTTTGTGGAATATAGCGCACTGTTTTGGGGTCCTGGGTTGATTTTTGATGCTTCATGGACCCTGTGCAGGGCTATCGACACATCGCAAAAACTCATTGTTTTGTCGTTTTGGGCCATTTTCATGGGCTACGTGTTGTTTTGGGGTTCCGGGTAGATTTTTGATACTCCATGAACCATGTGCACGTCTAACGAGACGTCGTAAAAACTCGTTCTTTTTGTAGTTTCAGTCTAGTTTTGTGGGATATACCTGGTTTGGGGTCCCGCGTCGATTTTTAATGCTCCATGAACCGTGTGCACGGCTATCGAGATGTCGAAAAAACTCATTGTTTTCGTCTTTTTGGGCCAGTTTTGTGGTCCATAGCGCACTGTTTTGGGGTCCCGGGTTGTTTTTTATGCTCAATGAACCCTGTGCACGACTATCGAGATGTGGCCAAAAATCGGTGTTTTGTCGTTTCGAGCCACCTTCGTGGGCTACAGCGCACTGTTTTGGGGTCTCGTGTCGATTTTTATGCTCCATGAACACTGTGCACGGCTATCGAGTTGTTGCAAAAATTCTAGGATTTTGTTGTTTCGAGACACTTTCATGGGCTATAGCGCACTATTTTTGGGTCTGGGGTCGATTTTTTATGCTCCATGAACCTTGTGCACGGCTATCAAGATGTCGAAATAACTTGTTGTTTTGTCGTTTCGGGCCAGTTTCGTGGGCTATAGCGCACTGTTTTGGGGTCCTGGGTCGTTTTTTGAAGCTCCATGAACCCTGTGCACGACTATCGAGATGTCGCAAAAAATCAGTGTATTTGTCGTTTCGGGCCACTTTCGTGGGCTATAGTGCACTGTTTTGTGGTCTTGTGTCGTTTTTGAATGCTCCATGAACCCTTTGCACGACTATCGAGACGTAAAAAAACTCGTTGTTTTTATCGTTTCGGGCTATTTTCATGGGCGATAACGCGAAGTTTTAGGGTTCCGGTTCAATTTTTGATGCTTCATGAACCTTGTGCACGACTATCATGATGTCGAAAAAATTGGTTGTTTTTATCATTTCGAGCAAGTTTCATGAGCTATAACGCTGTTTTGGGGTACCTCGTCAATTTCTTATGCTCCATGAACACTATGCATGGCAATTGAGACGTCGCAAAAACTCGTTCTTTTGGCGTTTCTTGCGAGTTTCGTGGGATATAACGCACTCTTTTGGGGTCGATTTTTTATGCTCCATGAACCATGTGCACGGCTATCGAGATGTCGACATAACTCATTGTTTTTTCGTTTCGGCCTAGTTTCCTGGGCTATAGCGCACTGTTTTGGGGTCCGTGGTGGATTTCTTATGCTCCATGAACCTTGTGTACGGCTATCGAAACGTCGCAAAAACTCGTTCCTATTGGCGTTTGTGGCGAGTTTCGTGGGATAGAGCGCACTCTTTTGGGGTCCCGGGTCGATTTTTGATCCTCCATGGACCCTCCGCATGGCTATCGAGACATAGCCAAAACTCGGTGTTTTTGTCGTTTCGGGCAAGTTTCGTGGGCTATAGCGCACTGTTTTGGTGTCCCGGGTTGTTTTTTATGCTCAATGAACACTGTGCACGGCTATTGAGATGTCGCAAAAATTCAATGTTTTTGTCGTTTCGTGACACTTTCATGGTTTATAGCGCACTGTTTTGGGGTTACGGTCGATTTTTTATGCTCCATAAACCGTTTGCACGACTACCGAAACGTCATAAAAACTCGGTTTTTTTTGTCGTTTCGGGCTAGTATCATGGGCGATAACGCGCTGTTTTAGGGTTCCGAGTCTATTTTTGATGCTTCATGAACACTGTGCACGGCTACCATGATGTCGAAAAAATTGGTTGTTTTTATCATTTCGTGTATGTTTCGTGGGCTATAACGCGCTGTTTTGGGGTACCTCATCAATTCCTTATGCTCCATGAACCCTGTGCACGTCTATCAAGACATCGCAAAAACTCGTTCTTTATGGCGTTTTTGACCAGTTTTGTGGAATATAGCGCACTGTTTTGGGGTCCTGGGTTGATTTTTGATGCTTCATGGACCCTGTGCAGGGCTATCGACACATCGCAAAAACTCATTGTTTTGTCGTTTTGGGCCATTTTCATGGGCTACGTGTTGTTTTGGGGTTCCGGGTAGATTTTTGATACTCCATGAACCATGTGCACGTCTAACGAGACGTCGTAAAAACTCGTTCTTTTTGTAGTTTCAGTCTAGTTTTGTGGGATATACCTGGTTTGGGGTCCCGCGTCGATTTTTAATGCTCCATGAACCGTGTGCACGGCTATCGAGATGTCGAAAAAACTCATTGTTTTCGTCTTTTTGGGCCAGTTTTGTGGTCCATAGCGCACTGTTTTGGGGTCCCGGGTTGTTTTTTATGCTCAATGAACCCTGTGCACGACTATCGAGATGTGGCCAAAAATCGGTGTTTTGTCGTTTCGAGCCACCTTCGTGGGCTACAGCGCACTGTTTTGGGGTCTCGTGTCGATTTTTATGCTCCATGAACACTGTGCACGGCTATCGAGTTGTTGCAAAAATTCTAGGATTTTGTTGTTTCGAGACACTTTCATGGGCTATAGCGCACTATTTTTGGGTCTGGGGTCGATTTTTTATGCTCCATGAACCTTGTGCACGGCTATCAAGATGTCGAAATAACTTGTTGTTTTGTCGTTTCGGGCCAGTTTCGTGGGCTATAGCGCACTGTTTTGGGGTCCTGGGTCGTTTTTTGAAGCTCCATGAACCCTGTGCACGACTATCGAGATGTCGCAAAAAATCAGTGTATTTGTCGTTTCGGGCCACTTTCGTGGGCTATAGTGCACTGTTTTGTGGTCTTGTGTCGTTTTTGAATGCTCCATGAACCCTTTGCACGACTATCGAGACGTAAAAAAACTCGTTGTTTTTATCGTTTCGGGCTATTTTCATGGGCGATAACGCGAAGTTTTAGGGTTCCGGTTCAATTTTTGATGCTTCATGAACCTTGTGCACGACTATCATGATGTCGAAAAAATTGGTTGTTTTTATCATTTCGAGCAAGTTTCATGAGCTATAACGCTGTTTTGGGGTACCTCGTCAATTTCTTATGCTCCATGAACACTATGCATGGCAATTGAGACGTCGCAAAAACTCGTTCTTTTGGCGTCTCTTGCGAGTTTCGTGGGATATAACGCACTCTTTTGGGGTCGATTTTTTATGCTCCATGAACCATGTGCACGGCTATCGAGATGTCGACATAACTCATTGTTTTTTCGTTTCGGCCTAGTTTCCTGGGCTATAGCGCACTGTTTTGGGGTCCGTGGTGGATTTCTTATGCTCCATGAACCTTGTGTACGGCTATCGAAACGCCGCAAAAACTCGTTCCTATTGGCGTTTGTGGCGAGTTTCGTGGGATAGAGCGCACTCTTTTGGGGTCCCGGGTCGATTTTTGATCCTCCATGGACCCTCCGCATGGCTATCGAGACATAGCCAAAACTCGGTGTTTTTGTCGTTTCGGGCAAGTTTCGTGGGCTATAGCGCACTGTTTTGGTGTCCCGGGTTGTTTTTTATGCTCAATGAACACTGTGCACGGCTATTGAGATGTCGCAAAAATTCAATGTTTTTGTCGTTTCGTGACACTTTCATGGTTTATAGCGCACTGTTTTGGGGTTACGATCGATTTTTTATGCTCCATAAACCGTTTGCACGACTACCGAAACGTCATAAAAACTCGGTTTTTTTTGTCGTTTCGGGCTAGTATCATGGGCGATAACGCGCTGTTTTAGGGTTCCGAGTCTATTTTTGATGCTTCATGAACACTGTGCACGGCTACCATGATGTCGAAAAAATTGGTTGTTTTTATCATTTCGTGTATGTTTCGTGGGCTATAACGCGCTGTTTTGGGGTACCTCATCAATTCCTTATGCTGCATGAACCCTGTGCACGTCTATCAAGACATCGCAAAAACTCGTTCTTTATGGCGTTTTTGACCAGTTTTGTGGAATATAGCGCACTGTTTTGGGGTCCTGGGTTGATTTTTGATGCTTCATGGACCCTGTGCAGGGCTATCGACACATCGCAAAAACTCATTGTTTTGTCGTTTTGGGCCATTTTCATGGGCTACGTCTTGTTTTGGGGTTCCGGGTAGATTTTTGATACTCCATGAACCATGTGCACGTCTAACGAGACGTCGTAAAAACTCGTTCTTTTTGTAGTTTCAGTCTAGTTTTGTGGGATATACCTGGTTTGGGGTCCCGCGTCGATTTTTAATGCTCCATGAACCGTGTGCACGGCTATCGAGATGTCGAAAAAACTCATTGTTTTCGTCTTTTTGGGCCAGTTTTGTGGTCCATAGCGCACTGTTTTGGGGTCCCGGGTTGTTTTTTATGCTCAATGAACCCTGTGCACGACTATCGAGATGTGGCCAAAAATCGGTGTTTTGTCGTTTCGAGCCACCTTCGTGGGCTACAGCGCACTGTTTTGGGGTCTCGTGTCGATTTTTATGCTCCATGAACACTGTGCACGGCTATCGAGTTGTTGCAAAAATTCTAGGATTTTGTTGTTTCGAGACACTTTCATGGGCTATAGCGCACTATTTTTGGGTCTCGGGTCGATTTTTTATGCTCCATGAACCTTGTGCACGGCTATCAAGATGTCGAAATAACTTGTTGTTTTGTCGTTTCGGGCCAGTTTCGTGGGCTATAGCGCACTATTTTGGGGTCCTGGGTCGTTTTTTGAAGCTCCATGAACCCTGTGCACGACTATCGAGATGTCGCAAAAAATCAGTGTATTTGTCGTTTCGGGCCACTTTCGTGGGCTATAGTGCACTGTTTTGTGGTCTTGTGTCGTTTTTGAATGCTCCATGAACCCTTTGCACGACTATCGAGACGTAAAAAAACTCGTTGTTTTTATCGTTTCGGGCTATTTTCATGGGCGATAACGCGAAGTTTTAGGGTTCCGGTTCAATTTTTGATGCTTCATGAACCTTGTGCACGACTATCATGATGTCGAAAAAATTGGTTGTTTTTATCATTTCGAGCAAGTTTCATGAGCTATAACGCTGTTTTGGGGTACCTCGTCAATTTCTTATGCTCCATGAACACTATGCATGGCAATTGAGACGTCGCAAAAACTCGTTCTTTTGGCGTCTCTTGCGAGTTTCGTGGGATATAACGCACTCTTTTGGGGTCGATTTTTTATGCTCCATGAACCATGTGCACGGCTATCGAGATGTCGACATAACTCATTGTTTTTTCGTTTCGGCCTAGTTTCCTGGGCTATAGCGCACTGTTTTGGGGTCCGTGGTGGATTTCTTATGCTCCATGAACCTTGTGTACGGCTATCGAAACGCCGCAAAAACTCGTTCCTATTGGCGTTTGTGGCGAGTTTCGTGGGATAGAGCGCACTCTTTTGGGGTCCCGGGTCGATTTTTGATCCTCCATGGACCCTCCGCATGGCTATCGAGACATAGCCAAAACTCGGTGTTTTTGTCGTTTCGGGCAAGTTTCGTGGGCTATAGCGCACTGTTTTGGTGTCCCGGGTTGTTTTTTATGCTCAATGAACACTGTGCACGGCTATTGAGATGTCGCAAAAATTCAATGTTTTTGTCGTTTCGTGACACTTTCATGGTTTATAGCGCACTGTTTTGGGGTTACGGTCGATTTTTTATGCTCCATAAACCGTTTGCACGACTACCGAAACGTCATAAAAACTCGGTTTTTTTTGTCGTTTCGGGCTAGTATCATGGGCGATAACGCGCTGTTTTAGGGTTCCGAGTCTATTTTTGATGCTTCATGAACACTGTGCACGGCTACCATGATGTCGAAAAAATTGGTTGTTTTTATCATTTCGTGTATGTTTCGTGGGCTATAACGCGCTGTTTTGGGGTACCTCATCAATTCCTTATGCTGCATGAACCCTGTGCACGTCTATCAAGACATCGCAAAAACTCGTTCTTTATGGCGTTTTTGACCAGTTTTGTGGAATATAGCGCACTGTTTTGGGGTCCTGGGTTGATTTTTGATGCTTCATGGACCCTGTGCAGGGCTATCGACACATCGCAAAAACTCATTGTTTTGTCGTTTTGGGCCATTTTCATGGGCTACGTCTTGTTTTGGGGTTCCGGGTAGATTTTTGATACTCCATGAACCATGTGCACGTCTAACGAGACGTCGTAAAAACTCGTTCTTTTTGTAGTTTCAGTCTAGTTTTGTGGGATATACCTGGTTTGGGGTCCCGCGTCGATTTTTAATGCTCCATGAACCGTGTGCACGGCTATCGAGATGTCGAAAAAACTCATTGTTTTCGTCTTTTTGGGCCAGTTTTGTGGTCCATAGCGCACTGTTTTGGGGTCCCGGGTTGTTTTTTATGCTCAATGAACCCTGTGCACGACTATCGAGATGTGGCCAAAAATCGGTGTTTTGTCGTTTCGAGCCACCTTCGTGGGCTACAGCGCACTGTTTTGGGGTCTCGTGTCGATTTTTATGCTCCATGAACACTGTGCACGGCTATCGAGTTGTTGCAAAAATTCTAGGATTTTGTTGTTTCGAGACACTTTCATGGGCTATAGCGCACTATTTTTGGGTCTCGGGTCGATTTTTTATGCTCCATGAACCTTGTGCACGGCTATCAAGATGTCGAAATAACTTGTTGTTTTGTCGTTTCGGGCCAGTTTCGTGGGCTATAGCGCACTATTTTGGGGTCCTGGGTCGTTTTTTGAAGCTCCATGAACCCTGTGCACGACTATCGAGATGTCGCAAAAAATCAGTGTATTTGTCGTTTCGGGCCACTTTCGTGGGCTATAGTGCACTGTTTTGTGGTCTTGTGTCGTTTTTGAATGCTCCATGAACCCTTTGCACGACTATCGAGACGTAAAAAAACTCGTTGTTTTTATCGTTTCGGGCTATTTTCATGGGCGATAACGCGAAGTTTTAGGGTTCCGGTTCAATTTTTGATGCTTCATGAACCTTGTGCACGACTATCATGATGTCGAAAAAATTGGTTGTTTTTATCATTTCGAGCAAGTTTCATGAGCTATAACGCTGTTTTGGGGTACCTCGTCAATTTCTTATGCTCCATGAACACTATGCATGGCAATTGAGACGTCGCAAAAACTCGTTCTTTTGGCGTTTCTTGCGAGTTTCGTGGGATATAACGCACTCTTTTGGGGTCGATTTTTTATGCTCCATGAACCATGTGCACGGCTATCGAGATGTCGACATAACTCATTGTTTTTTCGTTTCGGCCTAGTTTCCTGGGCTATAGCGCACTGTTTTGGGGTCCGTGGTGGATTTCTTATGCTCCATGAACCTTGTGTACGGCTATCGAAACGTCGCAAAAACTCATTCCTATTGGCGTTTGTGGCGAGTTTCGTGGGATAGAGCGCACTCTTTTGGGGTCCCGGGTTGTTTTTTATGCGGAACACTGTGCACGGTGCACGGCTATTGAGATGTCGCAAAAATTCAATGTTTTTGTCGTTTCGTGACACTTTCATGGTTTATAGCGCACTGTTTTGGGGTTACGGTCGATTTTTTATGCTCCATAAACCGTTTGCACGACTACCGAAACGTCATAAAAACTCGGTTTTTTTGTCGTTTCGGGCTAGTATCATGGGCGATAACGCGCTGTTTTAGGGTTCCGAGTCTATTTTTGATGCTTCATGAACACTGTGCACGGCTACCATGATGTCGAAAAAATTGGTTGTTTTTATCATTTCGTGTATGTTTCGTGGGCTATAACGCGCTGTTTTGGGGTACCTCATCAATTACTTATGCTCCATGAACCCTGTGCACGTCTATCAAGACATCGCAAAAACTCGTTCTTTATGGCGTTTTTGACCAGTTTTGTGGAATATAGCGCACTGTTTTGGGGTCCTGGGTTGATTTTTGATGCTTCATGGACCCTGTGCAGGGCTATCGACACATCGCAAAAACTCATTGTTTTGTCGTTTTGGGCCATTTTCATGCATGGGCTACGTATTGTTTTGGGGTTCCGGGTAGATTTTTGATACTCCATGAACCATGTGCACGTCTAACGAGACATCGTAAAAACTCGTTCTTTTTGTAGTTTCAGTCTAGTTTTGTGGGATATACCTGGTTTGGGGTCCCGCGTCGATTTTTAATGCTCCATGAACCGTGTGCACGGCTATCGAGATGTTGAAAAAACTCATTGTTTTCGTCTTTTTGGGCCAGTTTTGTGGTCCATAGCGCACTGTTTTGGGGTCCCGGGTTGTTTTTTATGCTCAATGAACCCTGTGCACGACTATCGAGATGTGGCCAAAAATCGGTGTTTTGTCGTTTCGAGCCACCTTCGTGGGCTACAGCGCACTGTTTTGGGGTCTCGTGTCGATTTTTATGCTCCATGAACACTGTGCACGGCTATCGAGTTGTTGCAAAAATTCGAGGATTTTGTTGTTTCGAGACACTTTCATGGGCTATAGCGCACTATTTTTGGGTCTCGGGTCGATTTTTTATGCTCCATGAACCTTGTGCACGGTTATCAAGATGTCGAAATAACTTGTTGTTTTGTCGTTTCGGGCCAGTTTCGTGGGCTATAGCGCACTGTTTTGGGGTCCTGGGTCGTTTTTTGAAGCTCCATGAACCCTGTGCACGACTATCGAGATGTCGCAAAAAATCAGTGTATTTGTCGTTTCGGGCCACTTTCGTGGGCTATAGTGCACTGTTTTGTGGTCTTGTGTCGTTTTTGAATGCTCCATGAACCCTTTGCACGACTATCGAGACGTAAAAAAACTCGTTGTTTTTATCGTTTCGGGCTATTTTCATGGGCGATAACGCGAAGTTTTAGGGTTCCGGTTCAATTTTTGATGCTTCATGAACCTTGTGCACGACTATCATGATGTCGAAAAAATTGGTTGTTTTTATCATTTCGAGCAAGTTTCATGAGCTATAACGCTGTTTTGGGGTACCTCGTCAATTTCTTATGCTCCATGAACACTATGCATGGCAATTGAGACGTCGCAAAAACTCGTTCTTTTGGCGTTTCTTGCGAGTTTCGTGGGATATAACGCACTCTTTTGGGGTCGATTTTTTATGCTCCATGAACCATGTGCACGGCTATCGAGATGTCGACATAACTCATTGTTTTTTCGTTTCGGCCTAGTTTCCTGGGCTATAGCGCACTGTTTTGGGAACCGTGGTGGATTTCTTATGCTCCATGAACCTTGTGTACGGCTATCGAAACGTCGCAAAAACTCATTCCTATTGGCGTTTGTGGCGAGTTTCGTGGGATAGAGCGCACTCTTTTGGGGTCCCGGGTCGATTTTTGATCCTCCATGGACCCTCCGCATGGCTATCGAGACATAGCCAAAACTCGGTGTTTTTGTCGTTTCGGGCAAGTTTCGTGGGCTATAGCGCACTGTTTTGGTGTCCCGGGTTGTTTTTTATGCTCAATGAACACTGTGCACGGCTATTGAGATGTCGCAAAAATTCAATGTTTTTGTCGTTTCGTGACACTTTCATGGTTTATAGCGCACTGTTTTGGGGTTACGGTCGATTTTTTATGCTCCATAAACCGTTTGCACGACTACCGAAACGTCATAAAAACTCGGTTTTTTTTGTCGTTTCGGGCTAGTATCATGGGCGATAACGCGCTGTTTTAGGGTTCCGAGTCTATTTTTGATGCTTCATGAACACTGTGCACGGCTACCATGATGTCGAAAAAATTGGTTGTTTTTATCATTTCGTGTATGTTTCGTGGGCTATAACGCGCTGTTTTGGGGTACCTCATCAATTCCTTATGCTCCATGAACCCTGTGCACGTCTATCAAGACATCGCAAAAACTCGTTCTTTATGGCGTTTTTGACCAGTTTTGTGGAATATAGCGCACTGTTTTGGGGTCCTGGGTTGATTTTTGATGCTTCATGGACCCTGTGCAGGGCTATCGACACATCGCAAAAACTCATTGTTTTGTCGTTTTGGGCCATTTTCATGGGCTACGTATTGTTTTGGGGTTCCGGGTAGATTTTTGATACTCCATGAACCATGTGCACGTCTAACGAGACGTCGTAAAAACTCGTTCTTTTTGTAGTTTCAGTCTAGTTTTGTGGGATATACCTGGTTTGGGGTCCCGCGTCGATTTTTAATGCTCCATGAACCGTGTGCACGGCTATCGAGTTGTCGAAAAAAATCATTGTTTTCGTCTTTTTGGGCCAGTTTTGTGGTCCATAGCGCACTGTTTTGGGGTCCCGGGTTGTTTTTTATGCTCAATGAACCCTGTGCACGACTATCGAGATGTGGCCAAAAATCGGTGTTTTGTCGTTTCGAGCCACCTTCGTGGGCTACAGCGCACTGTTTTGGGGTCTCGTGTCGATTTTTATGCTCCATGAACACTGTGCACGGCTATCGAGTTGTTGCAAAAATTCTAGGATTTTGTTGTTTCGAGACACTTTCATGGGCTATAGCGCACTATTTTTGGGTCTCGGGTCGATTTTTTATGCTCCATGAACCTTGTGCACGGCTATCAAGATGTCGAAATAACTTGTTGTTTTGTCGTTTCGGGCCAGTTTCGTGGGCTATAGCGCACTGTTTTGGGGTCCTGGGTCGTTTTTTGAAGCTCCATGAACCCTGTGCACGACTATCGAGATGTCGCAAAAAATCAGTGTATTTGTCGTTTCGGGCCACTTTCGTGGGATATAGTGCACTGTTTTGTGGACTTGTGTCGTTTTTGAATGCCCCATGAACCCTTTGCACGACTATCGAGACGTAAAAAAACTCGTTGTTTTTATCGTTTCGGGCTATTTTCATGGGCGATAACGCGAAGTTTTAGGGTTCCGGTTCAATTTTTGATGCTTCATGAACCTTGTGCACGACTATCATGATGTCGAAAAAATTGGTTGTTTTTATCATTTCGAGCAAGTTTCATGAGCTATAACGCTGTTTTGGGGTACCTCGTCAATTTCTTATGCTCCATGAACACTATGCATGGCAATTGAGACGTCGCAAAAACTCGTTCTTTTGGCGTTTCTTGCGAGTTTCGTGGGATATAACGCACTCTTTTGGGGTCGATTTTTTATGCTCCATGAACCATGTGCACGGCTATCGAGATGTCGACATAACTCATTGTTTTTTCGTTTCGGCCTAGTTTCCTGGGCTATAGCGCACTGTTTTGGGGTCCGTGGTGGATTTCTTATGCTCCATGAACCTTGTGTACGGCTATCGAAACGTCGCAAAAACTCATTCCTATTGGCGTTTGTGGCGAGTTTCGTGGGATAGAGCGCACTCTTTTGGGGTCCCGGGTCGATTTTTGATCCTCCATGGACCCTCCGCATGGCTATCGAGACATAGCCAAAACTCGGTGTTTTTGTCGTTTCGGGCAAGTTTCGTGGGCTATAGCGCACTGTTTTGGTGTCCCGGGTTGTTTTTTATGCTCAATGAACACTGTGCACGGCTATTGAGATGTCGCAAAAATTCAATGTTTTTGTCGTTTCGTGACACTTTCATGGTTTATAGCGCACTGTTTTGGGGTTACGGTCGATTTTTTATGCTCCATAAACCGTTTGCACGACTACCGAAACGTCATAAAAACTCGGTTTTTTTTGTCGTTTCGGGCTAGTATCATGGGCCATAACGCGCTGTTTTAGGGTTCCGAGTCTATTTTTGATGCTTCATGAACACTGTGCACGGCTACCATGATGTCGAAAAAATTGGTTGTTTTTATCATTTCGTGTATGTTTCGTGGGCTATAACGCGCTGTTTTGGGGTACCCCATCAATTCCTTATGCTCCATGAACCCTGTGCACGTCTATCAAGACATCGCAAAAACTCGTTCTTTATGGCGTTTTTGACCAGTTTTGTGGAATATAGCGCACTGTTTTGGGGTCCTGGGTTGATTTTTGATGCTTCATGGACCCTGTGCAGGGCTATCGACACATCGCAAAAACTCATTCTTTTGTCGTTTTGGGCCATTTTCATGGGCTACGTATTGTTTTGGGGTTCCGGGTAGATTTTTGATACTCCATGAACCATGTGCACGTCTAACGAGACGTCGTAAAAACTCGTTCTTTTTGTAGTTTCAGTCTAGTTTTGTGGGATATACCTGGTTTGGGGTCCCGCGTCGATTTTTAATGCTCCATGAACCGTGTGCACGGCTATCAAGATGTCGAAAAAACTCATTGTTTTCGTCTTTTTGGGCCAGTTTTGTGGTCCATAGCGCACTGTTTTGGGGTCCCGGGTTGTTTTTTATGCTCAATGAACCCTGTGCACGACTATCGAGATGTGGCCAAAAATCGGTGTTTTGTCGTTTCGAGCCACCTTCGTGGGCTACAGCGCGCTGTTTTGGGGTCTCGTGTCGATTTTTATGCTCCATGAACACTGTGCACGGCTATCGAGTTGTTGCAAAAATTCTAGGATTTTGTTGTTTCGAGACACTTTCATGGGCTATAACGCACTATTTTTGGGTCTCGGGTCGATTTTTTATGCTCCATGAACCTTGTGCACGGCTATCAAGATGTCGAAATAACTTGTTGTTTTGTCGTTTCGGGCCAGTTTCGTGGGCTATAGCGCACTGTTTTGGGGTCCTGGGTCGTTTTTTGAAGCTCCATGAACCCTGTGCACGACTATCGAGATGTCGCAAAAAATCAGTGTATTTGTCGTTTCGGGCCACTTCCGTGGGCTATAGTGCACTGTTTTGTGGTCTTGTGTCGTTTTTGAATGCTCCATGAACCCTTTGCACGACTATCGAGACGTAAAAAAACTCGTTGTTTTTATCGTTTCGGGCTATTTTCATGGGCGATAACGCGAAGTTTTATGGTTCCGGTTCAATTTTTGATGCTTCATGAACCTTGTGCACGACTATCATGATGTCGAAAAATTGGTTGTTTTTATCATTTCGAGCAAGTTTCATGAGTTATAACGCTGTTTTGGGGTACCTCGTGAATTTCTTATGCTCCATGAACACTATGCATGGCAATTGAGACGTCGCAAAAACTCGTTCTTTTGGCGTTTCTTGCGAGTTTCGTGGGATATAACGCACTCTTTTGGGGTCCATTTTTTATGCTCCATGAACCAAGTGCACGGCTATCGAGATGTCGACATAACTCATTGTTTTTTCGTTTCGGCCTAGTTTCCTGGGCTATAGCGCACTGTTTTGGGGTCCGTGGTGGATTTCTTATGCTCCATGAACCTTGTGTACGGCTATCGAAACGTCGCAAAAACTCATTCCTATTGGCGTTTGTGGCGAGTTTCGTGGGATAGAGCGCACTCTTTTGGGGTCCCGGGTCGATTTTTGATCCTCCATGGACCCTCCGCATGGCTATCGAGACATAGCCAAAACTCGGTGTTTTTGTCGTTTCGGGCAAGTTTCGTGGGCTATAGCGCACTGTTTTGGTGTCCCGGGTTGTTTTTTATGCTCAATGAACACTGTGCACGGCTATTGAGATGTCGCAAAAATTCAATGTTTTTGTCGTTTCGTGACACTTTCATGGTTTATAGCGCACTGTTTTGGGGTTACGGTCGATTTTTTATGCTCCATAAACCGTTTGCACGACTACCGAAACGTCATAAAAACTCGGTTTTTTTGTCGTTTCGGGCTAGTATCATGGGCGATAACGCGCTGTTTTAGGGTTCCGAATCTATTTTTGATGCTTCATGAACACTGTGCACGGCTACCATGATGTCGAAAAAATTGGTTGTTTTTATCATTTCGTGTATGTTTCGTGGGCTATAACGCGCTGTTTTGTGGTACCTCATCAATTCCTTATGCTCCATGAACCCTGTGCACGTCTATCAAGACATCGCAAAAACTCGTTCTTTATGGCGTTTTTGACCAGTTTTGTGGAATATAGCGCACTGTTTTGGGGTCCTGGGTTGATTTTTGATGCTTCATGGACCCTGTGCAGGGCTATCGACACATCGCAAAAACTCATTCTTTTGTCGTTTTGGGCCATTTTCATGGGCTACGTATTGTTTTGGGGTTCCGGGTAGATTTTTGATACTCCATGAACCATGTGCACGTCTAACGAGACGTCGTAAAAACTCGTTCTTTTTGTAGTTTCAGTCTAGTTTTGTGGGATATACCTGGTTTGGGGTCCCGCGTCGATTTTTAATGCTCCATGAACCGTGTGCACGGCTATCAAGATGTCGAAAAAACTCATTGTTTTCGTCTTTTTGGGCCAGTTTTGTGGTCCATAGCGCACTGTTTTGGGGTCCCGGGTTGTTTTTTATGCTCAATGAACCCTGTGCACGACTATCGAGATGTGGCCAAAAATCGGTGTTTTGTCGTTTCGAGCCACCTTCGTGGGCTACAGCGCGCTGTTTTGGGGTCTCGTGTCGATTTTTATGCTCCATGAACACTGTGCACGGCTATCGAGTTGTTGCAAAAATTCTAGGATTTTGTTGTTTCGAGACACTTTCATGGGCTATAACGCACTATTTTTGGGTCTCGGGTCGATTTTTTATGCTCCATGAACCTTGTGCACGGCTATCAAGATGTCGAAATAACTTGTTGTTTTGTCGTTTCAGGCCAGTTTCGTGGGCTATAGCGCACTGTTTTGGGGTCCTGGGTCGTTTTTTGAAGCTCCATGAACCCTGTGCACGACTATCGAGATGTCGCAAAAAATCAGTGTATTTGTCGTTTCGGGCCACTTTCGTGGGCTATAGTGCACTGTTTTGTGGTCTTGTGTCGTTTTTGAATGCTCCATGAACCCTTTGCACGACTATCGAGACGTAAAAAAACTCGTTGTTTTTATCGTTTCGGGCTATTTTCATGAGCGATAACGCGAAGTTTTAGGGTTCCGGTTCAATTTTTGATGCTTCATGAACCTTGTGCACGACTATCATGATGTCGAAAAAATTGGTTGTTTTTATCATTTCGAGCAAGTTTCATGAGCTATAACGCTGTTTTGGGGTACCTCGTCAATTTCTTATGCTCCATGAACACTATGCATGGCAATTGAGACGTCGGAAAAACTCGTTCTTTTGGCGTTTCTTGCGAGTTTCGTGGGATATAACGCACTCTTTTGGGGTCGATTTTTTATGCTCCATGAACCATGTGCACGGCTATCGAGATGTCGACATAACTCATTGTTTTTTCGTTTCGGCCTAGTTTCCTGGGCTATAGCGCACTGTTTTGGGGTTACGGTCGATTTTTTATGCTCCATAAACCGTTTGCACGACTACCGAAACGTCATAAAAACTCGGTTTTTTTTTTGTCGTTTCGGGCTAGTATCATGGGCGATAACGCGCTGTTTTAGGGTTCCGAGTCTATTTTTGATGCTTCATGAACACTGTGCACGGCTACCATGATGTCGAAAAAATTGGTTGTTTTTATCATTTCGTGTATGTTTCGTGGGCTATAACGCGCTGTTTTGGGGTACCTCATCAATTCCTTATGCTCCATGAACCCTGTGCACGTCTATCAAGACATCGCAAAAACTCGTTCTTTATGGCGTTTTTGACCAGTTTTGTGGAATATAGCGCACTGTTTTGGGGTCCTGGGTTGATTTTTGATGCTTCATGGACCCTGTGCAGGGCTATCGACACATCGCAAAAACTCATTGTTTTGTCGTTTTGGGCCATTTTCATGGGCTACGTATTGTTTTGGGGTTCCGGGTAGATTTTTGATACTCCATGAACCATGTGCACGTCTAACGAGACGTCGTAAAAACTCGTTCTTTTTGTAGTTTCAGTCTAGTTTTGTGGGATATACCTGGTTTGGGGTCCCGCGTCGATTTTTAATGCTCCATGAACCGTGTGCACGGCTATCGAGATGTCGAAAAAACTCATTGTTTTCGTCTTTTTGGGCCAGTTTTGTGGTCCATAGCGCACTGTTTTGGGGTCCCGGGTTGTTTTTTATGCTCAATGAACCCTGTGCACGACTATCGAGATGTGGCCAAAAATCGGTGTTTTGTTGTTTCGAGCCACCTTCGTGGGCTACAGCGCGCTGTTTTGGGGTCTCGTGTCGATTTTTATGCTCCATGAACACTGTGCACGGCTATCGAGTTGTTGCAAAAATTCTAGGATTTTGTTGTTTCGAGACACTTTCATGGGCTATAGCGCACTATTTTTGGGTCTCGGGTCGATTTTTTATGCTCCATGAACCTTGTGCACGGCTATCAAGATGTCGAAATAACTTGTTGTTTTGTCGTTTCGGGCCAGTTTCGTGGGCTATAGCGCACTGTTTTGGGGTCCTGGGTCGTTTTTTGAAGCTCCATGAACCCTGTGCACGACTATCGAGATGTCGCAAAAAATCAGTGTATTTGTCGTTTCGGGCCACTTTCGTGGGCTATAGTGCACTGTTTTGTGGTCTTGTGTCGTTTTTGAATGCTCCATGAACCCTTTGCACGACTATCGAGACGTAAAAAAACTCGTTGTTTTTATCGTTTCGGGCTATTTTCATGAGCGATAACGCGAAGTTTTATGGTTCCGGTTCAATTTTTGATGCTTCATGAACCTTGTGCACGACTATCATGATGTCGAAAAAATTGGTTGTTTTTATCATTTCGAGCAAGTTTCATGAGTTATAACGCTGTTTTGGGGTACCTCGTGAATTTCTTATGCTCGATGAACACTATGCATGGCAATTGAGACGTCGCAAAAACTCGTTCTTTTGGCGTTTCTTGCGAGTTTCGTGGGATATAACGCACTCTTTTGGGGTCGATTTTTTATGCTCCATGAACCAAGTGCACGGCTATCGAGATGTCGACATAACTCATTGTTTTTTCGTTTCGGCCTAGTTTCCTGGGCTATAGCGCACTGTTTTGGGGTCCGTGGTGGATTTCTTATGCTCCATGAACCTTGTGTACGGCTATCGAAACGTCGCAAAAACTCATTCCTATTGGCGTTTGTGGCGAGTTTCGTGGGATAGAGCGCACTCTTTTGGGGTCCCGGTCTATTTTTGATCCTCCATGGACCCTCCGCATGGCTATCGAGACATAGCCAAAACTCGGTGTTTTTGTCGTTTCGGGCAAGTTTCGTGGGCTATAGCGCACTGTTTTGGTGTCCCGGGTTGTTTTTTATGCTCAATGAACACTGTGCACGGCTATTGAGATGTCGCAAAAATTCAATGTTTTTGTCGTTTCGTGACACTTTCATGGTTTATAGCGCACTGTTTTGGGGTTACGGTCGATTTTTTATGCTCCATAAACCGTTTGCACGACTACCGAAACGTCATAAAAACTCGGTTTTTTTTGTCGTTTCGGGCTAGTATCATGGGCGATAACGCGCTGTTTTAGGGTTCCGAGTCTATTTTTGATGCTTCATGAACACTGTGCACGGCTACCATGATGTCGAAAAAATTGGTTGTTTTTATCATTTCGTGTATGTTTCGTGGGCTATAACGCGCTGTTTTGTGGTACCTCATCAATTCCTTATGCTCCATGAACCCTGTGCACGTCTATCAAGACATCGCAAAAACTCGTTCTTTATGGCGTTTTTGACCAGTTTTGTGGAATATAGCGCACTGTTTTGGGGTCCTGGGTTGATTTTTGATGCTTCATGGACCCTGTGCAGGGCTATCGACACATCGCAAAAACTCATTGTTTTGTCGTTTTGGGCCATTTTCATGGGCTACGTATTGTTTTGGGGTTCCGGGTAGATTTTTGATACTCCATGAACCATGTGCACGTCTAACGAGACGTCGTAAAAACTCGTTCTTTTTGTAGTTTCAGTCTAGTTTTGTGGGATATACCTGGTTTGGGGTCCCGCGTCGATTTTTAATGCTCCATGAACCGTGTGCACGGCTATCGAGATGTCGAAAAAACTCATTGTTTTCGTCTTTTTGGGCCAGTTTTGTGGTCCATAGCGCACTGTTTTGGGGTCCCGGGTTGTTTTTTATGCTCAATGAACCCTGTGCACGACTATCGAGATGTGGCCAAAAATCGGTGTTTTGTCGTTTCGAGCCACCTTCGTGGGCTACAGCGCGCTGTTTTGGGGTCTCGTGTCGATTTTTATGCTCCATGAACACTGTGCACGGCTATCGAGTTGTTGCAAAAATTCTAGGATTTTGTTGTTTCGAGACACTTTCATGGGCTATAGCGCACTATTTTTGGGTCTCGGGTCGATTTTTTATGCTCCATGAACCTTGTGCACGGCTATCAAGATGTCGAAATAACTTGTTGTTTTGTCGTTTCGGGCCAGTTTCGTGGGCTATAGCGCACTGTTTTGGGGTCCTGGGTCGTTTTTTGAAGCTCCATGAACCCTGTGCACGACTATCGAGATGTCGCAAAAAATCAGTGTATTTGTCGTTTCGGGCCACTTCCGTGGGCTATAGTGCACTGTTTTGTGGTCTTGTGTCGTTTTTGAATGCTCCATGAACCCTTTGCACGACTATCGAGACGTAAAAAAACTCGTTGTTTTTATCGTTTCGGGCTATTTTCATGGGCGATAACGCGAAGTTTTATGGTTCCGGTTCAATTTTTGATGCTTCATGAACCTTGTGCACGACTATCATGATGTCGAAAAAATTGGTTGTTTTTATCATTTCGAGCAAGTTTCATGAGTTATAACGCTGTTTTGGGGTACCTCGTGAATTTCTTATGCTCCATGAACACTATGCATGGCAATTGAGACGTCGCAAAAACTCGTTCTTTTGGCGTTTCTTGCGAGTTTCGTGGGATATAACGCACTCTTTTGGGGTCGATTTTTTATGCTCCATGAACCAAGTGCACGGCTATCGAGATGTCGACATAACTCATTGTTTTTTCGTTTCGGCCTAGTTTCCTGGGCTATAGCGCACTGTTTTGGGGTCCGTGGTGGATTTCTTATGCTCCATGAACCTTGTGTACGGCTATCGAAACGTCGCAAAAACTCATTCCTATTGGCGTTTGTGGCGAGTTTCGTGGGATAGAGCGCACTCTTTTGGGGTCCCGGTCTATTTTTGATCCTCCATGGACCCTCCGCATGGCTATCGAGACATAGCCAAAACTCGGTGTTTTTGTCGTTTCGGGCAAGTTTCGTGGGCTATAGCGCACTGTTTTGGTGTCCCGGGTTGTTTTTTATGCTCAATGAACACTGTGCACGGCTATTGAGATGTCGCAAAAATTCAATGTTTTTGTCGTTTCGTGACACTTTCATGGTTTATAGCGCACTGTTTTGGGGTTACGGTCGATTTTTTATGCTCCATAAACCGTTTGCACGACTACCGAAACGTCATAAAAACTCGGTTTTTTTTTGTCGTTTCGGGCTAGTATCATGGGCGATAACGCGCTGTTTTAGGGTTCCGAGTCTATTTTTGATGCTTCATGAACACTGTGCACGGCTACCATGATGTCGAAAAAATTGGTTGTTTTTATCATTTCGTGTATGTTTCGTGGGCTATAACGCGCTGTTTTGTGGTACCTCATCAATTCCTTATGCTCCATGAACCCTGTGCACGTCTATCAAGACATCGCAAAAACTCGTTCTTTATGGCGTTTTTGACCAGTTTTGTGGAATATAGCGCACTGTTTTGGGGTCCTGGGTTGATTTTTGATGCTTCATGGACCCTGTGCAGGGCTATCGACACATCGCAAAAACTCGTTCTTTTGTCGTTTTGGGCCATTTTCATGGGCTACGTATTGTTTTGGGGTTCCGGGTAGATTTTTGATACTCCATGAACCATGTGCACGTCTAACGAGACGTCGTAAAAACTCGTTCTTTTTGTAGTTTCAGTCTAGTTTTGTGGGATATACCTGGTTTGGGGTCCCGCGTCGATTTTTAATGCTCCATGAACCGTGTGCACGGCTATCGAGATGTCGAAAAAACTCATTGTTTTCGTCTTTTTGGGCCAGTTTTGTGGTCCATAGCGCACTGTTTTGGGGTCCCGGGTTGTTTTTTATGCTCAATGAACCCTGTGCACGACTATCGAGATGTGGCCAAAAATCGGTGTTTTGTCGTTTCGAGCCACCTTCGTGGGCTACAGCGCGCTGTTTTGGGGTCTCGTGTCGATTTTTATGCTCCATGAACACTGTGCACGGCTATCGAGTTGTTGCAAAAATTCTAGGATTTTGTTGTTTCGAGACACTTTCATGGGCTATAGCGCACTATTTTTGGGTCTCGGGTCGATTTTTTATGCTCCATGAACCTTGTGCACGGCTATCAAGATGTCGAAATAACTTGTTGTTTTGTCGTTTCGGGCCAGTTTCGTGGGCTATAGCGCACTGTTTTGGGGTCCTGGGTCGTTTTTTGAAGCTCCATGAACCCTGTGCACGACTATCGAGATGTCGCAAAAAATCAGTGTATTTGTCGTTTCGGGCCACTTCCGTGGGCTATAGTGCACTGTTTTGTGGTCTTGTGTCGTTTTTGAATGCTCCATGAACCCTTTGCACGACTATCGAGACGTAAAAAAACTCGTTGTTTTTATCGTTTCGGGCTATTTTCATGGGCGATAACGCGAAGTCTTATGGTTCCGGTTCAATTTTTGATGCTTCATGAACCTTGTGCACGACTATCATGATGTCGAAAAAATTGGTTGTTTTTATCATTTCGAGCAAGTTTCATGAGTTATAACGCTGTTTTGGGGTACCTCGTGAATTTCTTATGCTCCATGAACACTATGCATGGCAATTGAGACGTCGCAAAAACTCGTTCTTTTGGCGTTTCTTGCGAGTTTCGTGGGATATAACGCACTCTTTTGGGGTCGATTTTTTATGCTCCATGAACCAAGTGCACGGCTATCGAGATGTCGACATAACTCATTGTTTTTTCGTTTCGGCCTAGTTTCCTGGGCTATAGCGCACTGTTTTGGGGTCCGTGGTGGATTTCTTATGCTCCATGAACCTTGTGTACGGCTATCGAAACGTCGCAAAAACTCATTCCTATTGGCGTTTGTGGCGAGTTTCGTGGGATAGAGCGCACTCTTTTGGGGTCCCGGGTCGATTTTTGATCCTCCATGGACCCTCCGCATGGCTATCGAGACATAGCCAAAACTCGGTGTTTTTGTCATTTCGGGCAAGTTTCGTGGGCTATAGCGCACTGTTTTGGTGTCCCGGGTTGTTTTTTATGCTCAATGAACACTGTGCACGGCTATTGAGATGTCGCAAAAATTCAATGTTTTTGTCGTTTCGTGACACTTTCATGGTTTATAGCGCACTGTTTTGGGGTTACGGTCGATTTTTTATGCTCCATAAACCGTTTGCACGACTACCGAAACGTCATAAAAACTCGGTTTTTTTTGTCGTTTCGGGCTAGTATCATGGGCGATAACGCGCTGTTTTAGGGTTCCGAGTCTATTTTTGATGCTTCATGAACACTATGCACGGCTACCATGATGTCGAAAAAATTGGTTGTTTTTATCATTTCGTGTATGTTTCGTGGGCTATAACGCGCTGTTTTGTGGTACCTCATCAATTCCTTATGCTCCATGAACCCTGTGCACGTCTATCAAGACATCGCAAAAACTCGTTCTTTATGGCGTTTTTGACCAGTTTTGTGGAATATAGCGCACTGTTTTGGGGTCCTGGGTTGATTTTTGATGCTTCATGGACCCTGTGCAGGGCTATCGACACATCGCAAAAACTCGTTCTTTTGTCGTTTTGGGCCATTTTCATGGGCTACGTATTGTTTTGGGGTTCCGGGTAGATTTTTGATACTCCATGAACCATGTGCACGTCTAACGAGACGTCGTAAAAACTCGTTCTTTTTGTAGTTTCAGTCTAGTTTTGTGGGATATACCTGGTTTGGGGTCCCGCGTCGATTTTTAATGCTCCATGAACCGTGTGCACGGCTATCGAGATGTCGAAAAAACTCATTGTTTTCGTCTTTTTGGGCCAGTTTTGTGGTCCATAGCGCACTGTTTTGGGGTCCCGGGTTGTTTTTTATGCTCAATGAACCCTGTGCACGACTATCGAGATGTGGCCAAAAATCGGTGTTTTGTCGTTTCGAGCCACCTTCGTGGGCTACAGCGCGCTGTTTTGGGGTCTCGTGTCGATTTTTATGCTCCATGAACACTGTGCACGGCTATCGAGTTGTTGCAAAAATTCTAGGATTTTGTTGTTTCGAGACACTTTCATGGGCTATAGCGCACTATTTTTGGGTCTCGGGTCGATTTTTTATGCTCCATGAACCTTGTGCACGGCTATCAAGATGTCGAAATAACTTGTTGTTTTGTCGTTTCGGGCCAGTTTCGTGGGCTATAGCGCACTGTTTTGGGGTCCTGGGTCGTTTTTTGAAGCTCCATGAACCCTGTGCACGACTATCGAGATGTCGCAAAAAATCAGTGTATTTGTCGTTTCGGGCCACTTCCGTGGGCTATAGTGCACTGTTTTGTGGTCTTGTGTCGTTTTTGAATGCTCCATGAACCCTTTGCACGACTATCGAGACGTAAAAAAACTCGTTGTTTTTATCGTTTCGGGCTATTTTCATGGGCGATAACGCGAAGTCTTATGGTTCCGGTTCAATTTTTGATGCTTCATGAACCTTGTGCACGACTATCATGATGTCGAAAAAATTGGTTGTTTTTATCATTTCGAGCAAGTTTCATGAGTTATAACGCTGTTTTGGGGTACCTCGTGAATTTCTTATGCTCCATGAACACTATGCATGGCAATTGAGACGTCGCAAAAACTCGTTCTTTTGGCGTTTCTTGCGAGTTTCGTGGGATATAACGCACTCTTTTGGGGTCGATTTTTTATGCTCCATGAACCAAGTGCACGGCTATCGAGATGTCGACATAACTCATTGTTTTTTCGTTTCGGCCTAGTTTCCTGGGCTATAGCGCACTGTTTTGGGGTCCGTGGTGGATTTCTTATGCTCCATGAACCTTGTGTACGGCTATCGAAACGTCGCAAAAACTCATTCCTATTGGCGTTTGTGGCGAGTTTCGTGGGATAGAGCGCACTCTTTTGGGGTCCCGGGTCGATTTTTGATCCTCCATGGACCCTCCGCATGGCTATCGAGACATAGCCAAAACTCGGTGTTTTTGTCGTTTCGGGCAAGTTTCGTGGGCTATAGCGCACTGTTTTGGTGTCCCGGGTTGTTTTTTATGCTCAATGAACACTGTGCACGGCTATTGAGATGTCGCAAAAATTCAATGTTTTTGTCGTTTCGTGACACTTTCATGGTTTATAGCGCACTGTTTTGGGGTTACGGTCGATTTTTTATGCTCCATAAACCGTTTGCACGACTACCGAAACGTCATAAAAACTCGGTTTTTTTTGTCGTTTCGGGCTAGTATCATGGGCGATAACGCGCTGTTTTAGGGTTCCGAGTCTATTTTTGATGCTTCATGAACACTATGCACGGCTACCATGATGTCGAAAAAATTGGTTGTTTTTATCATTTCGTGTATGTTTCGTGGGCTATAACGCGCTGTTTTGTGGTACCTCATCAATTCCTTATGCTCCATGAACCCTGTGCACGTCTATCAAGACATCGCAAAAACTCGTTCTTTATGGCGTTTTTGACCAGTTTTGTGGAATATAGCGCACTGTTTTGGGGTCCTGGGTTGATTTTTGATGCTTCATGGACCCTGTGCAGGGCTATCGACACATCGCAAAAACTCGTTCTTTTGTCGTTTTGGGCCATTTTCATGGGCTACGTATTGTTTTGGGGTTCCGGGTAGATTTTTGATACTCCATGAACCATGTGCACGTCTAACGAGACGTCGTAAAAACTCGTTCTTTTTGTAGTTTCAGTCTAGTTTTGTGGGATATACCTGGTTTGGGGTCCCGCGTCGATTTTTAATGCTCCATGAACCGTGTGCACGGCTATCGAGATGTCGAAAAAACTCATTGTTTTCGTCTTTTTGGGCCAGTTTTGTGGTCCATAGCGCACTGTTTTGGGGTCCCGGGTTGTTTTTTATGCTCAATGAACCCTGTGCACGACTATCGAGATGTGGCCAAAAATCGGTGTTTTGTCGTTTCGAGCCACCTTCGTGGGCTACAGCGCGCTGTTTTGGGGTCTCGTGTCGATTTTGATGCTCCATGAACACTGTGCACGGCTATCGAGTTGTTGCAAAAATTCTAGGATTTTGTTGTTTCGAGACACTTTCATGGGCTATAGCGCACTATTTTTGGGTCTCGGGTCGATTTTTTATGCTCCATGAACCTTGTGCACGGCTATCAAGATGTCGAAATAACTTGTTGTTTTGTCGTTTCGGGCCAGTTTCGTGGGCTATAGCGCACTGTTTTGGGGTCCTGGGTCGTTTTTTGAAGCTCCATGAACCCTGTGCACGACTATCGAGATGTCGCAAAAAATCAGTGTATTTGTCGTTTCGGGCCACTTCCGTGGGCTATAGTGCACTGTTTTGTGGTCTTGTGTCGTTTTTGAATGCTCCATGAACCCTTTGCACGACTATCGAGACGTAAAAAAACTCGTTGTTTTTATCGTTTCGGGCTATTTTCATGGGCGATAACGCGAAGTCTTATGGTTCCGGTTCAATTTTTGATGCTTCATGAACCTTGTGCACGACTATCATGATGTCGAAAAAATTGGTTGTTTTTATCATTTCGAGCAAGTTTCATGAGTTATAACGCTGTTTTGGGGTACCTCGTGAATTTCTTATGCTCCATGAACACTATGCATGGCAATTGAGACGTCGCAAAAACTCGTTCTTTTGGCGTTTCTTGCGAGTTTCGTGGGATATAACGCACTCTTTTGGGGTCGATTTTTTATGCTTCATGAACCAAGTGCACGGCTATCGAGATGTCGACATAACTCATTGTTTTTTCGTTTCGGCCTAGTTTCCTGGGCTATAGCGCACTGTTTTGGGGTCCGTGGTGGATTTCTTATGCTCCATGAACCTTGTGTACGGCTATCGAAACGTCGCAAAAACTCATTCCTATTGGCGTTTGTGGCGAGTTTCGTGGGATAGAGCGCACTCTTTTGGGGTCCCGGGTCGATTTTTGATCCTCCATGGACCCTCCGCATGGCTATCGAGACATAGCCAAAACTCGGTGTTTTTGTCGTTTCGGGCAAGTTTCGTGGGCTATAGCGCACTGTTTTGGTGTCCCGGGTTGTTTTTTATGCTCAATGAACACTGTGCACGGCTATTGAGATGTCGCAAAAATTCAATGTTTTTGTCGTTTCGTGACACTTTCATGGTTTATAGCGCACTGTTTTGGGGTTACGGTCGATTTTTTATGCTCCATAAACCGTTTGCACGACTACCGAAACGTCATAAAAACTCGGTTTTTTTTGTCGTTTCGGGCTAGTATCATGGGCGATAACGCGCTGTTTTAGGGTTCCGAGTCTATTTTTGATGCTTCATGAACACTGTGCACGGCTACCATGATGTCGAAAAAATTGGTTGTTTTTATCATTTCGTGTATGTTTCGTGGGCTATAACGCGCTGTTTTGTGGTACCTCATCAATTCCTTATGCTCCATGAACCCTGTGCACGTCTATCAAGACATCGCAAAAACTCGTTCTTTATGGCGTTTTTGACCAGTTTTGTGGAATATAGCGCACTGTTTTGGGGTCCTGGGTTGATTTTTGATGCTTCATGGACCCTGTGCAGGGCTATCGACACATCGCAAAAACTCGTTCTTTTGTCGTTTTGGGCCATTTTCATGGGCTACGTATTGTTTTGGGGTTCCGGGTAGATTTTTGATACTCCATGAACCATGTGCACGTCTAACGAGACGTCGTAAAAACTCGTTCTTTTTGTAGTTTCAGTCTAGTTTTGTGGGATATACCTGGTTTGGGGTCCCGCGTCGATTTTTAATGCTCCATGAACCGTGTGCACGGCTATCGAGATGTCGAAAAAACTCATTGTTTTCGTCTTTTTGGGCCAGTTTTGTGGTCCATAGCGCACTGTTTTGGGGTCCCGGGTTGTTTTTTATGCTCAATGAACCCTGTGCACGACTATCGAGATGTGGCCAAAAATCGGTGTTTTGTCGTTTCGAGCCACCTTCGTGGGCTACAGCGCGCTGTTTTGGGGTCTCGTGTCGATTTTTATGCTCCATGAACACTGTGCACGGCTATCGAGTTGTTGCAAAAATTCTAGGATTTTGTTGTTTCGAGACACTTTCATGGGCTATAGCGCACTATTTTTGGGTCTCGGGTCGATTTTTTATGCTCCATGAACCTTGTGCACGGCTATCAAGATGTCGAAATAACTTGTTGTTTTGTCGTTTCGGGCCAGTTTCGTGGGCTATAGCGCACTGTTTTGGGGTCCTGGGTCGTTTTTTGAAGCTCCATGAACCCTGTGCACGACTATCGAGATGTCGCAAAAAATCAGTGTATTTGTCGTTTCGGGCCACTTCCGTGGGCTATAGTGCACTGTTTTGTGGTCTTGTGTCGTTTTTGAATGCTCCATGAACCCTTTGCACGACTATCGAGACGTAAAAAAACTCGTTGTTTTTATCGTTTCGGGCTATTTTCATGGGCGATAACGCGAAGTCTTATGGTTCCGGTTCAATTTTTGATGCTTCATGAACCTTGTGCACGACTATCATGATGTCGAAAAAATTGGTTGTTTTTATCATTTCGAGCAAGTTTCATGAGTTATAACGCTGTTTTGGGGTACCTCGTGAATTTCTTATGCTCCATGAACACTATGCATGGCAATTGAGACGTCGCAAAAACTCGTTCTTTTGGCGTTTCTTGCGAGTTTCGTGGGATATAACGCACTCTTTTGGGGTCGATTTTTTATGCTCCATGAACCAAGTGCACGGCTATCGAGATGTCGACATAACTCATTGTTTTTTCGTTTCGGCCTAGTTTCCTGGGCTATAGCGCACTGTTTTGGGGTCCGTGGTGGATTTCTTATGCTCCATGAACCTTGTGTACGGCTATCGAAACGTCGCAAAAACTCATTCCTATTGGCGTTTGTGGCGAGTTTCGTGGGATAGAGCGCACTCTTTTGGGGTCCCGGGTCGATTTTTGATCCTCCATGGACCCTCCGCATGGCTATCGAGACATAGCCAAAACTCGGTGTTTTTGTCGTTTCGGGCAAGTTTCGTGGGCTATAGCGCACTGTTTTGGTGTCCCGGGTTGTTTTTTATGCTCAATGAACACTGTGCACGGCTATTGAGATGTCGCAAAAATTCAATGTTTTTGTCGTTTCGTGACACTTTCATGGTTTATAGCGCACTGTTTTGGGGTTACGGTCGATTTTTTATGCTCCATAAACCGTTTGCACGACTACCGAAACGTCATAAAAACTCGGTTTTTTTTTGTCGTTTCGGGCTAGTATCATGGGCGATAACGCGCTGTTTTAGGGTTCCGAGTCTATTTTTGATGCTTCATGAACACTGTGCACGGCTACCATGATGTCGAAAAAATTGGTTGTTTTTATCATTTCGTGTATGTTTCGTGGGCTATAACGCGCTGTTTTGTGGTACCTCATCAATTCCTTATGCTCCATGAACCATGTGCACGTCTATCAAGACATCGCAAAAACTCGTTCTTTATGGCGTTTTTGACCAGTTTTGTGGAATATAGCGCACTGTTTTGGGGTCCTGGGTTGATTTTTGATGCTTCATGGACCCTGTGCAGGGCTATCGACACATCGCAAAAACTCATTCTTTTGTCGTTTTGGGCCATTTTCATGGGCTACGTATTGTTTTGGGGTTCCGGGTAGATTTTTGATACTCCATGAACCATGTGCACGTCTAACGAGACGTCGTAAAAACTCGTTCTTTTTGTAGTTTCAGTCTAGTTTTGTGGGATATACCTGGTTTGGGGTCCCGCGTCGATTTTTAATGCTCCATGAACCGTGTGCACGGCTATCGAGATGTCGAAAAAACTCATTGTTTTCGTCTTTTTGGGCCAGTTTTGTGGTCCATAGCGCACTGTTTTGGGGTCCCGGGTTGTTTTTTATGCTCAATGAACCCTGTGCACGACTATCGAGATGTGGCCAAAAATCGGTGTTTTGTCGTTTCGAGCCACCTTCGTGGGCTACAGCGCGCTGTTTTGGGGTCTCGTGTCGATTTTTATGCTCCATGAACACTGTGCACGGCTATCGAGTTGTTGCAAAAATTCTAGGATTTTGTTGTTTCGAGACACTTTCATGGGCTATAGCGCACTATTTTTGGGTCTCGGGTCGATTTTTTATGCTCCATGAACCTTGTGCACGGCTATCAAGATGTCGAAATAACTTGTTGTTTTGTCGTTTCGGGCCAGTTTCGTGGGCTATAGCGCACTGTTTTGGGGTCCTGGGTCGTTTTTTGAAGCTCCATGAACCCTGTGCACGACTATCGAGATGTCGCAAAAAATCAGTGTATTTGTCGTTTCGGGCCACTTTCGTGGGCTATAGTGCACTGTTTTGTGGTCTTGTGTCGTTTTTGAATGCTCCATGAACCCTTTGCACGACTATCGAGACGTAAAAAAACTCGTTGTTTTTATCGTTTCGGGCTATTTTCATGGGCGATAACGCGAAGTTTTAGGGTTCCGGTTCAATTTTTGATGCTTCATGAACCTTGTGCACGACTATCATGATGTCGAAAAAATTGGTTGTTTTTATCATTTCGAGCAAGTTTCATGAGCTATAACGCTGTTTTGGGGTACCTCGTCAATTTCTTATGCTCCATGAACACTATGCATGGCAATTGAGACGTCGCAAAAACTCGTTCTTTTGGCGTTTCTTGCGAGTTTCGTGGGATATAACGCACTCTTTTGGGTCGATTTTTTATGCTCCATGAACCATGTGCACGGCTATCGAGATGTCGACATAACTCATTGTTTTTTTCGTTTCGGCCTAGTTTCCTGGGCTATAGCGCACTGTTTTGGGGTCCGTGGTGGATTTCTTATGCTCCATGAACCTTGTGTACGGCTATCGAAACGTCGCAAAAACTCATTCCTATTGGCGTTTGTGGCGAGTTTCGTGGGATAGAGCGCACTCTTTTGGGGTCCCGGGTCGATTTTTGATCCTCCATGGACCCTCCGCATGGCTATCGAGACATAGCCAAAACTCGGTGTTTTTGTCGTTTCGGGCAAGTTTCGTGGGCTATAGCGCACTGTTTTGGTGTCCCGGGTTGTTTTTTATGCTCAATGAACACTGTGCACGGCTATTGAGATGTCGCAAAAATTCAATGTTTTTGTCGTTTCGTGACACTTTCATGGTTTATAGCGCACTGTTTTGGGGTTACGGTCGATTTTTATGCTCCATAAACCGTTTGCACGACTACCGAAACGTCATAAAAACTCGGTTTTTTTTGTCGTTTCGGGCTAGTATCATGGCGATAACGCGCTGTTTTAGGGTTCCGAGTCCATTTTTGATGCCTTCATGAACACTGTGCACGGCTACCATGATGTCGAAAAAATTGGTTGTTTTTATCATTTCGTGTATGTTTCGTGGGCTATAACGCGCTGTTTTGGGGTACCTCATCAATTCCTTATGCTCCATGAACCCTGTGCACGTCTATCAAGACATCGCAAAAACTCGTTCTTTATGGCGTTTTTGACCAGTTTTGTGGAATATAGCGCACTGTTTTGGGGTCCTGGGTTGATTTTTGATGCTTCATGGACCCTGTGCAGGGCTATCGACACATCGCAAAAACTCATTGTTTTGTCGTTTTGGGCCATTTTCATGGGCTACGTATTGTTTTGGGGTTCCGGGTAGATTTTTGATACTCCATGAACCATGTGCACGTCTAACGAGACGTCGTAAAAACTCGTTCTTTTTGTAGTTTCAGTCTAGTTTTGTGGGATATACCTGGTTTGGGGTCCCGCGTCGATTTTTAATGCTCCATGAACCGTGTGCACGGCTATCGAGATGTCGAAAAAACTCATTGTTTTCGTCTTTTTGGGCCAGTTTTGTGGTCCATAGCGCACTGTTTTGGGGTCCCGGGTTGTTTTTTATGCTCAATGAACCCTGTGCACGACTATCGAGATGTGGCCAAAAATCGGTGTTTTGTCGTTTCGAGCCACCTTCGTGGGCTACAGCGCGCTGTTTTGGGGTCTCGTGTCGATTTTTATGCTCCATGAAACACTGTGCACGGCTATCGAGTTGTTGCAAAAATTCTAGGATTTTGTTGTTTCGAGACACTTTCATGGGCTATAGCGCACTATTTTTGGGTCTCGGGTCGATTTTTTATGCTCCATGAACCTTGTGCACGGCTATCAAGATGTCGAAATAACTTGTTGTTTTGTCGTTTCGGGCCAGTTTCGTGGGCTATAGCGCACTGTTTTGGGGTCCTGGGTCGTTTTTTGAAGCTCCATGAACCCTGTGCACGACTATCGAGATGTCCGCAAAAAATCAGTGTATTTGTCGTTTCGGGCCACTTTCGTGGGCTATAGTGCACTGTTTTGTGGTCCTGTGTCGTTTTTGAATGCTCCATGAACCCTTTGCACGACTATCGAGACGTAAAAAAACTCGTTGTTGTTATCGTTTCGGGCTATTTTCATGGGCGATAACGCGAAGTTTTAGGGTTCCGGTTCAATTTTTGATGCTTCATGAACCTTGTGCACGACTATCATGATGTCGAAAAAATTGGTTGTTTTTTATCATTTCGAGCAAGTTTCATGAGCTTATAACGCTGTTTGGGGTACCTCGTCAATTTCTTATGCTCCATGAACACTATGCATGGCAATTGAGAGTCGCAAAAACTCGTTCTTTTGGCGTTTCTTGCGAGTTTCGTGGGATATAACGCACTCTTTTGGGGTCGATTTTTTATGCTCCATGAACATGTGCACGGCTATCGAGATGTCGACATAACTCATTGTTTTTCGTTTCGGCCTAGTTTCCTGGGCTATAGCGCACTGTTTTGGGGTCCGTGGTGGATTTCTTATGCTCCATGAACCTTGTGTACGGCTATCGAAACGTCGCAAAAACTCATTCCTATTGGCGTTTGTGGCGAGTTTCGTGGGATAGAGCGCACTCTTTTGGGGTCCCGGGTCGATTTTTTGATCCTCCATGGACCCTCCGCATGGCTATCGAGACATAGCCAAAACTCGGTGTTTTTTGTCGTTTCGGGCAAGTTTCGTGGGCTATAGCGCACTGTTTTGGTGTCCCGGGTTGTTTTTTTATGCTCAATGAACACTGTGCACGGCTATTGAGATGTCGCAAAAATTCAATGTTTTTGTCGTTTCGTGACACTTTCATGGTTTATAGCGCACTGTTTTGGGGTTACGGTCGATTTTTTATGCTCCATAAACCGTTTGCACGACTACCGAACGTCATAAAAACTCGGTTTTTTTTGTCGTTTCGGGCTAGTATCATGGGCGATAACGCGCTGTTTTAGGGTTCCGAGTCCATTTTTGATGCTTCATGAACACTGTGCACGGCTACCATGATGTCGAAAAAAATTGGTTGTTTTTATCATTTCGTGTATGTTTCGTGGGCTATAACGCGCTGTTTTGGGGTACCTCATCAATTCCTTATGCTCCATGAACCCCTGTGCACGTCTATCAAGACATCGCAAAAACTCGTTCTTTATGGCGTTTTTGACCAGTTTTGTGGAATATAGCGCACTGTTTTGGGGTCCTGGGTTGATTTTTGATGCTTCATGGACCCTGTGCAGGGCTATCGACACATCGCAAAAACTCATTGTTTTGTCGTTTTGGGCCATTTTCATGGGCTACGTATTGTTTTGGGGTTCCGGGTAGATTTTTGATACTCCATGAACCATGTGCACGTCTAACGAGACGTCGTAAAAACTCGTTCTTTTTGTAGTTTCAGTCTAGTTTTGTGGGATATACCTGGTTTGGGGTCCCGCGTCGATTTTTAATGCTCCATGAACCGTGTGCACGGCTATCGAGATGTCGAAAAAAACTCATTGTTTTCGTCTTTTTGGGCCAGTTTTGTGGTCCATAGCGCACTGTTTTGGGGTCCCGGGTTGTTTTTTATGCTCAATGAACCCTGTGCACGACTATCGAGATGTGGCCAAAAATCGGTGTTTTGTCGTTTCGAGCCACCTTCGTGGGCTACAGCGCGCTGTTTTGGGGTCTCGTGTCGATTTTATGCTCCATGAACACTGTGCACGGCTATCGAGTTGTTGCAAAAATTCTAGGATTTTGTTGTTTCGAGACACTTTCATGGGCTATAGCGCACTATTTTTGGGTCTCGGGTCGATTTTTTATGCTCCATGAACCTTGTGCACGGCTATCAAGATGTCGAAATAACTTGTTGTTTTGTCGTTTCGGGCCAGTTTCGTGGGCTATAGCGCACTGTTTTGGGGTCCTGGTCGTTTTTGAAGCTCCATGAACCCTGTGCACGACTATCGAGATGTCGCAAAAAATCAGTGTATTTGTCGTTTCGGGGCCACTTTCGTGGGCTATAGTGCACTGTTTTGTGGTCCTGTGTCGTTTTGAATGCTCCATGAACCCTTTGCACGACTATCGAGACGTAAAAAAACTCGTTGTTGTTAATCGTTTCGGGCTATTTTCATGGGCGATAACGCGAAGTTTTAGGGTTCCGGTTCAATTTTTGATGCTTCATGAACCTTGTGCACGACTATCATGATGTCGAAAAAATTGGTTGTTTTTATCATTTCGAGCAAGTTTCATGAGCTATAACGCTGTTTTGGGGTACCTCGTCAATTTCTTATGCTCCATGAACACTATGCATGGCAATTGAGACGTCGCAAAAACTCGTTCTTTTGGCGTTTCTTGCGAGTTTCGTGGGATATAACGCACTCTTTTGGGGTCGATTTTTTATGCTCCATGAACCATGTGCACGGCTATCGAGATGTCGACATAACTCATTGTTTTTTTCGTTTCGGCCTAGTTTCCTGGGCTATAGCGCACTGTTTTGGGGTCCGTGGTGGATTTCTTATGCTCCATGAACCTTGTGTACGGCTATCGAAACGTCGCAAAAACTCATTCCTATTGGCGTTTGTGGCGAGTTTCGTGGGATAGAGCGCACTCTTTTGGGGTCCCGGGTCGATTTTTGATCCTCCATGGACCCTCCGCATGGCTATCGAGACATAGCCAAAACTCGGTGTTTTTGTCGTTTCGGGCAAGTTTCGTGGGCTATAGCGCACTGTTTTGGTGTCCCGGGTTGTTTTTTATGCTCAATGAACACTGTGCACGGCTATTGAGATGTCGCAAAAATTCAATGTTTTTGTCGTTTCGTGACACTTTCATGGTTTATAGCGCACTGTTTTGGGGGTACGGTCGATTTTTTATGCTCCATAAACCGTTTGCACGACTACCGAAACGTCATAAAAACTCGGTTTTTTTTGTCGTTTCGGGCTAGTATCATGGGCGATAACGCGCTGTTTTAGGGTTCCGAGTCCATTTTTGATGCTTCATGAACACTGTGCATGGCTACCATGATGTCGAAAAAATTGGTTGTTTTTATCATTTCGTGTATGTTTCGTGGGCTATAACGCGCTGTTTTGGGGTACCTCATCAATTCCTTATGCTCCATGAACCCTGTGCACGTCTATCAAGACATCGCAAAAACTCGTTCTTTATGGCGTTTTTGACCAGTTTTGTGGAATATAGCGCACTGTTTTGGGGTCCTGGTTGATTTTCGATGCTTCATGGACCCTGTGCAGGGCTATCGACACATCGCAAAAACTCATTGTTTTGTCGTTTTGGGCCATTTTCATGGGCTACGTATTGTTTTGGGGTTCCGGGTAGATTTTTGATACTCCATGAACCATGTGCACGTCTAACGAGACGTCGTAAAAACTCGTTCTTTTTGTAGTTTCAGTCTAGTTTTGTGGGATATACCTGGTTTGGGGTCCCGCGTCGATTTTTAATGCTCCATGAACCGTGTGCACGGCTATCGAGATGTCGAAAAAAACTCATTGTTTTCGTCTTTTTGGGCCAGTTTTGTGGTCCATAGCGCACTGTTTTGGGGTCCCGGGTTGTTTTTTATGCTCAATGAACCCTGTGCACGACTATCGAGATGTGGCCAAAAATCGGTGTTTTGTCGTTTCGAGCCACCTTCGTGGGCTACAGCGCGCTGTTTTGGGGTCTCGTGTCGATTTTTATGCTCCATGAACACTGTGCACGGCTTATCGAGTTGTTGCAAAAATTCTAGGATTTTGTTGTTTCGAGACACTTTCATGGGCTATAGCGCACTATTTTTGGGTCTCGGGTCGATTTTTTATGCTCCATGAACCTTGTGCACGGCTATCAAGATGTCGAAATAACTTGTTGTTTTGTCGTTTCGGGCCAGTTTCGTGGGCTATAGCGCACTGTTTTGGGGTCCTGGGTCGTTTTTTGAAGCTCCATGAACCCTGTGCACGACTATCGAGATGTCGCAAAAAATCAGTGTATTTGTCGTTTCGGGCCACTTCCGTGGGCTATAGTGCACTGTTTTGTGGTCCTGTGTCGTTTTTGAATGCTCCATGAACCCTTTGCACGACTATCGAGACGTAAAAAACTCGTTGTTGTTATCGTTTCGGGCTATTTTCATGGGCGATAACGCGAAGTTTTAGGGTTCCGGTTCAATTTTTGATGCTTCATGAACCTTGTGCACGACTATCATGATGTCGAAAAAATTGGTTGTTTTTATCATTTCGAGCAAGTTTCATGAGCTATAACGCTGTTTTGGGGTACCTCGTCAATTTCTTATGCTCCATGAACACTATGCATGGCAATTGAGACGTCGCAAAAACTCGTTCTTTTGGCGTTTCTTGCGAGTTTCGTGGGATATAACGCACTCTTTTGGGGTCGATTTTTTATGCTCCATGAACCATGTGCACGGCTATCGAGATGTCGACATAACTCATTGTTTTTTCGTTTCGGCCTAGTTTCCTGGGCTATAGCGCACTGTTTTGGGGTCCGTGGTGGATTTCTTATGCTCCATGAACCTTGTGTACGGCTATCGAAACGTCGCAAAAACTCATTCCTATTGGCGTTTGTGGCGAGTTTCGTGGGATAGAGCGCACTCTTTTGGGGTCCCGGGTCGATTTTTGATCCTCCATGGACCCTCCGCATGGCTATCGAGACATAGCCAAAACTCGGTGTTTTTGTCGTTTCGGGCAAGTTTCGTGGGCTATAGCGCACTGTTTTGGTGTCCCGGGTTGTTTTTTATGCTCAATGAACACTGTGCACGGCTATTGAGATGTCGCAAAAATTCAATGTTTTTGTCGTTTCGTGACACTTTCATGGTTTATAGCGCACTGTTTTGGGGTTACGGTCGATTTTTTATGCTCCATAAACCGTTTGCACGACTACCGAAACGTCATAAAAACTCGGTTTTTTTTGTCGTTTCGGGCTAGTATCATGGGCGATAACGCGCTGTTTTAGGGTTCCGAGTCCATTTTTGATGCTTCATGAACACTGTGCACGGCTACCATGATGTCGAAAAAATTGGTTGTTTTTATCATTTCGTGTATGTTTCGTGGGCTATAACGCGCTGTTTTGGGGTACCTCATCAATTCCTTATGCTCCATGAACCCTGTGCACGTCTATCAAGACATCGCAAAAACTCGTTCTTTATGGCGTTTTTGACCAGTTTTGTGGAATATAGCGCACTGTTTTGGGGTCCTGGGTTGATTTTTGATGCTTCATGGACCCTGTGCAGGGCTATCGACACATCGCAAAAACTCATTGTTTTGTCGTTTTGGGCCATTTTCATGGGCTACGTATTGTTTTGGGTTCCGGGTAGATTTTTGATACTCCATGAACCATGTGCACGTCTAACGAGACGTCGTAAAAACTCGTTCTTTTTGTAGTTTCAGTCTAGTTTTGTGGGATATACCTGGTTTGGGGTCCCGCGTCGATTTTTAATGCTCCATGAACCGTGTGCACGGCTATCGAGATGTCGAAAAAACTCATTGTTTTCGTCTTTTTGGGCCAGTTTTGTGGTCCATAGCGCACTGTTTTGGGGTCCCGGGTTGTTTTTTATGCTCAATGAACCCTGTGCACGACTATCGAGATGTGGCCAAAAATCGGTGTTTTGTCGTTTCGAGCCACCTTCGTGGGCTACAGCGCGCTGTTTTGGGGTCTCGTGTCGATTTTTATGCTCCATGAACACTGTGCACGGCTATCGAGTTGTTGCAAAAATTCTAGGATTTTGTTGTTTCGAGACACTTTCATGGGCTATAGCGCACTATTTTTGGGTCTCGGGTCGATTTTTTATGCTCCATGAACCTTGTGCACGGCTATCAAGATGTCGAAATAACTTGTTGTTTTGTCGTTTCGGGCCAGTTTCGTGGGCTATAGCGCACTGTTTTGGGGTCCTGGGTCGTTTTTTGAAGCTCCATGAACCCTGTGCACGACTATCGAGATGTCGCAAAAAATCAGTGTATTTGTCGTTTCGGGCCACTTCCGTGGGCTATAGTGCACTGTTTTGTGGTCCTGTGTCGTTTTTGAATGCTCCATGAACCCTTTGCACGACTATCGAGACGTAAAAAAACTCGTTGTTGTTATCGTTTCGGGCTATTTTCATGGGCGATAACGCGAAGTTTTAGGGTTCCGGTTCAATTTTTGATGCTTCATGAACCTTGTGCACGACTATCATGATGTCGAAAAAATTGGTTGTTTTTATCATTTCGAGCAAGTTTCATGAGCTATAACGCTGTTTTGGGGTACCTCGTCAATTTCTTATGCTCCATGAACACTATGCATGGCAATTGAGACGTCGCAAAAACTCGTTCTTTTGGCGTTTCTTGCGAGTTTCGTGGGATATAACGCACTCTTTTGGGGTTGATTTTTTATGCTCCATGAACCATGTGCACGGCTATCGAGATGTCGACATAACTCATTGTTTTTTCGTTTCGGCCTAGTTTCCTGGGCTATAGCGCACTGTTTTGGGGTCCGTGGTGGATTTCTTATGCTCCATGAACCTTGTGTACGGCTATCGAAACGTCGCAAAAACTCATTCCTATTGGCGTTTGTGGCGAGTTTCGTGGGATAGAGCGCACTCTTTTGGGGTCCCGGGTCGATTTTTGATCCTCCATGGACCCTCCGCATGGCTATCGAGACATAGCCAAAACTCGGTGTTTTTGTCGTTTCGGGCAAGTTTCGTGGGCTATAGCGCACTGTTTTGGTGTCCCGGGTTGTTTTTTATGCTCAATGAACACTGTGCACGGCTATTGAGATGTCGCAAAAATTCAATGTTTTTGTCGTTTCGTGACACTTTCATGGTTTATAGCGCACTGTTTTGGGGTTACGGTCGATTTTTTATGCTCCATAAACCGTTTGCACGACTACCGAAACGTCATAAAAACTCGGTTTTTTTTGTCGTTTCGGGCTAGTATCATGGGCGATAACGCGCTGTTTTAGGGTTCCGAGTCCATTTTTGATGCTTCATGAACACTGTGCACGGCTACCATGATGTCGAAAAAATTGGTTGTTTTTATCATTTCGTGTATGTTTCGTGGGCTATAACGCGCTGTTTTGGGGTACCTCATCAATTCCTTATGCTCCATGAACCCTGTGCACGTCTATCAAGACATCGCAAAAACTCGTTCTTTATGGCGTTTTTGACCAGTTTTGTGGAATATAGCGCACTGTTTTGGGGTCCTGGGTTGATTTTTGATGCTTCATGGACCCTGTGCAGGGCTATCGACACATCGCAAAAACTCATTGTTTTGTCGTTTTGGGCCATTTTCATGGGCTACGTATTGTTTTGGGGTTCCGGGTAGATTTTTGATACTCCATGAACCATGTGCACGTCTAACGAGACGTCGTAAAAACTCGTTCTTTTTGTAGTTTCAGTCTAGTTTTGTGGGATATACCTGGTTTGGGGTCCCGCGTCGATTTTTAATGCTCCATGAACCGTGTGCACGGCTATCGAGATGTCGAAAAAACTCATTGTTTTCGTCTTTTTGGGCCAGTTTTGTGGTCCATAGCGCACTGTTTTGGGGTCCCGGGTTGTTTTTTATGCTCAATGAACCCTGTGCACGACTATCGAGATGTGGCCAAAAATCGGTGTTTTGTCGTTTCGAGCCACCTTCGTGGGCTACAGCGCGCTGTTTTGGGGTCTCGTGTCGATTTTTATGCTCCATGAACACTGTGCACGGCTATCGAGTTGTTGCAAAAATTCTAGGATTTTGTTGTTTCGAGACACTTTCATGGGCTATAGCGCACTATTTTTGGGTCTCGGGTCGATTTTTTATGCTCCATGAACCTTGTGCACGGCTATCAAGATGTCGAAATAACTTGTTGTTTTGTCGTTTCGGGCCAGTTTCGTGGGCTATAGCGCACTGTTTTGGGGTCCTGGGTCGTTTTTTGAAGCTCCATGAACCCTGTGCACGACTATCGAGATGTCGCAAAAAATCAGTGTATTTGTCGTTTCGGGCCACTTTCGTGGGCTATAGTGCACTGTTTTGTGGTCCTGTGTCGTTTTTGAATGCTCCATGAACCCTTTGCACGACTATCGAGACGTAAAAAAACTCGTTGTTGTTATCGTTTCGGGCTATTTTCATGGGCGATAACGCGAAGTTTTAGGGTTCCGGTTCAATTTTTGATGCTTCATGAACCTTGTGCACGACTATCATGATGTCGAAAAAATTGGTTGTTTTTATCATTTCGAGCAAGTTTCATGAGCTATAACGCTGTTTTGGGGTACCTCGTCAATTTCTTATGCTCCATGAACACTATGCATGGCAATTGAGACGTCGCAAAAACTCGTTCTTTTGGCGTTTCTTGCGAGTTTCGTGGGATATAACGCACTCTTTTGGGGTCGATTTTTTATGCTCCATGAACCATGTGCACGGCTATCGAGATGTCGACATAACTCATTGTTTTTTCGTTTCGGCCTAGTTTCCTGGGCTATAGCGCACTGTTTTGGGGTCCGTGGTGGATTTCTTATGCTCCATGACCCTTGTGTACGGCTATCGAAACGTCGCAAAAACTCATTCCTATTGGCGTTTGTGGCGAGTTTCGTGGGATAGAGCACACTCTTTTGGGGTCCCGGGTCGATTTTTGATCCTCCATGGACCCTCCGCATGGCTATCGAGACATAGCCAAAACTCGGTGTTTTTGTCGTTTCGGGCAAGTTTCGTGGGCTATAGCGCACTGTTTTGGTGTCCCGGGTTGTTTTTTATGCTCAATGAACACTGTGCACGGCTATTGAGATGTCGCAAAAATTCAATGTTTTTGTCGTTTCGTGACACTTTCATGGTTTATAGCGCACTGTTTTGGGGTTACGGTCGATTTTTTATGCTCCATAAACCGTTTGCACGACTACCGAAACGTCATAAAAACTCGGTTTTTTTTGTCGTTTCGGGCTAGTATCATGGGCGATAACGCGCTGTTTTAGGGTTCCGAGTCCATTTTTGATGCTTCATGAACACTGTGCACGGCTACCATGATGTCGAAAAAATTGGTTGTTTTTATCATTTCGTGTATGTTTCGTGGGCTATAACGCGCTGTTTTGGGGTACCTCATCAATTCCTTATGCTCCATGAACCCTGTGCACGTCTATCAAGACATCGCAAAAACTCGTTCTTTATGGCGTTTTTGACCAGTTTTGTGGAATATAGCGCACTGTTTTGGGGTCCTGGGTTGATTTTTGATGCTTCATGGACCCTGTGCAGGGCTATCGACACATCGCAAAAACTCATTGTTTTGTCGTTTTGGGCCATTTTCATGGGCTACGTATTGTTTTGGGGTTCCGGGTAGATTTTTGATACTCCATGAACCATGTGCACGTCTAACGAGACGTCGTAAAAACTCGTTCTTTTTGTAGTTTCAGTCTAATTTTGTGGGATATACCTGGTTTGGGGTCCCGCGTCGATTTTTAATGCTCCATGAACCGTGTGCACGGCTATCGAGATGTCGAAAAAACTCATTGTTTTCGTCTTTTTGGGCCAGTTTTGTGGTCCATAGCGCACTGTTTTGGGGTCCCGGGTTGTTTTTTATGCTCAATGAACCCTGTGCACGACTATCGAGATGTGGCCAAAAATCGGTGTTTTGTCGTTTCGAGCCACCTTCGTGGGCTACAGCGCGCTGTTTTGGGGTCTCGTGTCGATTTTTATGCTCCATGAACACTGTGCACGGCTATCGAGTTGTTGCAAAAATTCTAGGATTTTGTTGTTTCGAGACACTTTCATGGGCTATAGCGCACTATTTTTGGGTCTCGGGTCGATTTTTTATGCTCCATGAACCTTGTGCACGGCTATCAAGATGTCGAAATAACTTGTTGTTTTGTCGTTTCGGGCCAGTTTCGTGGGCTATAGCGCACTGTTTTGGGGTCCTGGGTCGTTTTTTGAAGCTCCATGAACCCTGTGCACGACTATCGAGATGTCGCAAAAAATCAGTGTATTTGTCGTTTCGGGCCACTTTCGTGGGCTATAGTGCACTGTTTTGTGGTCCTGTGTCGTTTTTGAATGCTCCATGAACCCTTTGCACGACTATCGAGACGTAAAAAAACTCGTTGTTGTTATCGTTTCGGGCTATTTTCATGGGCGATAACGCGAAGTTTTAGGGTTCCGGTTCAATTTTTGATGCTTCATGAACCTTGTGCACGACTATCATGATGTCGAAAAAATTGGTTGTTTTTATCATTTCGAGCAAGTTTCATGAGCTATAACGCTGTTTTGGGGTACCTCGTCAATTTCTTATGCTCCATGAACACTATGCATGGCAATTGAGACGTCGCAAAAACTCGTTCTTTTGGCGTTTCTTGCGAGTTTCGTGGGATATAACGCACTCTTTTGGGGTCGATTTTTTATGCTCCATGAACCATGTGCACGGCTATCGAGATGTCGACATAACTCATTGTTTTTTCGTTTCGGCCTAGTTTCCTGGGCTATAGCGCACTGTTTTGGGGTCCGTGGTGGATTTCTTATGCTCCATGAACCTTGTGTACGGCTATCGAAACGTCGCAAAAACTCATTCCTATTGGCGTTTGTGGCGAGTTTCGTGGGATAGAGCGCACTCTTTTGGGGTCCCGGGTCGATTTTTGATCCTCCATGGACCCTCCGCATGGCTATCGAGACATAGCCAAAACTCGGTGTTTTTGTCGTTTCGGGCAAGTTTCGTGGGCTATAGCGCACTGTTTTGGTGTCCCGGGTTGTTTTTTATGCTCAATGAACACTGTGCACGGCTATTGAGATGTCGCAAAAATTCAATGTTTTTGTCGTTTCGTGACACTTTCATGGTTTATAGCGCACTGTTTTGGGGTTACGGTCGATTTTTTATGCTCCATAAACCGTTTGCACGACTACCGAAACGTCATAAAAACTCGGTTTTTTTTGTCGTTTCGGGCTAGTATCATGGGCGATAACGCGCTGTTTTAGGGTTCCGAGTCCATTTTTGATGCTTCATGAACACTGTGCACGGCTACCATGATGTCGAAAAAATTGGTTGTTTTTATCATTTCGTGTATGTTTCGTGGGCTATAACGCGCTGTTTTGGGGTACCTCATCAATTCCTTATGCTCCATGAACCCTGTGCACGTCTATCAAGACATCGCAAAAACTCGTTCTTTATGGCGTTTTTGACCAGTTTTGTGGAATATAGCGCACTGTTTTGGGGTCCTGGGTTGATTTTTGATGCTTCATGGACCCTGTGCAGGGCTATCGACACATCGCAAAAACTCATTGTTTTGTCGTTTTGGGCCATTTTCATGGGCTACGTATTGTTTTGGGGTTCCGGGTAGATTTTTGATACTCCATGAACCATGTGCACGTCTAACGAGACGTCGTAAAAACTCGTTCTTTTTGTAGTTTCAGTCTAGTTTTGTGGGATATACCTGGTTTGGGGTCCCGCGTCGATTTTTAATGCTCCATGAACCGTGTGCACGGCTATCGAGATGTCGAAAAAACTCATTGTTTTCGTCTTTTTGGGCCAGTTTTGTGGTCCATAGCGCACTGTTTTGGGGTCCCGGGTTGTTTTTTATGCTCAATGAACCCTGTGCACGACTATCGAGATGTGGCCAAAAATCGGTGTTTTGTCGTTTCGAGCCACCTTCGTGGGCTACAGCGCGCTGTTTTGGGGTCTCGTGTCGATTTTTATGCTCCATGAACACTGTGCACGGCTATCGAGTTGTTGCAAAAATTCTAGGATTTTGTTGTTTCGAGACACTTTCATGGGCTATAGCGCACTATTTTTGGGTCTCGGGTCGATTTTTTATGCTCCATGAACCTTGTGCACGGCTATCAAGATGTCGAAATAACTTGTTGTTTTGTCGTTTCGGGCCAGTTTCGTGGGCTATAGCGCACTGTTTTGGGGTCCTGGGTCGTTTTTTGAAGCTCCATGAACCCTGTGCACGACTATCGAGATGTCGCAAAAAATCAGTGTATTTGTCGTTTCGGGCCACTTTCGTGGGCTATAGTGCACTGTTTTGTGGTCCTGTGTCGTTTTTGAATGCTCCATGAACCCTTTGCACGACTATCGAGACGTAAAAAAACTCGTTGTTGTTATCGTTTCGGGCTATTTTCATGGGCGATAACGCGAAGTTTTAGGGTTCCGGTTCAATTTTTGATGCTTCATGAACCTTGTGCACGACTATCATGATGTCGAAAAAATTGGTTGTTTTTATCATTTCGAGCAAGTTTCATGAGCTATAACGCTGTTTTGGGGTACCTCGTCAATTTCTTATGCTCCATGAACACTATGCATGGCAATTGAGACGTCGCAAAAACTCGTTCTTTTGGCGTTTCTTGCGAGTTTCGTGGGATATAACGCACTCTTTTGGGGTCGATTTTTTATGCTCCATGAACCATGTGCACGGCTATCGAGATGTCGACATAACTCATTGTTTTTTCGTTTCGGCCTAGTTTCCTGGGCTATAGCGCACTGTTTTGGGGTCCGTGGTGGATTTCTTATGCTCCATGAACCTTGTGTACGGCTATCGAAACGTCGCAAAAACTCATTCCTATTGGCGTTTGTGGCGAGTTTCGTGGGATAGAGCGCACTCTTTTGGGGTCCCGGGTCGATTTTTGATCCTCCATGGACCCTCCGCATGGCTATCGAGACATAGCCAAAACTCGGTGTTTTTGTCGTTTCGGGCAAGTTTCGTGGGCTATAGCGCACTGTTTTGGTGTCCCGGGTTGTTTTTTATGCTCAATGAACACTGTGCACGGCTATTGAGATGTCGCAAAAATTCAATGTTTTTGTCGTTTCGTGACACTTTCATGGTTTATAGCGCACTGTTTTGGGGTTACGGTCGATTTTTTATGCTCCATAAACCGTTTGCACGACTACCGAAACGTCATAAAAACTCGGTTTTTTTTGTCGTTTCGGGCTAGTATCATGGGCGATAACGCGCTGTTTTAGGGTTCCGAGTCCATTTTTGATGCTTCATGAACACTGTGCACGGCTACCATGATGTCGAAAAAATTGGTTGTTTTTATCATTTCGTGTATGTTTCGTGGGCTATAACGCGCTGTTTTGGGGTACCTCATCAATTCCTTATGCTCCATGAACCCTGTGCACGTCTATCAAGACATCGCAAAAACTCGTTCTTTATGGCGTTTTTGACCAGTTTTGTGGAATATAGCGCACTGTTTTGGGGTCCTGGGTTGATTTTTGATGCTTCATGGACCCTGTGCAGGGCTATCGACACATCGCAAAAACTCATTGTTTTGTCGTTTTGGGCCATTTTCATGGGCTACGTATTGTTTTGGGGTTCCGGGTAGATTTTTGATACTCCATGAACCATGTGCACGTCTAACGAGACGTCGTAAAAACTCGTTCTTTTTGTAGTTTCAGTCTAGTTTTGTGGGATATACCTGGTTTGGGGTCCCGCGTCGATTTTTAATGCTCCATGAACCGTGTGCACGGCTATCGAGATGTCGAAAAAACTCATTGTTTTCGTCTTTTTGGGCCAGTTTTGTGGTCCATAGCGCACTGTTTTGGGGTCCCGGGTTGTTTTTTATGCTCAATGAACCCTGTGCACGACTATCGAGATGTGGCCAAAAATCGGTGTTTTGTCGTTTCGAGCCACCTTCGTGGGCTACAGCGCGCTGTTTTGGGGTCTCGTGTCGATTTTTATGCTCCATGAACACTGTGCACGGCTATCGAGTTGTTGCAAAAATTCTAGGATTTTGTTGTTTCGAGACACTTTCATGGGCTATAGCGCACTATTTTTGGGTCTCGGGTCGATTTTTTATGCTCCATGAACCTTGTGCACGGCTATCAAGATGTCGAAATAACTTGTTGTTTTGTCGTTTCGGGCCAGTTTCGTGGGCTATAGCGCACTGTTTTGGGGTCCTGGGTCGTTTTTTGAAGCTCCATGAACCCTGTACACGACTATCGAGATGTCGCAAAAAATCAGTGTATTTGTCGTTTCGGGCCACTTTCGTGGGCTATAGTGCACTGTTTTGTGGTCCTGTGTCGTTTTTGAATGCTCCATGAACCCTTTGCACGACTATCGAGACGTAAAAAAACTCGTTGTTGTTATCGTTTCGGGCTATTTTCATGGGCGATAACGCGAAGTTTTAGGGTTCCGGTTCAATTTTTGATGCTTCATGAACCTTGTGCACGACTATCATGATGTCGAAAAAATTGGTTGTTTTTATCATTTCGAGCAAGTTTCATGAGCTATAACGCTGTTTTGGGGTACCTCGTCAATTTCTTATGCTCCATGAACACTATGCATGGCAATTGAGACGTCGCAAAAACTCGTTCTTTTGGCGTTTCTTGCGAGTTTCGTGGGATATAACGCACTCTTTTGGGGTCGATTTTTTATGCTCCATGAACCATGTGCACGGCTATCGAGATGTCGACATAACTCATTGTTTTTTCGTTTCGGCCTAGTTTCCTGGGCTATAGCGCACTGTTTTGGGGTCCGTGGTGGATTTCTTATGCTCCATGAACCTTGTGTACGGCTATCGAAACGTCGCAAAAACTCATTCCTATTGGCGTTTGTGGCGAGTTTCGTGGGATAGAGCGCACTCTTTTGGGGTCCCGGGTCGATTTTTGATCCTCCATGGACCCTCCGCATGGCTATCGAGACATAGCCAAAACTCGGTGTTTTTGTCGTTTCGGGCAAGTTTCGTGGGCTATAGCGCACTGTTTTGGTGTCCCGGGTTGTTTTTTATGCTCAATGAACACTGTGCACGGCTATTGAGATGTCGCAAAAATTCAATGTTTTTGTCGTTTCGTGACACTTTCATGGTTTATAGCGCACTGTTTTGGGGTTACGGTCGATTTTTTATGCTCCATAAACCGTTTGCACGACTACCGAAACGTCATAAAAACTCGGTTTTTTTTGTCGTTTCGGGCTAGTATCATGGGCGATAACGCGCTGTTTTAGGGTTCCGAGTCCATTTTTGATGCTTCATGAACACTGTGCACGGCTACCATGATGTCGAAAAAATTGGTTGTTTTTATCATTTCGTGTATGTTTCGTGGGCTATAACGCGCTGTTTTGGGGTACCTCATCAATTCCTTATGCTCCATGAACCCTGTGCACGTCTATCAAGACATCGCAAAAACTCGTTCTTTATGGCGTTTTTGACCAGTTTTGTGGAATATAGCGCACTGTTTTGGGGTCCTGGGTTGATTTTTGATGCTTCATGGACCCTGTGCAGGGCTATCGACACATCGCAAAAACTCATTGTTTTGTCGTTTTGGGCCATTTTCATGGGCTACGTATTGTTTTGGGGTTCCGGGTAGATTTTTGATACTCCATGAACCATGTGCACGTCTAACGAGACGTCGTAAAAACTCGTTCTTTTTGTAGTTTCAGTCTAGTTTTGTGGGATATACCTGGTTTGGGGTCCCGCGTCGATTTTTAATGCTCCATGAACCGTGTGCACGGCTATCGAGATGTCGAAAAAACTCATTGTTTTCGTCTTTTTGGGCCAGTTTTGTGGTCCATAGCGCACTGTTTTGGGGTCCCGGGTTGTTTTTTATGCTCAATGAACCCTGTGCACGACTATCGAGATGTGGCCAAAAATCGGTGTTTTGTCGTTTCGAGCCACCTTCGTGGGCTACAGCGCGCTGTTTTGGGGTCTCGTGTCGATTTTTATGCTCCATGAACACTGTGCACGGCTATCGAGTTGTTGCAAAAATTCTAGGATTTTGTTGTTTCGAGACACTTTCATGGGCTATAGCGCACTATTTTTGGGTCTCGGGTCGATTTTTTATGCTCCATGAACCTTGTGCACGGCTATCAAGATGTCGAAATAACTTGTTGTTTTGTCGTTTCGGGCCAGTTTCGTGGGCTATAGCGCACTGTTTTGGGGTCCTGGGTCGTTTTTTGAAGCTCCATGAACCCTGTGCACGACTATCGAGATGTCGCAAAAAATCAGTGTATTTGTCGTTTCGGGCCACTTTCGTGGGCTATAGTGCACTGTTTTGTGGTCCTGTGTCGTTTTTGAATGCTCCATGAACCCTTTGCACGACTATCGAGACGTAAAAAAACTCGTTGTTGTTATCGTTTCGGGCTATTTTCATGGGCGATAACGCGAAGTTTTAGGGTTCCGGTTCAATTTTTGATGCTTCATGAACCTTGTGCACGACTATCATGATGTCGAAAAAATTGGTTGTTTTTATCATTTCGAGCAAGTTTCATGAGCTATAACGCTGTTTTGGGGTACCTCGTCAATTTCTTATGCTCCATGAACACTATGCATGGCAATTGAGACGTCGCAAAAACTCGTTCTTTTGGCGTTTCTTGCGAGTTTCGTGGGATATAACGCACTCTTTTGGGGTCGATTTTTTATGCTCCATGAACCATGTGCACGGCTATCGAGATGTCGACATAACTCATTGTTTTTTCGTTTCGGCCTAGTTTCCTGGGCTATAGCGCACTGTTTTGGGGTCCGTGGTGGATTTCTTATGCTCCATGAACCTTGTGTACGGCTATCGAAACGTCGCAAAAACTCATTCCTATTGGCGTTTGTGGCGAGTTTCGTGGGATAGAGCGCACTCTTTTGGGGTCCCGGGTCGATTTTTGATCCTCCATGGACCCTCCGCATGGCTATCGAGACATAGCCAAAACTCGGTGTTTTTGTCGTTTCGGGCAAGTTTCGTGGGCTATAGCGCACTGTTTTGGTGTCCCGGGTTGTTTTTTATGCTCAATGAACACTGTGCACGGCTATTGAGATGTCGCAAAAATTCAATGTTTTTGTCGTTTCGTGACACTTTCATGGTTTATAGCGCACTGTTTTGGGGTTACGGTCGATTTTTTATGCTCCATAAACCGTTTGCACGACTACCGAAACGTCATAAAAACTCGGTTTTTTTTGTCGTTTCGGGCTAGTATCATGGGCGATAACGCGCTGTTTTAGGGTTCCGAGTCCATTTTTGATGCTTCATGAACACTGTGCACGGCTACCATGATGTCGAAAAAATTGGTTGTTTTTATCATTTCGTGTATGTTTCGTGGGCTATAACGCGCTGTTTTGGGGTACCTCATCAATTCCTTATGCTCCATGAACCCTGTGCACGTCTATCAAGACATCGCAAAAACTCGTTCTTTATGGCGTTTTTGACCAGTTTTGTGGAATATAGCGCACTGTTTTGGGGTCCTGGGTTGATTTTTGATGCTTCATGGACCCTGTGCAGGGCTATCGACACATCGCAAAAACTCATTGTTTTGTCGTTTTGGGCCATTTTCATGGGCTACGTATTGTTTTGGGGTTCCGGGTAGATTTTTGATACTCCATGAACCATGTGCACGTCTAACGAGACGTCGTAAAAACTCGTTCTTTTTGTAGTTTCAGTCTAGTTTTGTGGGATATACCTGGTTTGGGGTCCCGCGTCGATTTTTAATGCTCCATGAACCGTGTGCACGGCTATCGAGATGTCGAAAAAACTCATTGTTTTCGTCTTTTTGGGCCAGTTTTGTGGTCCATAGCGCACTGTTTTGGGGTCCCGGGTTGTTTTTTATGCTCAATGAACCCTGTGCACGACTATCGAGATGTGGCCAAAAATCGGTGTTTTGTCGTTTCGAGCCACCTTCGTGGGCTACAGCGCGCTGTTTTGGGGTCTCGTGTCGATTTTTATGCTCCATGAACACTGTGCACGGCTATCGAGTTGTTGCAAAAATTCTAGGATTTTGTTGTTTCGAGACACTTTCATGGGCTATAGCGCACTATTTTTGGGTCTCGGGTCGATTTTTTATGCTCCATGAACCTTGTGCACGGCTATCAAGATGTCGAAATAACTTGTTGTTTTGTCGTTTCGGGCCAGTTTCGTGGGCTATAGCGCACTGTTTTGGGGTCCTGGGTCGTTTTTTGAAGCTCCATGAACCCTGTGCACGACTATCGAGATGTCGCAAAAAATCAGTGTATTTGTCGTTTCGGGCCACTTTCGTGGGCTATAGTGCACTGTTTTGTGGTCCTGTGTCGTTTTTGAATGCTCCATGAACCCTTTGCACGACTATCGAGACGTAAAAAAACTCGTTGTTGTTATCGTTTCGGGCTATTTTCATGGGCGATAACGCGAAGTTTTAGGGTTCCGGTTCAATTTTTGATGCTTCATGAACCTTGTGCACGACTATCATGATGTCGAAAAAATTGGTTGTTTTTATCATTTCGAGCAAGTTTCATGAGCTATAACGCTGTTTTGGGGTACCTCGTCAATTTCTTATGCTCCATGAACACTATGCATGGCAATTGAGACGTCGCAAAAACTCGTTCTTTTGGCGTTTCTTGCGAGTTTCGTGGGATATAACGCACTCTTTTGGGGTCGATTTTTTATGCTCCATGAACCATGTGCACGGCTATCGAGATGTCGACATAACTCATTGTTTTTTCGTTTCGGCCTAGTTTCCTGGGCTATAGCGCACTGTTTTGGGGTCCGTGGTGGATTTCTTATGCTCCATGAACCTTGTGTACGGCTATCGAAACGTCGCAAAAACTCATTCCTATTGGCGTTTGTGGCGAGTTTCGTGGGATAGAGCGCACTCTTTTGGGGTCCCGGGTCGATTTTTGATCCTCCATGGACCCTCCGCATGGCTATCGAGACATAGCCAAAACTCGGTGTTTTTGTCGTTTCGGGCAAGTTTCGTGGGCTATAGCGCACTGTTTTGGTGTCCCGGGTTGTTTTTTATGCTCAATGAACACTGTGCACGGCTATTGCGATGTCGCAAAAATTCAATGTTTTTGTCGTTTCGTGACACTTTCATGGTTTATAGCGCACTGTTTTGGGGTTACGGTCGATTTTTTATGCTCCATAAACCGTTTGCACGACTACCGAAACGTCATAAAAACTCGGTTTTTTTTGTCGTTTCGGGCTAGTATCATGGGCGATAACGCGCTGTTTTAGGGTTCCGAGTCTATTTTTGATGCTTCATGAACACTGTGCACGGCTACCATGATGTCGAAAAAATTGGTTGTTTTTATCATTTCGTGTATGTTTCGTGGGCTATAACGCGCTGTTTTGGGGTACCTCATCAATTCCTTATGCTCCATGAACCCTGTGCACGTCTATCAAGACATCGCAAAAACTCGTTCTTTATGGCGTTTTTGACCAGTTTTGTGGAATATAGCGCACTGTTTTGGGGTCCTGGGTTGATTTTTGATGCTTCATGGACCCTGTGCAGGGCTATCGACACATCGCAAAAACTCATTGTTTTGTCGTTTTGGGCCATTTTCATGGGCTACGTATTGTTTTGGGGTTCCGGGTAGATTTTTGATACTCCATGAACCATGTGCACGTCTAACGAGACGTCGTAAAAACTCGTTCTTTTTGTAGTTTCAGTCTAGTTTTGTGGGATATACCTGGTTTGGGGTCCCGCGTCGATTTTTAATGCTCCATGAACCGTGTGCACGGCTATCGAGATGTCGAAAAAACTCATTGTTTTCGTCTTTTTGGGCCAGTTTTGTGGTCCATAGCGCACTGTTTTGGGGTCCCGGGTTGTTTTTTATGCTCAATGAACCCTGTGCACGACTATCGAGATGTGGCCAAAAATCGGTGTTTTGTCGTTTCGAGCCACCTTCGTGGGCTACAGCGCACTGTTTTGGGGTCTCGTGTCGATTTTTATGCTCCATGAACACTGTGCACGGCTATCGAGTTGTTGCAAAAATTCTAGGATTTTTTTGTTTCGAGACACTTTCATGGGCTATAGCGCACTATTTTTGGGTCTCGGGTCGATTTTTTATGCTCCATGAACCTTGTGCACGGCTATCAAGATGTCGAAATAACTTGTTGTTTTGTCGTTTCGGGCCAGTTTCGTGGGCTATAGCGCACTGTTTTGGGGTCCTGGGTCGTTTTTTGAAGCTCCATGAACCCTGTGCACGACTATCGAGATATCGCAAAAAATCAGTGTATTTGTCGTTTCGGGCCACTTTCGTGGGCTATAGTGCACTGTTTTGTGGTCTTGTGTCGTTTTTGAATGCTCCATGAACCCTTTGCACGACTATCGAGACGTAAAAAAACTCGTTGTTTTTATCGTTTCGGGCTATTTTCATGGGCGATAACGCGAAGTTTTAGGGTTCCGGTTCAATTTTTGATGCTTCATGAACCTTGTGCACGACTATCATGATGTCGAAAAAATTGGTTGTTTTTATCATTTCGAGCAAGTTTCATGAGCTATAACGCTGTTTTGGGGTACCTCGTCAATTTCTTATGCTCCATGAACACTATGCATGGCAATTGAGTCGTCGCAAAAACTCGTTCTTTTGGCGTTTCTTGCGAGTTTCGTGGGATATAACGCACTCTTTTGGGGTCGATTTTTTATGCTCCATGAACCATGTGCACGGCTATCGAGATGTCGACATAACTCATTGTTTTTTCGTTTCGGCCTAGTTTCCTGGGCTATAGCGCACTGTTTTGGGGTCCGTGGTGGATTTCTTATGCTCCATGAACCTTGTGTACGGCTATCGAAACGTCGCAAAAACTCATTCCTATTGGCGTTTGTGGCGAGTTTCGTGGGATAGAGCGCACTCTTTTGGGGTCCCGGATCGATTTTTGATCCTCCATGGACCCTCCGCATGGCTATCGAGACATAGCCAAAACTCGGTGTTTTTGTCGTTTCGGGCAAGTTTCGTGGGCTATAGCGCACTGTTTTGGTGTCCCGGGTTGTTTTTTATGCTCAATGAACACTGTGCACGGCTATTGAGATGTCGCAAAAATTCAATGTTTTTGTCGTTTCGTGACACTTTCATGGTTTATAGCGCACTGTTTTGGGGTTACGGTCGATTGTTTATGCTCCATAAACCGTTTGCACGACTACCGAAACGTCATAAAAACTCGGTTTTTTTTGTCGTTTCGGGCTAGTATCATGGGCGATAACGCGCTGTTTTAGGGTTCCGAGTCTATTTTTGATGCTTCATGAACACTGTGCACGGCTACCATGATGTCGAAAAAATTGGTTGTTTTTATCATTTCGTGTATGTTTCGTGGGCTATAACGCGCTGTTTTGGGGTACCTCATCAATTCCTTATGCTCCATGAACCCTGTGCACGTCTATCAAGACATCGCAAAAACTCGTTCTTTATGGCGTTTTTGACCAGTTTTGTGGAATATAGCGCACTGTTTTGGGGTCCTGGGTTGATTTTTGATGCTTCATGGACCCTGTGCAGGGCTATCGACACATCGCAAAAACTCATTGTTTTGTCGTTTTGGGCCATTTTCATGGGCTACGTATTGTTTTGGGGTTCCGGGTAGATTTTTGATACTCCATGAACCATGTGCACGTCTAACGAGACGTCGTAAAAACTCGTTCTTTTTGTAGTTTCAGTCTAGTTTTGTGGGATATACCTGGTTTGGGGTCCCGCGTCGATTTTTAATGCTCCATGAACCGTGTGCACGGCTATCGAGATGTCGAAAAAACTCATTGTTTTCGTCTTTTTGGGCCAGTTTTGTGGTCCATAGCGCACTGTTTTGGGGTCCCGGGTTGTTTTTTATGCTCAATGAACCCTGTGCACGACTATCGAGATGTGGCCAAAAATCGGTGTTTTGTCGTTTCGAGCCACCTTCGTGGGCTACAGCGCACTGTTTTGGGGTCTCGTGTCGATTTTTATGCTCCATGAACACTGTGCACGGCTATCGAGTTGTTGCAAAAATTCTAGGATTTTGTTGTTTCGAGACACTTTCATGGGCTATAGCGCACTATTTTTGGGTCTCGGGTCGATTTTTTATGCTCCATGAACCTTGTGCACGGCTATCAAGATGTCGAAATAACTTGTTGTTTTGTCGTTTCGGGCCAGTTTCGTGGGCTATAGCGCACTGTTTTGGGGTCCTGGGTCGTTTTTTGAAGCTCCATGAACCCTGTGCACGACTATCGAGATGTCGCAAAAAATCAGTGTATTTGTCGTTTCGGGCCACTTTCGTGGGCTATAGTGCACTGTTTTGTGGTCCTGTGTCGTTTTTGAATGCTCCATGAACCCTTTGCACGACTATCGAGACGTAAAAAAACTCGTTGTTGTTATCGTTTCGGGCTATTTTCATGGGCGATAACGCGAAGTTTTAGGGTTCCGGTTCAATTTTTGATGCTTCATGAACCTTGTGCACGACTATCATGATGTCGAAAAAATTGGTTGTTTTTATCATTTCGAGCAAGTTTCATGAGCTATAACGCTGTTTTGGGGTACCTCGTCAATTTCTTATGCTCCATGAACACTATGCATGGCAATTGAGACGTCGCAAAAACTCGTTCTTTTGGCGTTTCTTGCGAGTTTCGTGGGATATAACGCACTCTTTTGGGGTCGATTTTTTATGCTCCATGAACCATGTGCACGGCTATCGAGATGTCGACATAACTCATTGTTTTTTCGTTTCGGCCTAGTTTCCTGGGCTATAGCGCACTGTTTTGGGGTCCGTGGTGGATTTCTTATGCTCCATGAACCTTGTGTACGGCTATCGAAACGTCGCAAAAACTCATTCCTATTGGCGTTTGTGGCGAGTTTCGTGGGATAGAGCGCACTCTTTTGGGGTCCCGGGTCGATTTTTGATCCTCCATGGACCCTCCGCATGGCTATCGAGACATAGCCAAAACTCGGTGTTTTTGTCGTTTCGGGCAAGTTTCGTGGGCTATAGCGCACTGTTTTGGTGTCCCGGGTTGTTTTTTATGCTCAATGAACACTGTGCACGGCTATTGAGATGTCGCAAAAATTCAATGTTTTTGTCGTTTCGTGACACTTTCATGGTTTATAGCGCACTGTTTTGGGGTTACGGTCGATTTTTTATGCTCCATAAACCGTTTGCACGACTACCGAAACGTCATAAAAACTCGGTTTTTTTGTCGTTTCGGGCTAGTATCATGGGCGATAACGCGCTGTTTTAGGGTTCCGAGTCTATTTTTGATGCTTCATGAACACTGTGCACGGCTACCATGATGTCGAAAAAATTGGTTGTTTTTATCATTTCGTGTATGTTTCGTGGGCTATAACGCGCTGTTTTGGGGTACCTCATCAATTCCTTATGCTCCATGAACCCTGTGCACGTCTATCAAGACATCGCAAAAACTCGTTCTTTATGGCGTTTTTGACCAGTTTTGTGGAATATAGCGCACTGTTTTGGGGTCCTGGGTTGATTTTTGATGCTTCATGGACCCTGTGCAGGGCTATCGACACATCGCAAAAACTCATTGTTTTGTCGTTTTGGGCCATTTTCATGGGCTACGTATTGTTTTGGGGTTCCGGGTAGATTTTTGATACTCCATGAACCATGTGCACGTCTAACGAGACGTCGTAAAAACTCGTTCTTTTTGTAGTTTCAGTCTAGTTTTGTGGGATATACCTGGTTTGGGGTCCCGCGTCGATTTTTAATGCTCCATGAACCGTGTGCACGGCTATCGAGATGTCGAAAAAACTCATTGTTTTCGTCTTTTTGGGCCAGTTTTGTGGTCCATAGCGCACTGTTTTGGGGTCCCGGGTTGTTTTTTATGCTCAATGAACCCTGTGCACGACTATCGAGATGTGGCCAAAAATCGGTGTTTTGTCGTTTCGAGCCACCTTCGTGGGCTACAGCGCACTGTTTTGGGGTCTCGTGTCGATTTTTATGCTCCATGAACACTGTGCACGGCTATCGAGTTGTTGCAAAAATTCTAGGATTTTGTTGTTTCGAGACACTTTCATGGGCTATAGCGCACTATTTTTGGGTCTCGGGTCGATTTTTTATGCTCCATGAACCTTGTGCACGGCTATCAAGATGTCGAAATAACTTGTTGTTTTGTCGTTTCGGGCCAGTTTCGTGGGCTATAGCGCACTGTTTTGGGGTCCTGGGTCGTTTTTTGAAGCTCCATGAACCCTGTGCACGACTATCGAGATGTCGCAAAAAATCAGTGTATTTGTCGTTTCGGGCCACTTTCGTGGGCTATAGTGCACTGTTTTGTGGTCTTGTGTCGTTTTTGAATGCTCCATGAACCCTTTGCACGACTATCGAGACGTAAAAAAACTCGTTGTTTTTATCGTTTCGGGCTATTTTCATGGGCGATAACGCGAAGTTTTAGGGTTCCGGTTCAATTTTTGATGCTTCATGAACCTTGTGCACGACTATCATGATGTCGAAAAAATTGGTTGTTTTTATCATTTCGAGCAAGTTTCATGAGCTATAACGCTGTTTTGGGGTACCTCGTCAATTTCTTATGCTCCATGAACACTATGCATGGCAATTGAGACGTCGCAAAAACTTGTTCTTTTGGCGTTTCTTGCGAGTTTCGTGGGATATAACGCACTCTTTTGGGGTCGATTTTTTATGCTCCATGAACCATGTGCACGGCTATCGAGATGTCGACATAACTCATTGTTTTTTCGTTTCGGCCTAGTTTCCTGGGCTATAGCGCACTGTTTTGGGGTCCGTGGTGGATTTCTTATGCTCCATGAACCTTGTGTACGGCTATCGAAACGTCGCAAAAACTCATTCCTATTGGCGTTTGTGGCGAGTTTCGTGGGATAGAGCGCACTCTTTTGGGGTCCCGGGTCGATTTTTGATCCTCCATGGACCCTCCGCATGGCTATCGAGACATAGCCAAAACTCGGTGTTTTTGTCGTTTCGGGCAAGTTTCGTGGGCTATAGCGCACTGTTTTGGTGTCCCGGGTTGTTTTTTATGCTCAATGAACACTGTGCACGGCTATTGAGATGTCGCAAAAATTCAATGTTTTTGTCGTTTCGTGACACTTTCATGGTTTATAGCGCACTGTTTTGGGGTTACGGTCGATTTTTTATGCTCCATAAACCGTTTGCACGACTACCGAAACGTCATAAAAACTCGGTTTTTTTTGTCGTTTCGGGCTAGTATCATGGGCGATAACGCGCTGTTTTAGGGTTCCGAGTCTATTTTTGATGCTTCATGAACACTGTGCACGGCTACCATGATGTCGAAAAAATTGGTTGTTTTTATCATTTCGTGTATGTTTCGTGGGCTATAACGCGCTGTTTTGGGGTACCTCATCAATTCCTTATGCTCCATGAACCCTGTGCACGTCTATCAAGACATCGCAAAAACTCGTTCTTTATGGCGTTTTTGACCAGTTTTGTGGAATATAGCGCACTGTTTTGGGGTCCTGGGTTGATTTTTGATGCTTCATGGACCCTGTGCAGGGCTATCGACACATCGCAAAAACTCATTGTTTTGTCGTTTTGGGCCATTTTCATGGGCTACGTATTGTTTTGGGGTTCCGGGTAGATTTTTGATACTCCATGAACCATGTGCACGTCTAACGAGACGTCGTAAAAACTCGTTCTTTTTGTAGTTTCAGTCTAGTTTTGTGGGATATACCTGGTTTGGGGTCCCGCGTCGATTTTTAATGCTCCATGAACCGTGTGCACGGCTATCGAGATGTCGAAAAAACTCATTGTTTTCGTCTTTTTGGGCCAGTTTTGTGGTCCATAGCGCACTGTTTTGGGGTCCCGGGTTGTTTTTTATGCTCAATGAACCCTGTGCACGACTATCGAGATGTGGCCAAAAATCGGTGTTTTGTCGTTTCGAGCCACCTTCGTGGGCTACAGCGCACTGTTTTGGGGTCTCGTGTCGATTTTTATGCTCCATGAACACTGTGCACGGCTATCGAGTTGTTGCAAAAATTCTAGGATTTTGTTGTTTCGAGACACTTTCATGGGCTATAGCGCACTATTTTTGGGTCTCGGGTCGATTTTTTATGCTCCATGAACCTTGTGCACGGCTATCAAGATGTCGAAATAACTTGTTGTTTTGTCGTTTCGGGCCAGTTTCGTGGGCTATAGCGCACTGTTTTGGGGTCCTGGGTCGTTTTTTGAAGCTCCATGAACCCTGTGCACGACTATCGAGATGTCGCAAAAAATCAGTGTATTTGTCGTTTCGGGCCACTTTCGTGGGCTATAGTGCACTGTTTTGTGGTCTTGTGTCGTTTTTGAATGCTCCATGAACCCTTTGCACGACTATCGAGACGTAAAAAAACTCGTTGTTTTTATCGTTTCGGGCTATTTTCATGGGCGATAACGCGAAGTTTTAGGGTTCCGGTTCAATTTTTGATGCTTCATGAACCTTGTGCACGACTATCATGATGTCGAAAAAATTGGTTGTTTTTATCATTTCGAGCAAGTTTCATGAGCTATAACGCTGTTTTGGGGTACCTCGTCAATTTCTTATGCTCCATGAACACTATGCATGGCAATTGAGACGTCGCAAAAACTCGTTCTTTTGGCGTTTCTTGCGAGTTTCGTGGGATATAACGCACTCTTTTGGGGTCGATTTTTTATGCTCCATGAACCATGTGCACGGCTATCGAGATGTCGACATAACTCATTGTTTTTTCGTTTCGGCCTAGTTTCCTGGGCTATAGCGCACTGTTTTGGGGTCCGTGGTGGATTTCTTATGCTCCATGAACCTTGTGTACGGCTATCGAAACGTCGCAAAAACTCATTCCTATTGGCGTTTGTGGCGAGTTTCGTGGGATAGAGCGCACTCTTTTGGGGTCCCGGGTCGATTTTTGATCCTCCATGGACCCTCCGCATGGCTATCGAGACATAGCCAAAACTCGGTGTTTTTGTCGTTTCGGGCAAGTTTCGTGGGCTATAGCGCACTGTTTTGGTGTCCCGGGTTGTTTTTTATGCTCAATGAACACTGTGCACGGCTATTGAGATGTCGCAAAAATTCAATGTTTTGTCGTTTCGTGACACTTTCATGGTTTATAGCGCACTGTTTTGGGGTTACGGTCGATTTTTTATGCTCCATAAACCGTTTGCACGACTACCGAAACGTCATAAAAACTCGGTTTTTTTGTCGTTTCGGGCTAGTATCATGGGCGATAACGCGCTGTTTTAGGGTTCCGAGTCTATTTTTGATGCTTCATGAACACTGTGCACGGCTACCATGATGTCGAAAAAATTGGTTGTTTTTATCATTTCGTGTATGTTTCGTGGGCTATAACGCGCTGTTTTGGGGTACCTCATCAATTCCTTATGCTCCATGAACCCTGTGCACGTCTATCAAGACATCGCAAAAACTCGTTCTTTATGGCGTTTTTGACCAGTTTTGTGGAATATAGCGCACTGTTTTGGGGTCCTGGGTTGATTTTTGATGCTTCATGGACCCTGTGCAGGGCTATCGACACATCGCAAAAACTCATTGTTTTGTCGTTTTGGGCCATTTTCATGGGCTACGTATTGTTTTGGGGTTCCGGGTAGATTTTTGATACTCCATGAACCATGTGCACGTCTAACGAGACGTCGTAAAAACTCGTTCTTTTTGTAGTTTCAGTCTAGTTTTGTGGGATATACCTGGTTTGGGGTCCCGCGTCGATTTTTAATGCTCCATGAACCGTGTGCACGGCTATCGAGATGTCGAAAAAACTCATTGTTTTCGTCTTTTTGGGCCAGTTTTGTGGTCCATAGCGCACTGTTTTGGGGTCCCGGGTTGTTTTTTATGCTCAATGAACCCTGTGCACGACTATCGAGATGTGGCCAAAAATCGGTGTTTTGTCGTTTCGAGCCACCTTCGTGGGCTACAGCGCACTGTTTTGGGGTCTCGTGTCGATTTTTATGCTCCATGAACACTGTGCACGGCTATCGAGTTGTTGCAAAAATTCTAGGATTTTGTTGTTTCGAGACACTTTCATGGGCTATAGCGCACTATTTTTGGGTCTCGGGTCGATTTTTTATGCTCCATGAACCTTGTGCACGGCTATCAAGATGTCGAAATAACTTGTTGTTTTGTCGTTTCGGGCCAGTTTCGTGGGCTATAGCGCACTATTTTGGGGTCCTGGGTCGTTTTTTGAAGCTCCATGAACCCTGTGCACGACTATCGAGATATCGCAAAAAATCAGTGTATTTGTCGTTTCGGGCCACTTTCGTGGGCTATAGTGCACTGTTCTGTGGTCCTGTGTCGTTTTTGAATGCTCCATGAACCCTTTGCACGACTATCGAGACGTAAAAAAACTCGTTGTTGTTATCGTTTCGGGCTATTTTCATGGGCGATAACGCGAAGTTTTAGGGTTCCGGTTCAATTTTTGATGCTTCATGAACCTTGTGCACGACTATCATGATGTCGAAAAAATTGGTTGTTTTTATCATTTCGAGCAAGTTTCATGAGCTATAACGCTGTTTTGGGGTACCTCGTCAATTTCTTATGCTCCATGAACACTATGCATGGCAATTGAGACGTCGCAAAAACTCGTTCTTTTGGCGTTTCTTGCGAGTTTCGTGGGATATAACGCACTCTTTTGGGGTCGATTTTTTATGCTCCATGAACCATGTGCACGGCTATCGAGATGTCGACATAACTCATTGTTTTTTCGTTTCGGCCTAGTTTCCTGGGCTATAGCGCACTGTTTTGGGGTCCGTGGTGGATTTCTTATGCTCCATGAACCTTGTGTACGGCTATCGAAACGTCGCAAAAACATATTCCTATTGGCGTTTGTGGCGAGTTTCGTGGGATAGAGCGCACTCTTCTGGGGTCCCGGGTTGTTTTTTATGCTCAATGAACACTGTGCACGGCTATTGAGATGTCGCAAAAAATTCAATGTTTTTGTCGTTTCGTGACACTTTCATGGTTTATAGCGCACTGTTTTGGGGTTACGGTCGATTTTTTATGCTCCATAAACCGTTTGCACGACTACCGAAACGTCATAAAAACTCGGTTTTTTTGTCGTTTCGGGCTAGTATCATGGGCGATAACGCGCTGTTTTAGGGTTCCGAGTCTATTTTTGATGCTTCATGAACACTGTGCACGGCTACCATGATGTCGAAAAAATTGGTTGTTTTTATCATTTCGTGTATGTTTCGTGGGCTATAACGCGCTGTTTTGGGGTACCTCATCAATTCCTTATGCTCCATGAACCCTGTGCACGTCTATCAAGACATCGCAAAAACTCGTTCTTTATGGCGTTTTTGACCAGTTTTGTGGAATATAGCGCACTGTTTTGGGGTCCTGGGTTGATTTTTGATGCTTCATGGACCCTGTGCAGGGCTATCGACACATCGCAAAAACTCATTGTTTTGTCGTTTTGGGCCATTTTCATGGGCTACGTATTGTTTTGGGGTTCCGGGTAGATTTTTGATACTCCATGAACCATGTGCACGTCTAACGAGACGTCGTAAAAACTCGTTCTTTTTGTAGTTTCAGTCTAGTTTTGTGGGATATACCTGGTTTGGGGTCCCGCGTCGATTTTTAATGCTCCATGAACCGTGTGCACGGCTATCGAGATGTCGAAAAAACTCATTGTTTTCGTCTTTTTGGGCCAGTTTTGTGGTCCATAGCGCACTGTTTTGGGGTCCCGGGTTGTTTTTTATGCTCAATGAACCCTGTGCACGACTATCGAGATGTGGCCAAAAATCGGTGTTTTGTCGTTTCGAGCCACCTTCGTGGGCTACAGCGCACTGTTTTGGGGTCTCGTGTCGATTTTTATGCTCCATGAACACTGTGCACGGCTATCGAGTTGTTGCAAAAATTCTAGGATTTTGTTGTTTCGAGACACTTTCATGGGCTATAGCGCACTATTTTTGGGTCTCGGGTCGATTTTTTATGCTCCATGAACCTTGTGCACGGCTATCAAGATGTCGAAATAACTTGTTGTTTTGTCGTTTCGGGCCAGTTTCGTGGGCTATAGCGCACTGTTTTGGGGTCCTGGGTCGTTTTTTGAAGCTCCATGAACCCTGTGCACGACTATCGAGATGTCGCAAAAAATCAGTGTATTTGTCGTTTCGGGCCACTTTCGTGGGCTATAGTGCACTGTTTTGTGGTCTTGTGTCGTTTTTGAATGCTCCATGAACCCTTTGCACGACTATCGAGACGTAAAAAAACTCGTTGTTTTTATCGTTTCGGGCTATTTTCATGGGCGATAACGCGAAGTTTTAGGGTTCCGGTTCAATTTTTGATGCTTCATGAACCTTGTGCACGACTATCATGATGTCGAAAAAATTGGTTGTTTTTATCATTTCGAGCAAGTTTCATGAGCTATAACGCTGTTTTGGGGTACCTCGTCAATTTCTTATGCTCCATGAACACTATGCATGGCAATTGAGACGTCGCAAAAACTCGTTCTTTTGGCGTTTCTTGCGAGTTTCGTGGGATATAACGCACTCTTTTGGGGTCGATTTTTTATGCTCCATGAACCATGTGCACGACTATCGAGATGTCGACATAACTCATTGTTTTTTCGTTTCGGCCTAGTTTCCTGGGCTATAGCGCACTGTTTTGGGGTCCGTGGTGGATTTCTTATGCTCCATGAACCTTGTGTACGGCTATCGAAACGTCGCAAAAACTCATTCCTATTGGCGTTTGTGGCGAGTTTCGTGGGATAGAGCGCACTCTTTTGGGGTCCCGGGTCGATTTTTGATCCTCCATGGACCCTCCGCATGGCTATCGAGACATAGCCAAAACTCGGTGTTTTTGTCGTTTCGGGCAAGTTTCGTGGGCTATAGCGCACTGTTTTGGTGTCCCGGGTTGTTTTTTATGCTCAATGAACACTGTGCACGGCTATTGAGATGTCGCAAAAATTCAATGTTTTGTCGTTTCGTGACACTTTCATGGTTTATAGCGCACTGTTTTGGGGTTACGGTCGATTTTTTATGCTCCATAAACCGTTTGCACGACTACCGAAACGTCATAAAAACTCGGTTTTTTTTGTCGTTTCGGGCTAGTATCATGGGCGATAACGCGCTGTTTTAGGGTTCCGAGTCTATTTTTGATGCTTCATGAACACTGTGCACGGCTACCATGATGTCGAAAAAATTGGTTGTTTTTATCATTTCGTGTATGTTTCGTGGGCTATAACGCGCTGTTTTGGGGTACCTCATCAATTCCTTATGCTCCATGAACCCTGTGCACGTCTATCAAGACATCGCAAAAACTCGTTCTTTATGGCGTTTTTGACCAGTTTTGTGGAATATAGCGCACTGTTTTGGGGTCCTGGGTTGATTTTTGATGCTTCATGGACCCTGTGCAGGGCTATCGACACATCGCAAAAACTCATTGTTTTGTCGTTTTGGGCCATTTTCATGGGCTACGTATTGTTTTGGGGTTCCGGGTAGATTTTTGATACTCCATGAACCATGTGCACGTCTAACGAGACGTCGTAAAAACTCGTTCTTTTTGTAGTTTCAGTCTAGTTTTGTGGGATATACCTGGTTTGGGGTCCCGCGTCGATTTTTAATGCTCCATGAACCGTGTGCACGGCTATCGAGATGTCGAAAAAACTCATTGTTTTCGTCTTTTTGGGCCAGTTTTGTGGTCCATAGCGCACTGTTTTGGGGTCCCGGGTTGTTTTTTATGCTCAATGAACCCTGTGCACGACTATCGAGATGTGGCCAAAAATCGGTGTTTTGTCGTTTCGAGCCACCTTCGTGGGCTACAGCGCACTGTTTTGGGGTCTCGTGTCGATTTTTATGCTCCATGAACACTGTGCACGGCTATCGAGTTGTTGCAAAAATTCTAGGATTTTGTTGTTTCGAGACACTTTCATGGGCTATAGCGCACTATTTTTGGGTCTCGGGTCGATTTTTTATGCTCCATGAACCTTGTGCACGGCTATCAAGATGTCGAAATAACTTGTTGTTTTGTCGTTTCGGGCCAGTTTCGTGGGCTATAGCGCACTGTTTTTGGGGTCCTGGGTCGTTTTTTGAAGCTCCATGAACCCTGTGCACGACTATCGAGATGTCGCAAAAAATCAGTGTATTTGTCGTTTCGGGCCACTTTCGTGGGCTATAGTGCACTGTTTTGTGGTCCTGTGTCGTTTTTGAATGCTCCATGAACCCTTTGCACGACTATCGAGACGTAAAAAAACTCGTTGTTGTTATCGTTTCGGGCTATTTTCATGGGCGATAACGCGAAGTTTTAGGGTTCCGGTTCAATTTTTGATGCTTCATGAACCTTGTGCACGACTATCATGATGTCGAAAAAATTGGTTGTTTTTATCATTTCGAGCAAGTTTCATGAGCTATAACGCTGTTTTGGGGTACCTCGTCAATTTCTTATGCTCCATGAACACTATGCATGGCAATTGAGACGTCGCAAAAACTCGTTCTTTTGGCGTTTCTTGCGAGTTTCGTGGGATATAACGCACTCTTTTGGGGTCGATTTTTTATGCTCCATGAACCATGTGCACGGCTATCGAGATGTCGACATAACTCATTGTTTTTTCGTTTCGGCCTAGTTTCCTGGGCTATAGCGCACTGTTTTGGGGTCCGTGGTGGATTTCTTATGCTCCATGAACCTTGTGTACGGCTATCGAAACGTCGCAAAAACTTATTCCTATTGGCGTTTGTGGCGAGTTTCGTGGGATAGAGCGCACTCTTTTGGGGTCCCGGGTTGTTTTTTATGCTCAATGAACACTGTGCACGGCTATTGAGATGTCGCAAAAAATTCAATGTTTTTGTCGTTTCGTGACACTTTCATGGTTTATAGCGCACTGTTTTGGGGTTACGGTCGATTTTTTATGCTCCATAAACCGTTTGCACGACTACCGAAACGTCATAAAAACTCGGTTTTTTTGTCGTTTCGGGCTAGTATCATGGGCGATAACGCGCTGTTTTAGGGTTCCGAGTCTATTTTTGATGCTTCATGAACATTGTGCACGGCTACCATGATGTCGAAAAAATTGGTTGTTTTTATCATTTCGTGTATGTTTCGTGGGCTATAACGCGCTGTTTTGGGGTACCTCATCAATTCCTTATGCTCCATGAACCCTGTGCACGTCTATCAAGACATCGCAAAAACTCGTTCTTTATGGCGTTTTTGACCAGTTTTGTGGAATATAGCGCACTGTTTTGGGGTCCTGGGTTGATTTTTGATGCTTCATGGACCCTGTGCAGGGCTATCGACACATCGCAAAAACTCATTGTTTTGTCGTTTTGGGCCATTTTCATGGGCTACGTATTGTTTTGGGGTTCCGGGTAGATTTTTGATACTCCATGAACCATGTGCACGTCTAACGAGACGTCGTAAAAACTCGTTCTTTTTGTAGTTTCAGTCTAGTTTTGTGGGATATACCTGGTTTGGGGTCCCGCGTCGATTTTTAATGCTCCATGAACCGTGTGCACGGCTATCGAGATGTCGAAAAAACTCATTGTTTTCGTCTTTTTGGGCCAGTTTTGTGGTCCATAGCGCACTGTTTTGGGGTCCCGGGTTGTTTTTTATGCTCAATGAACCCTGTGCACGACTATCGAGATGTGGCCAAAAATCGGTGTTTTGTCGTTTCGAGCCACCTTCGTGGGCTACAGCGCACTGTTTTGGGGTCTCGTGTCGATTTTTATGCTCCATGAACACTGTGCACGGCTATCGAGTTGTTGCAAAAATTCTAGGATTTTGTTGTTTCGAGACACTTTCATGGGCTATAGCGCACTATTTTTGGGTCTCGGGTCGATTTTTTATGCTCCATGAACCTTGTGCACGGCTATCAAGATGTCGAAATAACTTGTTGTTTTGTCGTTTCGGGCCAGTTTCGTGGGCTATAGCGCACTGTTTTGGGGTCCTGGGTCGTTTTTTGAAGCTCCATGAACCCTGTGCACGACTATCGAGATGTCGCAAAAAATCAGTGTATTTGTCGTTTCGGGCCACTTTCGTGGGCTATAGTGCACTGTTTTGTGGTCTTGTGTCGTTTTTGAATGCTCCATGAACCCTTTGCACGACTATCGAGACGTAAAAAAACTCGTTCTTTTTATCGTTTCGGGCTATTTTCATGGGCGATAACGCGAAGTTTTAGGGTTCCGGTTCAATTTTTGATGCTTCATGAACCTTGTGCACGACTATCATGATGTCGAAAAAATTGGTTGTTTTTATCATTTCGAGCAAGTTTCATGAGCTATAACGCTGTTTTGGGGTACCTCGTCAATTTCTTATGCTCCATGAACACTATGCATGGCAATTGAGACGTCGCAAAAACTCGTTCTTTTGGCGTTTCTTGCGAGTTTCGTGGGATATAACGCACTCTTTTGGGGTCGATTTTTTATGCTCCATGAACCATGTGCACGGCTATCGAGATGTCGACATAACTCATTGTTTTTTCGTTTCGGCCTAGTTTCCTGGGCTATAGCGCACTGTTTTGGGGTCCGTGGTGGATTTCTTATGCTCCATGAACCTTGTGTACGGCTATCGAAACGTCGCAAAAACTCATTCCTATTGGCGTTTGTGGCGAGTTTCGTGGGATAGAGCGCACTCTTTTGGGGTCCCGGGTCGATTTTTGATCCTCCATGGACCCTCCGCATGGCTATCGAGACATAGCCAAAACTCGGTGTTTTTGTCGTTTCGGGCAAGTTTCGTGGGCTATAGCGCACTGTTTTGGTGTCCCGGGTTGTTTTTTATGCTCAATGAACACTGTGCACGGCTATTGAGATGTCGCAAAAATTCAATGTTTTTGTCGTTTCGTGACACTTTCATGGTTTATAGCGCACTGTTTTGGGGTTACGGTCGATTTTTTATGCTCCATAAACCGTTTGCACGACTACCGAAACGTCATAAAAACTCGGTTTTTTTTGTCGTTTCGGGCTAGTATCATGGGCGATAACGCGCTGTTTTAGGGTTCCGAGTCTATTTTTGATGCTTCATGAACACTGTGCACGGCTACCATGATGTCGAAAAAATTGGTTGTTTTTATCATTTCGTGTATGTTTCGTGGGCTATAACGCGCTGTTTTGGGGTACCTCATCAATTACTTATGCTCCATGAACCCTGTGCACGTCTATCAAGACATCGCAAAAACTCGTTCTTTATGGCGTTTTTGACCAGTTTTGTGGAATATAGCGCACTGTTTTGGGGTCCTGGGTTGATTTTTGATGCTTCATGGACCCTGTGCAAGGCTATCGACACATCGCAAAAACTCATTGTTTTGTCGTTTTGGGCCATTTTCATGGGCTACGTATTGTTTTGGGGTTCCGGGTAGATTTTTGATACTCCATGAACCATGTGCACGTCTAACGAGACGTCGTAAAAACTCGTTCTTTTTGTAGTTTCAGTCTAGTTTTGTGGGATATACCTGGTTTGGGGTCCCGCGTCGATTTTTAATGCTCCATGAACCGTGTGCACGGCTATCGAGATGTCGAAAAAACTCATTGTTTTCGTCTTTTTGGGCCAGTTTTGTGGTCCATAGCGCACTGTTTTGGGGTCCCGGGTTGTTTTTTATGCTCAATGAACCCTGTGCACGACTATCGAGATGTGGCCAAAAATCGGTGTTTTGTCGTTTCGAGCCACCTTCGTGGGCTACAGCGCACTGTTTTGGGGTCTCGTGTCGATTTTTATGCTCCATGAACACTATGCACGGCTATCGAGTTGTTGCAAAAATTCTAGGATTTTGTTGTTTCGAGACACTTTCATGGGCTATAGCGCACTATTTTTGGGTCTCGGGTCGATTTTTTATGCTCCATGAACCTTGTGCACGGCTATCAAGATGTCGAAATAACTTGTTGTTTTGTCGTTTCGGGCCAGTTTCGTGGGCTATAGCGCACTGTTTTGGGGTCCTGGGTCGTTTTTTGAAGCTCCATGAACCCTGTGCACGACTATCGAGATGTGGCCAAAAATCGGTGTTTTGTCGTTTCGAGCCACCTTCGTGGGCTACAGCGCACTGTTTTGGGGTCTCGTGTCGATTTTTATGCTCCATGAACACTGTGCACGGCTATCGAGTTGTTGCAAAAATTCTAGGATTTTGTTGTTTCGAGACACTTTCATGGGCTATAGCGCACTATTTTTGGGTCTCGGGTCGATTTTTTATGCTCCATGAACCTTGTGCACGGCTATCAAGATGTCGAAATAACTTGTTGTTTTGTCGTTTCGGGCCAGTTTCGTGGGCTATAGCGCACTGTTTTGGGGTCCTGGGTCGTTTTTTGAAGCTCCATGAACCCTGTGCACGACTATCGAGATGTCGCAAAATATCAGTGTATTTGTCGTTTCGGGCCACTTTCGTGGGCTATAGTGCACTGTTTTGTGGTCTTGTGTCGTTTTTGAATGCTCCATGAACCCTTTGCACGACTATCGAGACGTAAAAAAACTCGTTGTTTTTATCGTTTCGGGCTATTTTCATGGGCGATAACGCGAAGTTTTAGGGTTCCGGTTCAATTTTTGATGCTTCATGAACCTTGTGCACGACTATCATGATGTCGAAAAAATTGGTTGTTTTTATCATTTCGAGCAAGTTTCATGAGCTATAACGCTGTTTTGGGGTACCTCGTCAATTTCTTATGCTCCATGAACACTATGCATGGCAATTGAGACGTCGCAAAAACTCGTTCTTTTGGCGTTTCTTGCGAGTTTCGTGGGATATAACGCACTCTTTTGGGGTCGATTTTTTATGCTCCATGAACCATGTGCACGGCTATCGAGATGTCGACATAACTCATTGTTTTTTCGTTTCGGCCTAGTTTCCTGGGCTATAGCGCACTGTTTTGGGGTCCGTGGTGGATTTCTTATGCTCCATGAACCTTGTGTACGGCTATCGAAACGTCGCAAAAACTCATTCCTATTGGCGTTTGTGGCGAGTTTCGTGGGATAGAGCGCACTCTTTTGGGGTCCCGGGTCGATTTTTGATCCTCCATGGACCCTCCGCATGGCTATCGAGACATAGCCAAAACTCGGTGTTTTTGTCGTTTCGGGCAAGTTTCGTGGGCTATAGCGCACTGTTTTGGTGTCCCGGGTTGTTTTTTATGCTCAATGAACACTGTGCACGGCTATTGAGATGTCGCAAAAATTCAATGTTTTTGTCGTTTCGTGACACTTTCATGGTTTATAGCGCACTGTTTTGGGGTTACGGTCGATTTTTTATGCTCCATAAACCGTTTGCACGACTACCGAAACGTCATAAAAACTCGGTTTTTTTTGTCGTTTCGGGCTAGTATCATGGGCGATAACGCGCTGTTTTAGGGTTCCGAGTCTATTTTTGATGCTTCATGAACACTGTGCACGGCTACCATGATGTCGAAAAAATTGGTTGTTTTTATCATTTCGTGTATGTTTCGTGGGCTATAACGCGCTGTTTTGGGGTACCTCATCAATTCCTTATGCTCCATGAACCCTGTGCACGTCTATCAAGACATCGCAAAAACTCGTTCTTTATGGCGTTTTTGACCAGTTTTGTGGAATATAGCGCACTGTTTTGGGGTCCTGGGTTGATTTTTGATGCTTCATGGACCCTGTGCAGGGCTATCGACACATCGCAAAAACTCATTGTTTTGTCGTTTTGGGCCATTTTCATGGGCTACGTATTGTTTTGGGGTTCCGGGTAGATTTTTGATACTCCATGAACCATGTGCACGTCTAACGAGACGTCGTAAAAACTCGTTCTTTTTGTAGTTTCAGTCTAGTTTTGTGGGATATACCTGGTTTGGGGTCCCGCGTCGATTTTTAATGCTCCATGAACCGTGTGCACGGCTATCGAGATGTCGAAAAAACTCATTGTTTTCGTCTTTTTGGGCCAGTTTTGTGGTCCATAGCGCACTGTTTTGGGGTCCCGGGTTGTTTTTTATGCTCAATGAACCCTGTGCACGACTATCGAGATGTGGCCAAAAATCGGTGTTTTGTCGTTTCGAGCCACCTTCGTGGGCTACAGCGCACTGTTTTGGGGTCTCGTGTCGATTTTTATGCTCCATGAACACTGTGCACGGCTATCGAGTTGTTGCAAAAATTCTAGGATTTTGTTGTTTCGAGACACTTTCATGGGCTATAGCGCACTATTTTTGGGTCTCGGGTCGATTTTTTATGCTCCATGAACCTTGTGCACGGCTATCAAGATGTCGAAATAACTTGTTGTTTTGTCGTTTCGGGCCAGTTTCGTGGGCTATAGCGCACTGTTTTGGGGTCCTGGGTCGTTTTTTGAAGCTCCATGAACCCTGTGCACGACTATCGAGATGTCGCAAAAAATCAGTGTATTTGTCGTTTCGGGCCACTTTCGTGGGCTATAGTGCACTGTTTTGTGGTCTTGTGTCGTTTTTGAATGCTCCATGAACCCTTTGCACGACTATCGAGACGTAAAAAAACTCGTTGTTTTTATCGTTTCGGGCTATTTTCATGGGCGATAACGCGAAGTTTTAGGGTTCCGGTTCAATTTTTGATGCTTCATGAACCTTGTGCACGACTATCATGATGTCGAGAAAATTGGTTGTTTTTATCATTTCGAGCAAGTTTCATGAGCTATAACGCTGTTTTGGGGTACCTCGTCAATTTCTTATGCTCCATGAACACTATGCATGGCAATTGAGACGTCGCAAAAACTCGTTCTTTTGGCGTTTCTTGCGAGTTTCGTGGGATATAACGCACTCTTTTGGGGTCGATTTTTTATGCTCCATGAACCATGTGCACGGCTATCGAGATGTCGACATAACTCATTGTTTTTTCGTTTCGGCCTAGTTTCCTAGGCTATAGCGCACTGTTTTGGGGTCCGTGGTGGATTTCTTATGCTCCATGAACCTTGTGTACGGCTATCGAAACGTCGCAAAAACTCATTCCTATTGGCGTTTGTGGCGAGTTTCGTGGGATAGAGCGCACTCTTTTGGGGTCCCGGGTCGATTTTTGATCCTCCATGGACCCTCCGCATGGCTATCGAGACATAGCCAAAACTCGGTGTTTTTGTCGTTTCGGGCAAGTTTCGTGGGCTATAGCGCACTGTTTTGGTGTCCCGGGTTGTTTTTTATGCTCAATGAACACTGTGCACGGCTATTGAGATGTCGCAAAAATTCAATGTTTTGTCGTTTCGTGACACTTTCATGGTTTATAGCGCACTGTTTTGGGGTTACGGTCGATTTTTTATGCTCCATAAACCGTTTGCACGACTACCGAAATGTCATAAAAACTCGGTTTTTTTGTCGTTTCGGGCTAGTATCATGCGCGATAACGCGCTGTTTTAGGGTTCCGAGTCTATTTTTGATGCTTCATGAACACTGTGCACGGCTACCATGATGTCGAAAAAATTGGTTGTTTTTATCATTTCGTGTATGTTTCGTGGGCTATAACGCGCTGTTTTGGGGTACCTCATCAATTCCTTATGCTCCATGAACCCTGTGCACGTCTATCAAGACATCGCAAAAACTCGTTCTTTATGGCGTTTTTGACCAGTTTTGTGGAATATAGCGCACTGTTTTGGGGTCCTGGGTTGATTTTTGATGCTTCATGGACCCTGTGCAGGGCTATCGACACATCGCAAAAACTCATTGTTTTGTCGTTTTGGGCCATTTTCATGGGCTACGTATTGTTTTGGGGTTCCGGGTAGATTTTTGATACTCCATGAACCATGTGCACGTCTAACGAGACGTCGTAAAAACTCGTTCTTTTTGTAGTTTCAGTCTAGTTTTGTGGGATATACCTGGTTTGGGGTCCCGCGTCGATTTTTAATGCTCCATGAACCGTGTGCACGGCTATCGAGATGTCGAAAAAACTCATTGTTTTCGTCTTTTTGGGCCAGTTTTGTGGTCCATAGCGCACTGTTTTGGGGTCCCGGGTTGTTTTTTATGCTCAATGAACCCTGTGCACGACTATCGAGATGTGGCCAAAAATCGGTGTTTTGTCGTTTCGAGCCACCTTCGTGGGCTACAGCGCACTGTTTTGGGGTCTCGTGTCGATTTTTATGCTCCATGAACACTGTGCACGGCTATCGAGTTGTTGCAAAAATTCTAGGATTTTGTTGTTTCGAGACACTTTCATGGGCTATAGCGCACTATTTTTGGGTCTCGGGTCGATTTTTTATGCTCCATGAACCTTGTGCACGGCTATCAAGATGTCGAAATAACTTGTTGTTTTGTCGTTTCGGGCCAGTTTCGTGGGCTATAGCGCACTGTTTTGGGGTCCTGGGTCGTTTTTTGAAGCTCCATGAACCCTGTGCACGACTATCGAGATATCACAAAAAATCAGTGTATTTGTCGTTTCGGGCCACTTTCGTGGGCTATAGTGCACTGTTCTGTGGTCCTGTGTCGTTTTTGAATGCTCCATGAACCCTTTGCACGACTATCGAGACGTAAAAAAACTCGTTGTTGTTATCGTTTCGGGCTATTTTCATGGGCGATAACGCGAAGTTTTAGGGTTCCGGTTCAATTTTTGATGCTTCATGAACCTTGTGCACGACTATCATGATGTCGAAAAAATTGGTTGTTTTTATCATTTCGAGCAAGTTTCATGAGCTATAACGCTGTTTTGGGGTACCTCGTCAATTTCTTATGCTCCATGAACACTATGCATGGCAATTGAGACGTCGCAAAAACTCGTTCTTTTGGCGTTTCTTGCGAGTTTCGTGGGATATAACGCACTCTTTTGGGGTCGATTTTTTATGCTCCATGAACCATGTGCACGGCTATCGAGATGTCGACATAACTCATTGTTTTTTCGTTTCGGCCTAGTTTCCTGGGCTATAGCGCACTGTTTTGGGGTCCGTGGTGGATTTCTTATGCTCCATGAACCTTGTGTACGGCTATCGAAACGTCGCAAAAACATATTCCTATTGGCGTTTGTGGCGAGTTTCGTGGGACAGAGCGCACTCTTTTGGGGTCCCGGGTTGTTTTTTATGCTCAATGAACACTGTGCACGGCTATTGAGATGTCGCAAAAAATTCAATGTTTTTGTCGTTTCGTGACACTTTCATGGTTTATAGCGCACTGTTTTGGGGTTACGGTCGATTTTTTATGCTCCATAAACCGTTTGCACGACTACCGAAACGTCATAAAAACTCGGTTTTTTTGTCGTTTCGGGCTAGTATCATGGGCGATAACGCGCTGTTTTAGGGTTCCGAGTCTATTTTTGATGCTTCATGAACACTGTGCACGGCTACCATGATGTCGAAAAAATTGGTTGTTTTTATCATTTCGTGTATGTTTCGTGGGCTATAACGCGCTGTTTTGGGGTACCTCATCAATTCCTTATGCTCCATGAACCCTGTGCACGTCTATCAAGACATCGCAAAAACTCGTTCTTTATGGCGTTTTTGACCAGTTTTGTGGAATATAGCGCACTGTTTTGGGGTCCTGGGTTGATTTTTGATGCTTCATGGACCCTGTGCAGGGCTATCGACACATCGCAAAAACTCATTGTTTTGTCGTTTTGGGCCATTTTCATGGGCTACGTATTGTTTTGGGGTTCCGGGTAGATTTTTTGATACTCCATGAACCATGTGCACGTCTAACGAGACGTCGTAAAAACTCGTTCTTTTTGTAGTTTCAGTCTAGTTTTGTGGGATATACCTGGTTTGGGGTCCCGCGTCGATTTTTAATGCTCCATGAACCGTGTGCACGGCTATCGAGATGTCGAAAAAACTCATTGTTTTCGTCTTTTTGGGCCAGTTTTGTGGTCCATAGCGCACTGTTTTGGGGTCCCGGGTTGTTTTTTATGCTCAATGAACCCTGTGCACGACTATCGAGATGTGGCCAAAAATCGGTGTTTTGTCGTTTCGAGCCACCTTCGTGGGCTACAGCGCACTGTTTTGGGGTCTCGTGTCGATTTTTATGCTCCATGAACACTGTGCACGGCTATCGAGTTGTTGCAAAAATTCTAGGATTTTGTTGTTTCGAGACACTTTCATGGGCTATAGCGCACTATTTTTGGGTCTCGGGTCGATTTTTTATGCTCCATGAACCTTGTGCACGGCTATCAAGATGTCGAAATAACTTGTTGTTTTGTCGTTTCGGGCCAGTTTCGTGGGCTATAGCGCACTGTTTTGGGGTCCTGGGTCGTTTTTTGAAGCTCCATGAACCCTGTGCACGACTATCGAGATGTCGCAAAAAATCAGTGTATTTGTCGTTTCGGGCCACTTTCGTGGGCTATAGTGCACTGTTTTGTGGTCTTGTGTCGTTTTTGAATGCTCCATGAACCCTTTGCACGACTATCGAGACGTAAAAAAACTCGTTGTTTTTATCGTTTCGGGCTATTTTCATGGGCGATAACGCGAAGTTTTAGGGTTCCGGTTCAATTTTTGATGCTTCATGAACCTTGTGCACGACTATCATGATGTCGAAAAAATTGGTTGTTTTTATCATTTCGAGCAAGTTTCATGAGCTATAACGCTGTTTTGGGGTACCTCGTCAATTTCTTATGCTCCATGAACACTATGCATGGCAATTGAGACGTCGCAAAAACTCGTTCTTTTGGCGTTTCTTGCGAGTTTCGTGGGATATAACGCACTCTTTTGGGGTCGATTTTTTATGCTCCATGAACCATGTGCACGGCTATCGAGATGTCGACATAACTCATTGTTTTTTCGTTTCGGCCTAGTTTCCTAGGCTATAGCGCACTGTTTTGGGGTCCGTGGTGGATTTCTTATGCTCCATGAACCTTGTGTACGGCTATCGAAACGTCGCAAAAACTCATTCCTATTGGCGTTTGTGGCGAGTTTCGTGGGATAGAGCGCACTCTTTTGGGGTCCCGGGTCGATTTTTGATCCTCCATGGACCCTCCGCATGGCTATCGAGACATAGCCAAAACTCGGTGTTTTTGTCGTTTCGGGCAAGTTTCGTGGGCTATAGCGCACTGTTTTGGTGTCCCGGGTTGTTTTTTATGCTCAATGAACACTGTGCACGGCTATTGAGATGTCGCAAAAATTCAATGTTTTGTCGTTTCGTGACACTTTCATGGTTTATAGCGCACTGTTTTGGGGTTACGGTCGATTTTTTATGCTCCATAAACCGTTTGCACGACTACCGAAACGTCATAAAAACTCGGTTTTTTTGTCGTTTCGGGCTAGTATCATGCGCGATAACGCGCTGTTTTAGGGTTCCGAGTCTATTTTTGATGCTTCATGAACACTGTGCACGGCTACCATGATGTCGAAAAAATTGGTTGTTTTTATCATTTCGTGTATGTTTCGTGGGCTATAACGCGCTGTTTTGGGGTACCTCATCAATTCCTTATGCTCCATGAACCCTGTGCACGTCTATCAAGACATCGCAAAAACTCGTTCTTTATGGCGTTTTTGACCAGTTTTGTGGAATATAGCGCACTGTTTTGGGGTCCTGGGTTGATTTTTGATGCTTCATGGACCCTGTGCAGGGCTATCGACACATCGCAAAAACTCATTGTTTTGTCGTTTTGGGCCATTTTCATGGGCTACGTATTGTTTTGGGGTTCCGGGTAGATTTTTTGATACTCCATGAACCATGTGCACGTCTAACGAGACGTCGTAAAAACTCGTTCTTTTTGTAGTTTCAGTCTAGTTTTGTGGGATATACCTGGTTTGGGGTCCCGCGTCGATTTTTAATGCTCCATGAACCGTGTGCACGGCTATCGAGATGTCGAAAAAACTCATTGTTGTCGTCTTTTTGGGCCAGTTTTGTGGTCCATAGCGCACTGTTTTGGGGTCCCGGGTTGTTTTTTATGCTCAATGAACCCTGTGCACGACTATCGAGATGTGGCCAAAAATCGGTGTTTTGTCGTTTCGAGCCACCTTCGTGGGCTACAGCGCACTGTTTTGGGGTCTCGTGTCGATTTTTATGCTCCATGAACACTGTGCACGGCTATCGAGTTGTTGCAAAAATTCTAGGATTTTGTTGTTTCGAGACACTTTCATGGGCTATAGCGCACTATTTTTGGGTCTCGGGTCGATTTTTTATGCTCCATGAACCTTGTGCACGGCTATCAAGATGTCGAAATAACTTGTTGTTTTGTCGTTTCGGGCCAGTTTCGTGGGCTATAGCGCACTGTTTTGGGGTCCTGGGTCGTTTTTTGAAGCTCCATGAACCCTGTGCACGACTATCGAGATGTCGCAAAAAATCAGTGTATTTGTCGTTTCGGGCCACTTTCGTGGGCTATAGTGCACTGTTTTGTGGTCTTGTGTCGTTTTTGAATGCTCCATGAACCCTTTGCACGACTATCGAGACGTAAAAAAACTCGTTGTTTTTATCGTTTCGGGCTATTTTCATGGGCGATAACGCGAAGTTTTAGGGTTCCGGTTCAATTTTTGATGCTTCATGAACCTTGTGCACGACTATCATGATGTCGAAAAAAATTGGTTGTTTTTATCATTTCGAGCAAGTTTCATGAGCTATAACGCTGTTTTGGGGTACCTCGTCAATTTCTTATGCTCCATGAACACTATGCATGGCAATTGAGACGTCGCAAAAACTCGTTCTTTTGGCGTTTCTTGCGAGTTTCGTGGGATATAACGCACTCTTTTGGGGTCGATTTTTTATGCTCCATGAACCATGTGCACGGCTATCGAGATGTCGACATAACTCATTGTTTTTTCGTTTCGGCCTAGTTTCCTAGGCTATAGCGCACTGTTTTGGGGTCCGTGGTGGATTTCTTATGCTCCATGAACCTTGTGTACGGCTATCGAAACGTCGCAAAAACTCATTCCTATTGGCGTTTGTGGCGAGTTTCGTGGGATAGAGCGCACTCTTTTGGGGTCCCAGGTCGATTTTTGATCCTCCATGGACCCTCCGCATGGCTATCGAGACATAGCCAAAACTCGGTGTTTTTGTCGTTTCGGGCAAGTTTCGTGGGCTATAGCGCACTGTTTTGGTGTCCCGGGTTGTTTTTTATGCTCAATGAACACTGTGCACGGCTATTGAGATGTCGCAAAAATTCAATGTTTTGTCGTTTCGTGACACTTTCATGGTTTATAGCGCACTGTTTTGGGGTTACGGTCGATTTTTTATGCTCCATAAACCGTTTGCACGACTACCGAAACGTCATAAAAACTCGGTTTTTTTGTCGTTTCGGGCTAGTATCATGCGCGATAACGCGCTGTTTTAGGGTTCCGAGTCTATTTTTGATGCTTCATGAACACTGTGCACGGCTACCATGATGTCGAAAAAATTGGTTGTTTTTATCATTTCGTGTATGTTTCGTGGGCTATAACGCGCTGTTTTGGGGTACCTCATCAATTCCTTATGCTCCATGAACCCTGTGCACGTCTATCAAGACATCGCAAAAACTCGTTCTTTATGGCGTTTTTGACCAGTTTTGTGGAATATAGCGCACTGTTTTGGGGTCCTGGGTTGATTTTTGATGCTTCATGGACCCTGTGCAGGGCTATCGACACATCGCAAAAACTCATTGTTTTGTCGTTTTGGGCCATTTTCATGGGCTACGTATTGTTTTGGGGTTCCGGGTAGATTTTTGATACTCCATGAACCATGTGCACGTCTAACGAGACGTCGTAAAAACTCGTTCTTTTTGTAGTTTCAGTCTAGTTTTGTGGGATATACCTGGTTTGGGGTCCCGCGTCGATTTTTAATGCTCCATGAACCGTGTGCACGGCTATCGAGATGTCGAAAAAACTCATTGTTTTCGTCTTTTTGGGCCAGTTTTGTGGTCCATAGCGCACTGTTTTGGGGTCCCGGGTTGTTTTTTATGCTCAATGAACCCTGTGCACGACTATCGAGATGTGGCCAAAAATCGGTGTTTTGTCGTTTCGAGCCACCTTCGTGGGCTACAGCGCACTGTTTTGGGGTCTCGTGTCGATTTTTATGCTCCATGAACACTGTGCACGGCTATCGAGTTGTTGCAAAAATTCTAGGATTTTGTTGTTTCGAGACACTTTCATGGGCTATAGCGCACTATTTTTGGGTCTCGGGTCGATTTTTTATGCTCCATGAACCTTGTGCACGGCTATCAAGATGTCGAAATAACTTGTTGTTTTGTCGTTTCGGGCCAGTTTCGTGGGCTATAGCGCACTGTTTTGGGGTCCTGGGTCATTTTTTGAAGCTCCATGAACCCTGTGCACGACTATCGAGATATCGCAAAAAATCAGTGTATTTGTCGTTTCGGGCCACTTTCGTGGGCTATAGTGCACTGTTCTGTGGTCCTGTGTCGTTTTTGAATGCTCCATGAACCCTTTGCACGACTATCGAGACGTAAAAAAACTCGTTGTTGTTATCGTTTCGGGCTATTTTCATGGGCGATAACGCGAAGTTTTAGGGTTCCGGTTCAATTTTTGATGCTTCATGAACCTTGTGCACGACTATCATGATGTCGAAAAAATTGGTTGTTTTTATCATTTCGAGCAAGTTTCATGAGCTATAACGCTGTTTTGGGGTACCTCGTCAATTTCTTATGCTCCATGAACACTATGCATGGCAATTGAGACGTCGCAAAAACTCGTTCTTTTGGCGTTTCTTGCGAGTTTCGTGGGATATAACGCACTCTTTTGGGGTCGATTTTTTATGCTCCATGAACCATGTGCACGGCTATCGAGATGTCGACATAACTCATTGTTTTTTCGTTTCGGCCTAGTTTCCTGGGCTATAGCGCACTGTTTTGGGGTCCGTGGTGGATTTCTTATGCTCCATGAACCTTGTGTACGGCTATCGAAACGTCGCAAAAACATATTCCTATTGGCGTTTGTGGCGAGTTTCGTGGGACAGAGCGCACTCTTTTGGGGTCCCGGGTTGTTTTTTATGCTCAATGAACACTGTGCACGGCTATTGAGATGTCGCAAAAAATTCAATGTTTTTGTCGTTTCGTGACACTTTCATGGTTTATAGCGCACTGTTTTGGGGTTACGGTCGATTTTTTATGCTCCATAAACCGTTTGCACGACTACCGAAACGTCATAAAAACTCGGTTTTTTTTGTCGTTTCGGGCTAGTATCATGGGCGATAACGCGCTGTTTTAGGGTTCCGAGTCTATTTTTGATGCTTCATGAACACTGTGCACGGCTACCATGATGTCGAAAAATTGGTTGTTTTTATCATTTCGTGTATGTTTCGTGGGCTATAACGCGCTGTTTTGGGGTACCTCATCAATTCCTTATGCTCCATGAACCCTGTGCACGTCTATCAAGACATCGCAAAAACTCGTTCTTTATGGCGTTTTTGACCAGTTTTGTGGAATATAGCGCACTGTTTTGGGGTCCTGGGTTGATTTTTGATGCTTCATGGACCCTGTGCAGGGCTATCGACACATCGCAAAAACTCATTGTTTTGTCGTTTTGGGCCATTTTCATGGGCTACGTATTGTTTTGGGGTTCCGGGTAGATTTTTTGATACTCCATGAACCATGTGCACGTCTAACGAGACGTCGTAAAAACTCGTTCTTTTTGTAGTTTCAGTCTAGTTTTGTGGGATATACCTGGTTTGGGGTCCCGCGTCGATTTTTAATGCTCCATGAACCGTGTGCACGGCTATCGAGATGTCGAAAAAACTCATTGTTTTCGTCTTTTTGGGCCAGTTTTGTGGTCCATAGCGCACTGTTTTGGGGTCCCGGGTTGTTTTTTATGCTCAATGAACCCTGTGCACGACTATCGAGATGTGGCCAAAAATCGGTGTTTTGTCGTTTCGAGCCACCTTCGTGGGCTACAGCGCACTGTTTTGGGGTCTCGTGTCGATTTTTATGCTCCATGAACACTGTGCACGGCTATCGAGTTGTTGCAAAAATTCTAGGATTTTGTTGTTTCGAGACACTTTCATGGGCTATAGCGCACTATTTTTGGGTCTCGGGTCGATTTTTTATGCTCCATGAACCTTGTGCACGGCTATCAAGATGTCGAAATAACTTGTTGTTTTGTCGTTTCGGGCCAGTTTCGTGGGCTATAGCGCACTGTTTTGGGGTCCTGGGTCGTTTTTTGAAGCTCCATGAACCCTGTGCACGACTATCGAGATGTCGCAAAAAATCAGTGTATTTGTCGTTTAGGGCCACTTTCGTGGGCTATAGTGCACTGTTTTGTGGTCTTGTGTCGTTTTTGAATGCTCCATGAACCCTTTGCACGACTATCGAGACGTAAAAAAACTCGTTGTTTTTATCGTTTCGGGCTATTTTCATGGGCGATAACGCGAAGTTTTAGGGTTCCGGTTCAATTTTTGATGCTTCATGAACCTTGTGCACGACTATCATGATGTCGAAAAAATTGGTTGTTTTTATCATTTCGAGCAAGTTTCATGAGCTATAACGCTGTTTTGGGGTACCTCGTCAATTTCTTATGCTCCATGAACACTATGCATGGCAATTGAGACGTCGCAAAAACTCGTTCTTTTGGCGTTTCTTGCGAGTTTCGTGGGATATAACGCACTCTTTTGGGGTCGATTTTTTATGCTCCATGAACCATGTGCACGGCTATCGAGATGTCGACATAACTCATTGTTTTTTCGTTTCGGCCTAGTTTCCTGGGCTATAGCGCACTGTTTTGGGGTCCGTGGTGGATTTCTTATGCTCCATGAACCTTGTGTACGGCTATCGAAACGTCGCAAAAACTCATTCCTATTGGCGTTTGTGGCGAGTTTCGTGGGATAGAGCGCACTCTTTTGGGGTCCCGGGTCGATTTTTGATCCTCCATGGACCCTCCGCATGGCTATCGAGACATAGCCAAAACTCGGTGTTTTTGTCGTTTCGGGCAAGTTTCGTGGGCTATAGCGCACTGTTTTGGTGTCCCGGGTTGTTTTTTATGCTCAATGAACACTTTGCACGGCTATTGAGATGTCGCAAAAATTCAATGTTTTGTCGTTTCGTGACACTTTCATGGTTTATAGCGCACTGTTTTGGGGTTACGGTCGATTTTTTATGCTCCATAAACCATTTGCACGACTACCGAAACGTCATAAAAACTCGGTTTTTTTGTCGTTTCGGGCTAGTATCATGGGCGATAACGCGCTGTTTTAGGGTTCCGAGTCTATTTTTGATGCTTCATGAACACTGTGCACGGCTACCATGATGTCGAAAAAATTGGTTGTTTTTATCATTTCGTGTATGTTTCGTGGGCTATAACGCGCTGTTTTGGGGTACCTCATCAATTCCTTATGCTCCATGAACCCTGTGCACGTCTATCAAGACATCGCAAAAACTCGTTCTTTATGGCGTTTTTGACCAGTTTTGTGGAATATAGCGCACTGTTTTGGGGTCCTGGGTTGATTTTTGATGCTTCATGGACCCTGTGCAGGGCTATCGACACATCGCAAAAACTCATTGTTTTGTCGTTTTGGGCCATTTTCATGGGCTACGTATTGTTTTGGGGTTCCGGGTAGATTTTTGATACTCCATGAACCATGTGCACGTCTAACGAGACGTCGTAAAAACTCGTTCTTTTTGTAGTTTCAGTCTAGTTTTGTGGGATATACCTGGTTTGGGGTCCCGCGTCGATTTTTAATGCTCCATGAACCGTGTGCACGGCTATCGAGATGTCGAAAAAACTCATTGTTTTCGTCTTTTTGGGCCAGTTTTGTGGTCCATAGCGCACTGTTTTGGGGTCCCGGGTTGTTTTTATGCTCAATGAACCCTGTGCACGACTATCGAGATGTGGCCAAAAATCGGTGTTTTGTCGTTTCGAGCCACCTTCGTGGGCTACAGCGCACTGTTTTGGGGTCTCGTGTCGATTTTTATGCTCCATGAACACTGTGCACGGCTATCGAGTTGTTGCAAAAATTCTAGGATTTTGTTGTTTCGAGACACTTTCATGGGCTATAGCGCACTATTTTTGGGTCTCGGGTCGATTTTTTATGCTCCATGAACCTTGTGCACGGCTATCAAGATGTCGAAATAACTTGTTGTTTTGTCGTTTCGGGCCAGTTTCGTGGGCTATAGCGCACTGTTTTGGGGTCCTGGGTCGTTTTTTGAAGCTCCATGAACCCTGTGCACGACTATCGAGATGTCGCAAAAAATCAGTGTATTTGTCGTTTCGGGCCACTTTCGTGGGCTATAGTGCACTGTTTTGTGGTCCTGTGTCGTTTTTGAATGCTCCATGAACCCTTTGCACGACTATCGAGACGTAAAAAAACTCGTTGTTGTTATCGTTTCGGGCTATTTTCATGGGCGATAACGCGAAGTTTTAGGGTTCCGGTTCAATTTTTGATGCTTCATGAACCTTGTGCACGACTATCATGATGTCGAAAAAATTGGTTGTTTTTATCATTCGAGCAAGTTTCATGAGCTATAACGCTGTTTTGGGGTACCTCGTCAATTTCTTATGCTCCATGAACACTATGCATGGCAATTGAGACGTCGCAAAAACTCGTTCTTTTGGCGTTTCTTGCGAGTTTCGTGGGATATAACGCACTCTTTTGGGGTCGATTTTTTATGCTCCATGAACCATGTGCACGGCTATCGAGATGTCGACATAACTCATTGTTTTTTCGTTTCGGCCTAGTTTCCTGGGCTATAGCGCACTGTTTTGGGGTCCGTGGTGGATTTCTTATGCTCCATGAACCTTGTGTACGGCTATCGAAACGTCGCAAAAACTTATTCCTATTGGCGTTTGTGGCGAGTTTCGTGGGATAGAGCGCACTCTTTTGGGGTCCCGGGTTGTTTTTTATGCTCAATGAACACTGTGCACGGCTATTGAGATGTCGCAAAAAATTCAATGTTTTTGTCGTTTCGTGACACTTTCATGGTTTATAGCGCACTGTTTTGGGGTTACGGTCGATTTTTTATGCTCCATAAATCGTTTGCACGACTACCGAAACGTCATAAAAACTCGGTTTTTTTTGTCGTTTCGGGCTAGTATCATGGGCGATAACGCGCTGTTTTAGGGTTCCGAGTCTATTTTTGATGCTTCATGAACACTGTGCACGGCTACCATGATGTCGAAAAAATTGGTTGTTTTTATCATTTCGTGTATGTTTCGTGGGCTATAACGCGCTGTTTTGGGGTACCTCATCAATTCCTTATGCTCCATGAACCCTGTGCACGTCTATCAAGACATCGCAAAAACTCGTTCTTTATGGCGTTTTTGACCAGTTTTGTGGAATATAGCGCACTGTTTTGGGGTCCTGGGTTGATTTTTGATGCTTCATGGACCCTGTGCAGGGCTATCGACACATCGCAAAAACTCATTGTTTTGTCGTTTTGGGCCATTTTCATGGGCTACGTATTGTTTTGGGGTTCCGGGTAGATTTTTGATACTCCATGAACCATGTGCACGTCTAACGAGACGTCGTAAAAACTCGTTCTTTTTGTAGTTTCAGTCTAGTTTTGTGGGATATACCTGGTTTGGGGTCCCGCGTCGATTTTTAATGCTCCATGAACCGTGTGCACGGCTATCGAGATGTCGAAAAAACTCATTGTTTTCGTCTTTTTGGGCCAGTTTTGTGGTCCATAGCGCACTGTTTTGGGGTCCCGGGTTGTTTTTTATGCTCAATGAACCCTGTGCACGACTATCGAGGATGTGGCCAAAAATCGGTGTTTTGTCGTTTCGAGCCACCTTCGTGGCTACAGCGCACTGTTTTGGGGTCTCGTGTCGATTTTTATGCTCCATGAACACTGTGCACGGCTATCGAGTTGTGGCAAAAATTCTAGGATTTGTTGTTTCGAGACACTTTCATGGGCTATAGCGCACTATTTTTGGGTCTCGGGTCGATTTTTTATGCTCCATGAACCTTGTGCACGGCTATCAAGATGTCGAAATAACTTGTTGTTTTGTCGTTTCGGGCCAGTTTCGTGGGCTATAGCGCACTGTTTTGGGGTCCTGGGTCGTTTTTTGAAGCTCCATGAACCCTGTGCACGACTATCGAGATGTCGCAAAAAATCAGTGTATTTGTCGTTTCGGGCCACTTTCGTGGGCTATAGTGCACTGTTTTGTGGTCCTGTGTCGTTTTTGAATGCTCCATGAACCCTTTGCACGACTATCGAGACGTAAAAAAACTCGTTGTTTTTATCGTTTCGGGCTATTTTCATGGCGATAACGCGAAGTTTTAGGGTTCCGGTTCAATTTTTGATGCTTCATGAACCTTGTGCACGACTATCATGATGTCGAAAAAATTGGTTGTTTTTATCATTTCGAGCAAGTTTCATGAGCTATAACGCTGTTTTGGGGTACCTCGTCAATTTCTTATGCTCCATGAACACTATGCATGGCAATTGAGACGTCGCAAAAACTCGTTCTTTTGGCGTTTCTTGCGAGTTTCGTGGGATATAACGCACTCTTTTGGGGTCGATTTTTTATGCTCCATGAACCATGTGCACGGCTATCGAGATGTCGACATAACTCATTGTTTTTTCGTTTCGGCCTAGTTTCCTGGGCTATAGCGCACTGTTTTGGGGTCCGTGGTGGATTTCTTATGCTCCATGAACCTTGTGTACGGCTATCGAAACGTCGCAAAAACTCATTCCTATTGGCGTTTGTGGCGAGTTTCGTGGGATAGAGCGCACTCTTTTGGGGTCCCGGGTCGATTTTTGATCCTCCATGGACCCTCCGCATGGCTATCGAGACATAGCCAAAACTCGGTGTTTTTGTCGTTTCGGGCAAGTTTCGTGGGCTATAGCGCACTGTTTTGGTGTCCCGGGTTGTTTTTTATGCTCAATGAACACTGTGCACGGCTATTGAGATGTCGCAAAAATTCAATGTTTTTGTCGTTTCGTGACACTTTCATGGTTTATAGCGCACTGTTTTGGGGTTACGGTCGATTTTTTATGCTCCATAAACCGTTTGCACGACTACCGAAACGTCATAAAAACTCGGTTTTTTTTGTCGTTTCGGGCTAGTATCATGGGCGATAACGCGCTGTTTTAGGGTTCCGAGTCTATTTTTGATGCTTCATGAACACTGTGCACGGCTACCATGATGTCGAAAAAATGGTTGTTTTTATCATTTCGTGTATGTTTCGTGGGCTATAACGCGCTGTTTTGGGGTACCTCATCAATTACTTATGCTCCATGAACCCTGTGCACGTCTATCAAGACATCGCAAAAACTCGTTCTTTATGGCGTTTTTGACCAGTTTTGTGGAATATAGCGCACTGTTTTGGGGTCCTGGGTTGATTTTTGATGCTTCATGGACCCTGTGCAGGGCTATCGACACATCGCAAAAACTCATTGTTTTGTCGTTTTGGGCCATTTTCATGGGCTACGTATTGTTTTGGGGTTCCGGGTAGATTTTTGATACTCCATGAACCATGTGCACGTCTAACGAGACGTCGTAAAAACTCGTTCTTTTTGTAGTTTCAGTCTAGTTTTGTGGGATATACCTGGTTTGGGGTCCCGCGTCGATTTTTAATGCTCCATGAACCGTGTGCACGGCTATCGAGATGTCGAAAAAACTCATTGTTTTCGTCTTTTTGGGCCAGTTTTGTGGTCCATAGCGCACTGTTTTGGGGTCCCGCGTTGTTTTTTATGCTCAATGAACCCTGTGCACGACTATCGAGATGTGGCCAAAAATCGGTGTTTTGTCGTTTCGAGCCACCTTCGTGGGCTACAGCGCACTGTTTTGGGGTCTCGTGTCGATTTTTATGCTCCATGAACACTGTGCACGGCTATCGAGTTGTTGCAAAAATTCTAGGATTTTGTTGTTTCGAGACACTTTCATGGGCTATAGCGCACTATTTTTGGTCTCGGGTCGATTTTTTATGCTCCATGAACCTTGTGCACGGCTATCAAGATGTCGAAATAACTTGTTGTTTTGTCGTTTCGGGCCAGTTTCGTGGGCTATAGCGCACTGTTTTGGGGTCGTGGGTCGTTTTTTGAAGCTCCATGAACCCTGTGCACGACTATCGAGATGTCGCAAAAAATCAGTGTATTTGTCGTTTCGGGCCACTTTCGTGGGCTATAGTGCACTGTTTTGTGGTCTTGTGTCGTTTTTGAATGCTCCATGAACCCTTTGCACGACTATCGAGACGTAAAAAAACTCGTTGTTTTTATCGTTTCGGGCTATTTTCATGGGCGATAACGCGAAGTTTTAGGGTTCCGGTTCAATTTTTGATGCTTCATGAACCTTGTGCACGACTATCATGATGTCGAAAAAATTGGTTGTTTTTATCATTTCGAGCAAGTTTCATGAGCTATAACGCTGTTTTGGGGTACCTCGTCAATTTCTTATGCTCCATGAACACTATGCATGGCAATTGAGACGTCGCAAAAACTCGTTCTTTTGGCGTTTCTTGCGAGTTTCGTGGGATATAACGCACTCTTTTGGGGTCGATTTTTTATGCTCCATGAACCATGTGCACGGCTATCGAGATGTCGACATAACTCATTTTTTTTCGTTTCGGCCTAGTTTCCTCGGCTATAGCGCACTGTTTTGGGGTCCGTGGTGGATTTCTTATGCTCCATGAACCTTGTGTACGGCTATCGAAATGTCGCAAAAACTCATTCCTATTGGCGTTTGTGGCGAGTTTCGTGGGATAGAGCGCACTCTTTTGGGGTCCCGGGTCGATTTTTGATCCTCCATGGTCCCTCCGCATGGCTATCGAGACATAGCCAAAACTCGGTGTTTTTGTCGTTCCGGGCAAGTTTCGTGGGCTATAGCGCACTGTTTTGGTGTCCCGGGTTGTTTTTTATGCTCAATGAACACTGTGCACGGCTATTGAGATGTCGCAAAAATTCAATGTTTTTGTCGTTTCGTGAAACTTTCATGGTTTATAGCGCACTGTTTTGGGGTTACGGTCGATTTTTTATGCTCCATAAACCGTTTGCACGACTACCGAAACGTCATAAAAACTCGGTTTTTTTTTGTCGTTTCGGGCTAGTATCATGGGCGATAACGCGCTGTTTTAGGGTTCCGAGTCTATTTTTGATGCTTCATGAACACTGTGCACGGCTACCATGATGTCGAAAAAATTGGTTGTTTTCATCATTTCGTGTATGTTTCGTGGGCTATAACGCGCTGTTTTGGGGTACCTCATCAATTCCTTATGCTCCATGAACCCTGTGCATGTCTATCAAGACATCGCAAAAACTCGTTCTTTATGGCGTTTTTGACCAGTTTTGTGGAATATAGCGCACTGTTTTGGGGTCCTGGGTTGATTTTTGATGCTTCATGGACCCTGTGCAGGGCTATCGACACATCGCAAAAACTCATTGTTTTGTCGTTTTGGGCCATTTTCATGGGCTACGTATTGTTTTGGGGTTCCGGGTAGATTTTTGATACTCCATGAACCATGTGCACGTCTAACGAGACGTCGTAAAAACTCGTTCTTTTTGTAGTTTCAGTCTAGTTTTGTGGGATATACCTGGTTTGGGGTCCCGCGTCGATTTTTAATGCTCCATGAACCGTGTGCACGGCTATCGAGATGTCGAAAAAACTCATTGTTTTCGTCTTTTTGGGCCAGTTTTGTGGTCCATAGCGCACTGTTTTGGGGTCCCGGGTAGTTTTTTATGCTCAATGAACCCTGTGCACGACTATCGAGATGTGGCCAAAAATCGGTGTTTTGTCGTTTCGAGCCACCTTCGTGGGCTACAGCGCACTGTTTTGGGGTCTCGTGTCGATTTTTATGCTCCATGAACACTGTGCACGGCTATCGAGTTGTTGCAAAAATTCTAGGATTTTGTTGTTTCGAGACACTTTCATGGGCTATAGCGCACTATTTTTGGGTCTCGGGTCGATTTTTTATGCTCCATGAACCTTGTGCACGACTATCAAGATGTCGAAATAACTTGTTGTTTTGTCGTTTTGGGCCAGTTTCGTGGGCTATAGCGCACTATTTTGGGGTCCTGGGTCGTTTTTTGAAGCTCCATGAACCCTGTGCACGACTATCGAGATGTCGCAAAAAATCAGTGTATTTGTCGTTTCGGGCCACTTTCGTGCGCTATAGTGCACTGTTTTGTGGTCTTGTGTCGTTTTTGAATGCTCCATGAACCCTTTGCACGACTATCGAGACGTAAAAAAACTCATTGTTTTTATCGTTTCGGGCTATTTTCATGGGCGATAACGCGAAGTTTTAGGGTTCCGGTTCAATTTTTGATGCTTCATGAACCTTGTGCACGACTATCATGATGTCGAAAAAATTGGTTGTTTTTATCATTTCGAGCAAGTTTCATGAGCTATAACGCTGTTTGGGGGTACCTCGTCAATTTCTTATGCTCCATGAACACTATGCATGGCAATTGAGACGTCGCAAAAACTCGTTCTTTTGGCGTTTCTTGCGAGTTTCGTGGGATATAACGCACTCTTTTGGGGTCGATTTTTTATGCTCCATGAACCATGTGCACGGCTATCGAGATGTCGACATAACTCATTGTTTTTTCGTTTCGGCCTAGTTTCCTGGGCTATAGCGCACTGTTTTGGGGTCCGTGGTGGATTTCTTATGCTCCATGAACCTTGTGTACGGCTATCGAAACGTCGCAAAAACTCATTCCTATTGGCGTTTGTGGCGAGTTTCGTGGGATAGAGCGCACTCTTTTGGGGTCCCGGGTCGATTTTTGATCCTCCATGGACCCTCCGCATGGCTATCGAGACATAGCCAAAACTCGGTGTTTTTGTCGTTTCGGGCAAGTTTCGTGGGCTATAGCGCACTGTTTTGGTGTCCCGGGTTGTTTTTTATGCTCAATGAACACTGTGCACGGCTATTGAGATGTCGCAAAAATTCAATGTTTTTGTCGTTTCGTGACACTTTCATGGTTTATAGCGCACTGTTTTGGGGTTACGGTCGATTTTTTATGCTCCATAAACCGTTTGCACGACTACCGAAACGTCATAAAAACTCGGTTTTTTTTGTCGTTTCGGGCTAGTATCATGGGCGATAACGCGCTGTTTTAGGGTTCCGAGTCTATTTTTGATGCTTCATGAACACTGTGCACGGCTACCATGATGTCGAAAAAATTGGTTGTTTTTATCATTTCGTGTATGTTTCGTGGGCTATAACGCGCTGTTTTGGGGTACCTCATCAATTACTTATGCTCCATGAACCCTGTGCACGTCTATCAAGACATCGCAAAAACTCGTTCTTTATGGCGTTTTTGACCAGTTTTGTGGAATATAGCGCACTGTTTTGGGGTCCTGGGTTGATTTTTGATGCTTCATGGACCCTGTGCAGGGCTATCGACACATCGCAAAAACTCATTGTTTTGTCGTTTTGGGCCATTTTCATGGGCTACGTATTGTTTTGGGGTTCCGGGTAGATTTTTGATACTCCATGAACCATGTGCACGTCTAACGAGACGTCGTAAAAACTCGTTCCTTTTGTAGTTTCAGTCTAGTTTTGTGGGATATACCTGGTTTGGGGTCCCGCGTCGATTTTTAATGCTCCACGAACGATGTGCACGGCTATCGAGATGTCGAAAAAACTCATTGTTTTCGTCTTTTTGGGCCAGTTTTGTGGTCCATAGCGCACTGTTTTGGGGTCCCGGGTTGTTTTTTATGCTCAATGAACCCTGTGCACGACTATCGAGATGTGGCCAAAAATCGGTGTTTTGTCGTTTCGAGCCACCTTCGTGGGCTACAGCGCACTGTTTTGGGGTCTCGTGTCGATTTTTATGCTCCATGAACACTGTGCACGGCTATCGAGTTGTTGCAAAAATTCGAGGATTTTGTTGTTTCGAGACACTTTCATGGGCTATAGCGCACTATTTTTGGGTCTCGGGTCGATTTTTTATGCTCCATGAACCTTGTGCACGGCTATCAAGATGTCGAAATAACTTGTTGTTTTGTCGTTTCGGGCCAGTTTCGTGGGCTATAGCGCACTGTTTTGGGGTCCTGGGTCGTTTTTTGAAGCTCCATGAACCCTGTGCACGACTATCGAGATGTCGCAAAAAGTCAGTGTATTTGTCGTTTCGGGCCACTTTCGTGGGCTATAGTGCACTGTTTTGTGGTCTTGTGTCGTTTTTGAATGCTCCATGAACCCTTTGCACGACTATCGAGACGTAAAAAAACTCATTGTTTTTATCGTTTCGGGCTATTTTCATGGGCGATAACGCGAAGTTTTAGGGTTCCGGTTCAATTTTTGATGCTTCATGAACCTTGTGCACGACTATCATGATGTCGAAAAAATTGGTTGTTTTTATCATTTCGAGCAAGTTTCATGAGCTATAACGCTGTTTGGGGGTACCTCGTCAATTTCTTATGCTCCATGAACACTATGCATGGCAATTGAGACGTCGCAAAAACTCGTTCTTTTGGCGTTTCTTGCGAGTTTCGTGGGATATAACGCACTCTTTTGGGGTCGATTTTTTATGCTCCATGAACCATGTGCACGGCTATCGAGATGTCGACATAACTCATTGTTTTTTCGTTTCGGCCTAGTTTCCTGGGCTATAGCGCACTGTTTTGGGGTCCGTGGTGGATTTCTTATGCTCCATGAACCTTGTGTACGGCTATCGAAACGTCGCAAAAACTCATTCCTATTGGCGTTTGTGGCGAGTTTCGTGGGATAGAGCGCACTCTTTTGGGGTCCCGGGTCGATTTTTGATCCTCCATGGACCCTCCGCATGGCTATCGAGACATAGCCAAAACTCGGTGTTTTTGTCGTTTCGGGCAAGTTTCGTGGGCTATAGCGCACTGTTTTGGTGTCCCGGGTTGTTTTTTATGCTCAATGAACACTGTGCACGGCTATTGAGATGTCGCAAAAATTCAATGTTTTTGTCGTTTCGTGACACTTTCATGGTTTATAGCGCACTGTTTTGGGGTTACGGTCGATTTTTTATGCTCCATAAACCGTTTGCACGACTACCGAAACGTCATAAAAACTCGGTTTTTTTTGTCGTTTCGGGCTAGTATCATGGGCGATAACGCGCTGTTTTAGGGTTCCGAGTCTATTTTTGATGCTTCATGAACACTGTGCACGGCTACCATGATGTCGAAAAAATTGGTTGTTTTTATCATTTCGTGTATGTTTCGTGGGCTATAACGCGCTGTTTTGGGGTACCTCATCAATTACTTATGCTCCATGAACCCTGTGCACGTCTATCAAGACATCGCAAAAACTCGTTCTTTATGGCGTTTTTGACCAGTTTTGTGGAATATAGCGCACTGTTTTGGGGTCCTGGGTTGATTTTTGATGCTTCATGGACCCTGTGCAGGGCTATCGACACATCGCAAAAACTCATTGTTTTGTCGTTTTGGGCCATTTTCATGGGCTACGTATTGTTTTGGGGTTCCGGGTAGATTTTTGATACTCCATGAACCATGTGCACGTCTAACGAGACGTCGTAAAAACTCGTTCCTTTTGTAGTTTCAGTCTAGTTTTGTGGGATATACCTGGTTTGGGGTCCCGCGTCGATTTTTAATGCTCCATGAACCGTGTGCACGGCTATCGAGATGTCGAAAAAACTCATTGTTTTCGTCTTTTTGGGCCAGTTTTGTGGTCCATAGCGCACTGTTTTGGGGTCCCGGGTTGTTTTTTATGCTCAATGAACCCTGTGCACGACTATCGAGATGTGGCCAAAAATCGGTGTTTTGTCGTTTCGAGCCACCTTCGTGGGCTACAGCGCACTGTTTTGGGGTCTCGTGTCGATTTTTATGCTCCATGAACACTGTGCACGGCTATCGAGTTGTTGCAAAAATTCGAGGATTTTGTTGTTTCGAGACACTTTCATGGGCTATAGCGCACTATTTTTGGGTCTCGGGTCGATTTTTTATGCTCCATGAACCTTGTGCACGGCTATCAAGATGTCGAAATAACTTGTTGTTTTGTCGTTTCGGGCCAGTTTCGTGGGCTATAGCGCACTGTTTTGGGGTCCTGGGTCGTTTTTTGAAGCTCCATGAACCCTGTGCACGACTATCGAGATGTCGCAAAAAATCAGTGTATTTGTCGTTTCGGGCCACTTTCGTGGGCTATAGTGCACTGTTTTGTGGTCTTGTGTCGTTTTTGAATGCTCCATGAACCCTTTGCACGACTATCGAGACGTAAAAAAACTCGTTGTTTTTATCGTTTCGGGCTATTTTCATGGGCGATAACGCGAAGTTTTAGGGTTCCGGTTCAATTTTTGATGCTTCATGAACCTTGTGCACGACTATCATGATGTCGAAAAAATTGGTTGTTTTTATCATTTCGAGCAAGTTTCATGAGCTATAACGCTGTTTTGGGGTACCTCGTCAATTTCTTATGCTCCATGAACACTATGCATGGCAATTGAGACGTCGCAAAAACTCGTTCTTTTGGCGTTTCTTGCGAGTTTCGTGGGATATAACGCACTCTTTTGGGGTCGATTTTTTATGCTCCATGAACCATGTGCACGGCTATCGAGATGTCGACATAACTCATTGTTTTTTTGTTTCGGCCTAGTTTCCTGGGCTATAGCGCACTGTTTTGGGGTCCGTGGTGGATTTCTTATGCTCCATGAACCTTGTGTACGGCTATCGAAACGTCGCAAAAACTCATTCCTATTGGCGTTTGTGGCGAGTTTCGTGGGATAGAGCGCACTCTTTTGGGGTCCCGGGTCGATTTTTGATCCTCCATGGACCCTCCGCATGGCTATCGAGACATAGCCAAAACTCGGTGTTTTTGTCGTTTCGGGCAAGTTTCGTGGGCTATAGCGCACTGTTTTGGTGTCCCGGGTTGTTTTTTATGCTCAATGAACACTGTGCACGGCTATTGAGATGTCGCAAAAATTCAATGTTTTTGTCGTTTCGTGAAACTTTCATGGTTTATAGCGCACTGTTTTGGGGTTACGGTCGATTTTTTATGCTCCATAAACCGTTTGCACGACTACCGAAACGTCATAAAAACTCGGTTTTTTTTTGTCGTTTCGGGCTAGTATCATGGGCGATAACGCGCTGTTTTAGGGTTCCGAGTCTATTTTTGATGCTTCATGAACACTGTGCACGGCTACCATGATGTCGAAAAAATTGGTTGTTTTTATCATTTCGTGTATGTTTCGTGGGCTATAACGCGCTGTTTTGGGGTACCTCATCAATTACTTATGCTCCATGAACCCTGTGCACGTCTATCAAGACATCGCAAAAACTCGTTCTTTATGGCGTTTTTGACCAGTTTTGTGGAATATAGCGCACTGTTTTGGGGTCCTGGGTTGATTTTTGATGCTTCATGGACCCTGTGCAGGGCTATCGACACATCGCAAAAACTCATTGTTTTGTCGTTTTGGGCCATTTTCATGGGCTACGTATTGTTTTGGGGTTCCGGGTAGATTTTTGATACTCCATGAACCATGTGCACGTCTAACGAGACGTCGTAAAAACTCGTTCCTTTTGTAGTTTCAGTCTAGTTTTGTGGGATATACCTGGTTTGGGGTCCCGCGTCGATTTTTAATGCTCCATGAACCGTGTGCACGGCTATCGAGATGTCGAAAAAACTCATTGTTTTCGTCTTTTTGGGCCAGTTTTGTGGTCCATAGCGCACTGTTTTGGGGTCCCGGGTTGTTTTTTATGCTCAATGAACCCTGTGCACGACTATCGAGATGTGGCCAAAAATCGGTGTTTTGTCGTTTCGAGCCACCTTCGTGGGCTACAGCGCACTGTTTTGGGGTCTCGTGTCGATTTTTATGCTCCATGAACACTGTGCACGGCTATCGAGTTGTTGCAAAAATTCTAGGATTTTGTTGTTTCGAGACACTTTCATGGGCTATAGCGCACTATTTTTGGGTCTCGGGTCGATTTTTTATGCTCCATGAACCTTGTGCACGGCTATCAAGATGTCGAAATAACTTGTTGTTTTGTCGTTTCGGGCCAGTTTCGTGGGCTATAGCGCACTGTTTTGGGGTCCTGGGTCGTTTTTTGAAGCTCCATGAACCCTGTGCACGACTATCGAGATGTCGCAAAAAATCAGTTTATTTGTCGTTTCGGGCCACTTTCGTGGGCTATAGTGCACTGTTTTGTGGTCTTGTGTCGTTTTTGAATGCTCCATGAACCCTTTGCACGACTATCGAGACGTAAAAAAACTCATTGTTTTTATCGTTTCGGGCTATTTTCATGGGCGATAACGCGAAGTTTTAGGGTTCCGGTTCAATTTTTGATGCTTCATGAACCTTGTGCACGACTATCATGATGTCGAAAAAATTGGTTGTTTTTATCATTTCGAGCAAGTTTCATGAGCTATAACGCTGTTTTGGGGTACCTCGTCAATTTCTTATGCTCCATGAACACTATGCATGGCAATTGAGACGTCGCAAAAACTCGTTCTTTTGGCGTTTCTTGCGAGTTTCGTGGGATATAACGCACTCTTTTGGGGTCGATTTTTTATGCTCCATGAACCATGTGCACGGCTATCGAGATGTCGACATAACTCATTGTTTTTTCGTTTCGGCCTAGTTTCCTGGGCTATAGCGCACTGTTTTGGGGTCCGTGGTGGATTTCTTATGCTCCATGAACCTTGTGTACGGCTATCGAAACGTCGCAAAAACTCATTCCTATTGGCGTTTGTGGCGAGTTTCGTGGGATAGAGCGCACTCTTTTGGGGTCCCGGGTCGATTTTTGATCCTCCATGGACCCTCCGCATGGCTATCGAGACATAGCCAAAACTCGGTGTTTTTGTCGTTTCGGGCAAGTTTCGTGGGCTATAGCGCACTGTTTTGGTGTCCCGGGTTGTTTTTTATGCTCAATGAACACTGTGCACGGCTATTGAGATGTCGCAAAAATTCAATGTTTTTGTCGTTTCGTGAAACTTTCATGGTTTATAGCGCACTGTTTTGGGGTTACGGTCGATTTTTTATGCTCCATAAACCGTTTGCACGACTACCGAAACGTCATAAAAACTCGGTTTTTTTTTGTCGTTTCGGGCTAGTATCATGGGCGATAACGCGCTGTTTTAGGGTTCCGAGTCTATTTTTGATGCTTCATGAACACTGTGCACGGCTACCATGATGTCGAAAAAATTGGTTGTTTTTATCATTTCGTGTATGTTTCGTGGGCTATAACGCGCTGTTTTGGGGTACCTCATCAATTACTTATGCTCCATGAACCCTGTGCACGTCTATCAAGACATCGCAAAAACTCGTTCTTTATGGCGTTTTTGACCAGTTTTGTGGAATATAGCGCACTGTTTTGGGGTCCTGGGTTGATTTTTGATGCTTCATGGACCCTGTGCAGGGCTATCGACACATCGCAAAAACTCATTGTTTTGTCGTTTTGGGCCATTTTCATGGGCTACGTATTGTTTTGGGGTTCCGGGTAGATTTTTGATACTCCATGAACCATGTGCACGTCTAACGAGACGTCGTAAAAACTCGTTCCTTTTGTAGTTTCAGTCTAGTTTTGTGGGATATACCTGGTTTGGGGTCCCGCGTCGATTTTTAATGCTCCATGAACCGTGTGCACGGCTATCGAGATGTCGAAAAAACTCATTGTTTTCGTCTTTTTGGGCCAGTTTTGTGGTCCATAGCGCACTGTTTTGGGGTCCCGGGTTGTTTTTTATGCTCAATGAACCCTGTGCACGACTATCGAGATGTGGCCAAAAATCGGTGTTTTGTCGTTTCGAGCCACCTTCGTGGGCTACAGCGCACTGTTTTGGGGTCTCGTGTCGATTTTTATGCTCCATGAACACTGTGCACGGCTATCGAGTTGTTGCAAAAATTCGAGGATTTTGTTGTTTCGAGACACTTTCATGGGCTATAGCGCACTATTTTTGGGTCTCGGGTCGATTTTTTATGCTCCATGAACCTTGTGCACGGCTATCAAGATGTCGAAATAACTTGTTGTTTTGTCGTTTCGGGCCAGTTTCGTGGGCTATAGCGCACTGTTTTGGGGTCCTGGGTCGTTTTCTGAAGCTCCATGAACCCTGTGCACGACTATCGAGATGTCGCAAAAAATCAGTGTATTTGTCGTTTCGGGCCACTTTCGTGGGCTATAGTGCACTGTTTTGTGGTCTTGTGTCGTTTTTGAATGCTCCATGAACCCTTTGCACGACTATCGAGACGTAAAAAAACTCGTTGTTTTTATCGTTTCGGGCTATTTTCATGGGCGATAACGCGAAGTTTTAGGGTTCCGGTTCAATTTTTGATGCTTCATGAACCTTGTGCACGACTATCATGATGTCGAAAAAATTGGTTGTTTTTATCATTTCGAGCAAGTTTCATGAGCTATAACGCTGTTTTGGGGTACCTCGTCAATTTCTTATGCTCCATGAACACTATGCATGGCAATTGAGACGTCGCAAAAACTCGTTCTTTTGGCGTTTCTTGCGAGTTTCGTGGGATATAACGCACTCTTTTGGGGTCGATTTTTTATGCTCCATGAACCATGTGCACGGCTATCGAGATGTCGACATAACTCATTGTTTTTTCGTTTCGGCCTAGTTTCCTGGGCTATAGCGCACTGTTCTGGGGTCCGTGGTGGATTTCTTATGCTCCATGAACCTTGTGTACGGCTATCGAAACGTCGCAAAAACTCATTCCTATTGGCGTTTGTGGCGAGTTTCGTGGGATAGAGCGCACTCTTTTGGGGTCCCGGGTCGATTTTTGATCCTCCATGGACCCTCCGCATGGCTATCGAGACATAGCCAAAACTCGGTGTTTTTGTCGTTTCGGGCAAGTTTCGTGGGCTATAGCGCACTGTTTTGGTGTCCCGGGTTGTTTTTTATGCTCAATGAACACTGTGCACGGCTATTGAGATGTCGCAAAAATTCAATGTTTTTGTCGTTTCGTGAAACTTTCATGGTTTATAGCGCACTGTTTTGGGGTTACGGTCGATTTTTTATGCTCCATAAACCGTTTGCACGACTACCGAAACGTCATAAAAACTCGGTTTTTTTTTGTCGTTTCGGGCTAGTATCATGGGCGATAACGCGCTGTTTTAGGGTTCCGAGTCTATTTTTGATGCTTCATGAACACTGTGCACGGCTACCATGATGTCGAAAAAATTGGTTGTTTTTATCATTTCGTGTATGTTTCGTGGGCTATAACGCGCTGTTTTGGGGTACCTCATCAATTACTTATGCTCCATGAACCCTGTGCACGTCTATCAAGACATCGCAAAAACTCGTTCTTTATGGCGTTTTTGACCAGTTTTGTGGAATATAGCGCACTGTTTTGGGGTCCTGGGTTGATTTTTGATGCTTCATGGACCCTGTGCAGGGCTATCGACACATCGCAAAAACTCATTGTTTTGTCGTTTTGGGCCATTTTCATGGGCTACGTATTGTTTTGGGGTTCCGGGTAGATTTTTGATACTCCATGAACCATGTGCACGTCTAACGAGACGTCGTAAAAACTCGTTCCTTTTGTAGTTTCAGTCTAGTTTTGTGGGATATACCTGGTTTGGGGTCCCGCGTCGATTTTTAATGCTCCATGAACCGTGTGCACGGCTATCGAGATGTCGAAAAAACTCATTGTTTTCGTCTTTTTGGGCCAGTTTTGTGGTCCATAGCGCACTGTTTTGGGGTCCCGGGTTGTTTTTTATGCTCAATGAACCCTGTGCACGACTATCGAGATGTGGCCAAAAATCGGTGTTTTGTCGTTTCGAGCCACCTTCGTGGGCTACAGCGCACTGTTTTGGGGTCTCGTGTCGATTTTTATGCTCCATGAACACTGTGCACGGCTATCGAGTTGTTGCAAAAATTCTAGGATTTTGTTGTTTCGAGACACTTTCATGGGCTATAGCGCACTATTTTTGGGTCTCGGGTCGATTTTTTATGCTCCATGAACCTTGTGCACGGCTATCAAGATGTCGAAATAACTTGTTGTTTTGTCGTTTCGGGCCAGTTTCGTGGGCTATAGCGCACTGTTTTGGGGTCCTGGGTCGTTTTTTGAAGCTCCATGAACCCTGTGCACGACTATCGAGATGTCGCAAAAAATCAGTGTATTTGTCGTTTCGGGCCACTTTCGTGGGCTATAGTGCACTGTTTTGTGGTCTTGTGTCGTTTTTGAATGCTCCATGAACCCTTTGCACGACTATCGAGACGTAAAAAAACTCGTTGTTTTTATCGTTTCGGGCTATTTTCATGGGCGATAACGCGAAGTTTTAGGGTTCCGGTTCAATTTTTGATGCTTCATGAACCTTGTGCACGACTATCATGATGTCGAAAAAATTGGTTGTTTTTATCATTTCGAGCAAGTTTCATGAGCTATAACGCTGTTTTGGGGTACCTCGTCAATTTCTTATGCTCCATGAACACTATGCATGGCAATTGAGACGTCGCAAAAACTCGTTCTTTTGGCGTTTCTTGCGAGTTTCGTGGGATATAACGCACTCTTTTGGGGTCGATTTTTTATGCTCCATGAACCATGTGCACGGCTATCGAGATGTCGACATAACTCATTGTTTTTTCGTTTCGGCCTAGTTTCCTGGGCTATAGCGCACTGTTTTGGGGTCCGTGGTGGATTTCTTATGCTCCATGAACCTTGTGTACGGCTATCGAAACGTCGCAAAAACTCATTCCTATTGGCGTTTGTGGCGAGTTTCGTGGGATAGAGCGCACTCTTTTGGGGTCCCGGGTCGATTTTTGATCCTCCATGGACCCTCCGCATGGCTATCGAGACATAGCCAAAACTCGGTGTTTTTGTCGTTTCGGGCAAGTTTCGTGGGCTATAGCGCACTGTTTTGGTGTCCCGGGTTGTTTTTTATGCTCAATGAACACTGTGCACGGCTATTGAGATGTCGCAAAAATTCAATGTTTTTGTCGTTTCGTGAAACTTTCATGGTTTATAGCGCACTGTTTTGGGGTTACGGTCGATTTTTTATGCTCCATAAACCGTTTGCACGACTACCGAAACGTCATAAAAACTCGGTTTTTTTTGTCGTTTCGGGCTAGTATCATGGGCGATAACGCGCTGTTTTAGGGTTCCGAGTCTATTTTTGATGCTTCATGAACACTGTGCACGGCTACCATGATGTCGAAAAAATTGGTTGTTTTTATCATTTCGTGTATGTTTCGTGGGCTATAACGCGCTGTTTTGGGGTACCTCATCAATTACTTATGCTCCATGAACCCTGTGCACGTCTATCAAGACATCGCAAAAACTCGTTCTTTATGGCGTTTTTGACCAGTTTTGTGGAATATAGCGCACTGTTTTGGGGTCCTGGGTTGATTTTTGATGCTTCATGGACCCTGTGCAGGGCTATCGACACATCGCAAAAACTCATTGTTTTGTCGTTTTGGGCCATTTTCATGGGCTACGTATTGTTTTGGGGTTCCGGGTAGATTTTTGATACTCCATGAACCATGTGCACGTCTAACGAGACGTCGTAAAAACTCGTTCCTTTTGTAGTTTCAGTCTAGTTTTGTGGGATATACCTGGTTTGGGGTCCCGCGTCGATTTTTAATGCTCCATGAACCGTGTGCACGGCTATCGAGATGTCGAAAAAACTCATTGTTTTCGTCTTTTTGGGCCAGTTTTGTGGTCCATAGCGCACTGTTTTGGGGTCCCGGGTTGTTTTTTATGCTCAATGAACCCTGTGCACGACTATCGAGATGTGGCCAAAAATCGGTGTTTTGTCGTTTCGAGCCACCTTCGTGGGCTACAGCGCACTGTTTTGGGGTCTCGTGTCGATTTTTATGCTCCATGAACACTGTGCACGGCTATCGAGTTGTTGCAAAAATTCTAGGATTTTGTTGTTTCGAGACACTTTCATGGGCTATAGCGCACTATTTTTGGGTCTCGGGTCGATTTTTTATGCTCCATGAACCTTGTGCACGGCTATCAAGATGTCGAAATAACTTGTTGTTTTGTCGTTTCGGGCCAGTTTCGTGGGCTATAGCGCACTGTTTTGGGGTCCTGGGTCGTTTTTTGAAGCTCCATGAACCCTGTGCACGACTATCGAGATGTCGCAAAAAATCAGTGTATTTGTCGTTTCGGGCCACTTTCGTGGGCTATAGTGCACTGTTTTGTGGTCTTGTGTCGTTTTTGAATGCTCCATGAACCCTTTGCACGACTATCGAGACGTAAAAAAACTCGTTGTTTTTATCGTTTCGGGCTATTTTCATGGGCGATAACGCGAAGTTTTAGGGTTCCGGTTCAATTTTTGATGCTTCATGAACCTTGTGCACGACTATCATGATGTCGAAAAAATTGGTTGTTTTTATCATTTCGAGCAAGTTTCATGAGCTATAACGCTGTTTTGGGGTACCTCGTCAATTTCTTATGCTCCATGAACACTATGCATGGCAATTGAGACGTCGCAAAAACTCGTTCTTTTGGCGTTTCTTGCGAGTTTCGTGGGATATAACGCACTCTTTTGGGGTCGATTTTTTATGCTCCATGAACCATGTGCACGGCTATCGAGATGTCGACATAACTCATTGTTTTTTCGTTTCGGCCTAGTTTCCTGGGCTATAGCGCACTGTTTTGGGGTCCGTGGTGGATTTCTTATGCTCCATGAACCTTGTGTACGGCTATCGAAACGTCGCAAAAACTCATTCCTATTGGCGTTTGTGGCGAGTTTCGTGGGATAGAGCGCACTCTTTTGGGGTCCCGGGTCGATTTTTGATCCTCCATGGACCCTCCGCATGGCTATCGAGACATAGCCAAAACTCGGTGTTTTTGTCGTTTCGGGCAAGTTTCGTGGGCTATAGCGCACTGTTTTGGTGTCCCGGGTTGTTTTTTATGCTCAATGAACACTGTGCACGGCTATTGAGATGTCGCAAAAATTCAATGTTTTTGTCGTTTCGTGAAACTTTCATGGTTTATAGCGCACTGTTTTGGGGTTACGGTCGATTTTTTATGCTCCATAAACCGTTTGCACGACTACCGAAACGTCATAAAAACTCGGTTTTTTTTGTCGTTTCGGGCTAGTATCATGGGCGATAACGCGCTGTTTTAGGGTTCCGAGTCTATTTTTGATGCTTCATGAACACTGTGCACGGCTACCATGATGTCGAAAAAATTGGTTGTTTTTATCATTTCGTGTATGTTTCGTGGGCTATAACGCGCTGTTTTGGGGTACCTCATCAATTACTTATGCTCCATGAACCCTGTGCACGTCTATCAAGACATCGCAAAAACTCGTTCTTTATGGCGTTTTTGACCAGTTTTGTGGAATATAGCGCACTGTTTTGGGGTCCTGGGTTGATTTTTGATGCTTCATGGACCCTGTGCAGGGCTATCGACACATCGCAAAAACTCATTGTTTTGTCGTTTTGGGCCATTTTCATGGGCTACGTATTGTTTTGGGGTTCCGGGTAGATTTTTGATACTCCATGAACCATGTGCACGTCTAACGAGACGTCGTAAAAACTCGTTCCTTTTGTAGTTTCAGTCTAGTTTTGTGGGATATACCTGGTTTGGGGTCCCGCGTCGATTTTTAATGCTCCATGAACCGTGTGCACGGCTATCGAGATGTCGAAAAAACTCATTGTTTTCGTCTTTTTGGGCCAGTTTTGTGGTCCATAGCGCACTGTTTTGGGGTCCCGGGTTGTTTTTTATGCTCAATGAACCCTGTGCACGACTATCGAGATGTGGCCAAAAATCGGTGTTTTGTCGTTTCGAGCCACCTTCGTGGGCTACAGCGCACTGTTTTGGGGTCTCGTGTCGATTTTTATGCTCCATGAACACTGTGCACGGCTATCGAGTTGTTGCAAAAATTCTAGGATTTTGTTGTTTCGAGACACTTTCATGGGCTATAGCGCACTATTTTTGGGTCTCGGGTCGATTTTTTATGCTCCATGAACCTTGTGCACGGCTATCAAGATGTCGAAATAACTTGTTGTTTTGTCGTTTCGGGCCAGTTTCGTGGGCTATAGCGCACTGTTTTGGGGTCCTGGGTCGTTTTTTGAAGCTCCATGAACCCTGTGCACGACTATCGAGATGTCGCAAAAAATCAGTGTATTTGTCGTTTCGGGCCACTTTCGTGGGCTATAGTGCACTGTTTTGTGGTCTTGTGTCGTTTTTGAATGCTCCATGAACCCTTTGCACGACTATCGAGACGTAAAAAAACTCGTTGTTTTTATCGTTTCGGGCTATTTTCATGGGCGATAACGCGAAGTTTTAGGGTTCCGGTTCAATTTTTGATGCTTCATGAACCTTGTGCACGACTATCATGATGTCGAAAAAATTGGTTGTTTTTATCATTTCGAGCAAGTTTCATGAGCTATAACGCTGTTTTGGGGTACCTCGTCAATTTCTTATGCTCCATGAACACTATGCATGGCAATTGAGACGTCGCAAAAACTCGTTCTTTTGGCGTTTCTTGCGAGTTTCGTGGGATATAACGCACTCTTTTGGGGTCGATTTTTTATGCTCCATGAACCATGTGCACGGCTATCGAGATGTCGACATAACTCATTGTTTTTTCGTTTCGGCCTAGTTTCCTGGGCTATAGCGCACTGTTTTGGGGTCCGTGGTGGATTTCTTATGCTCCATGAACCTTGTGTACGGCTATCGAAACGTCGCAAAAACTCATTCCTATTGGCGTTTGTGGCGAGTTTCGTGGGATAGAGCGCACTCTTTTGGGGTCCCGGGTCGATTTTTGATCCTCCATGGACCCTCCGCATGGCTATCGAGACATAGCCAAAACTCGGTGTTTTTGTCGTTTCGGGCAAGTTTCGTGGGCTATAGCGCACTGTTTTGGTGTCCCGGGTTGTTTTTTATGCTCAATGAACACTGTGCACGGCTATTGAGATGTCGCAAAAATTCAATGTTTTTGTCGTTTCGTGAAACTTTCATGGTTTATAGCGCACTGTTTTGGGGTTACGGTCGATTTTTTATGCTCCATAAACCGTTTGCACGACTACCGAAACGTCATAAAAACTCGGTTTTTTTTTGTCGTTTCGGGCTAGTATCATGGGCGATAACGCGCTGTTTTAGGGTTCCGAGTCTATTTTTGATGCTTCATGAACACTGTGCACGGCTACCATGATGTCGAAAAAATTGGTTGTTTTTATCATTTCGTGTATGTTTCGTGGGCTATAACGCGCTGTTTTGGGGTACCTCATCAATTACTTATGCTCCATGAACCCTGTGCACGTCTATCAAGACATCGCAAAAACTCGTTCTTTATGGCGTTTTTGACCAGTTTTGTGGAATATAGCGCACTGTTTTGGGGTCCTGGGTTGATTTTTGATGCTTCATGGACCCTGTGCAGGGCTATCGACACATCGCAAAAACTCATTGTTTTGTCGTTTTGGGCCATTTTCATGGGCTACGTATTGTTTTGGGGTTCCGGGTAGATTTTTGATACTCCATGAACCATGTGCACGTCTAACGAGACGTCGTAAAAACTCGTTCCTTTTGTAGTTTCAGTCTAGTTTTGTGGGATATACCTGGTTTGGGGTCCCGCGTCGATTTTTAATGCTCCATGAACCGTGTGCACGGCTATCGAGATGTCGAAAAAACTCATTGTTTTCGTCTTTTTGGGCCAGTTTTGTGGTCCATAGCGCACTGTTTTGGGGTCCCGGGTTGTTTTTTATGCTCAATGAACCCTGTGCACGACTATCGAGATGTGGCCAAAAATCGGTGTTTTGTCGTTTCGAGCCACCTTCGTGGGCTACAGCGCACTGTTTTGGGGTCTCGTGTCGATTTTTATGCTCCATGAACACTGTGCACGGCTATCGAGTTGTTGCAAAAATTCTAGGATTTTGTTGTTTCGAGACACTTTCATGGGCTATAGCGCACTATTTTTGGGTCTCGGGTCGATTTTTTATGCTCCATGAACCTTGTGCACGGCTATCAAGATGTCGAAATAACTTGTTGTTTTGTCGTTTCGGGCCAGTTTCGTGGGCTATAGCGCACTGTTTTGGGGTCCTGGGTCGTTTTTTGAAGCTCCATGAACCCTGTGCACGACTATCGAGATGTCGCAAAAAATCAGTGTATTTGTCGTTTCGGGCCACTTTCGTGGGCTATAGTGCACTGTTTTGTGGTCTTGTGTCGTTTTTGAATGCTCCATGAACCCTTTGCACGACTATCGAGACGTAAAAAAACTCGTTGTTTTTATCGTTTCGGGCTATTTTCATGGGCGATAACGCGAAGTTTTAGGGTTCCGGTTCAATTTTTGATGCTTCATGAACCTTGTGCACGACTATCATGATGTCGAAAAAATTGGTTGTTTTTATCATTTCGAGCAAGTTTCATGAGCTATAACGCTGTTTTGGGGTACCTCGTCAATTTCTTATGCTCCATGAACACTATGCATGGCAATTGAGACGTCGCAAAAACTCGTTCTTTTGGCGTTTCTTGCGAGTTTCGTGGGATATAACGCACTCTTTTGGGGTCGATTTTTTATGCTCCATGAACCATGTGCACGGCTATCGAGATGTCGACATAACTCATTGTTTTTTCGTTTCGGCCTAGTTTCCTGGGCTATAGCGCACTGTTTTGGGGTCCGTGGTGGATTTCTTATGCTCCATGAACCTTGTGTACGGCTATCGAAACGTCGCAAAAACTCATTCCTATTGGCGTTTGTGGCGAGTTTCGTGGGATAGAGCGCACTCTTTTGGGGTCCCGGGTCGATTTTTGATCCTCCATGGACCCTCCGCATGGCTATCGAGACATAGCCAAAACTCGGTGTTTTTGTCGTTTCGGGCAAGTTTCGTGGGCTATAGCGCACTGTTTTGGTGTCCCGGGTTGTTTTTTATGCTCAATGAACACTGTGCACGGCTATTGAGATGTCGCAAAAATTCAATGTTTTTGTCGTTTCGTGAAACTTTCATGGTTTATAGCGCACTGTTTTGGGGTTACGGTCGATTTTTTATGCTCCATAAACCGTTTGCACGACTACCGAAACGTCATAAAAACTCGGTTTTTTTTGTCGTTTCGGGCTAGTATCATGGGCGATAACGCGCTGTTTTAGGGTTCCGAGTCTATTTTTGATGCTTCATGAACACTGTGCACGGCTACCATGATGTCGAAAAAATTGGTTGTTTTTATCATTTCGTGTATGTTTCGTGGGCTATAACGCGCTGTTTTGGGGTACCTCATCAATTACTTATGCTCCATGAACCCTGTGCACGTCTATCAAGACATCGCAAAAACTCGTTCTTTATGGCGTTTTTGACCAGTTTTGTGGAATATAGCGCACTGTTTTGGGGTCCTGGGTTGATTTTTGATGCTTCATGGACCCTGTGCAGGGCTATCGACACATCGCAAAAACTCATTGTTTTGTCGTTTTGGGCCATTTTCATGGGCTACGTATTGTTTTGGGGTTCCGGGTAGATTTTTGATACTCCATGAACCATGTGCACGTCTAACGAGACGTCGTAAAAACTCGTTCCTTTTGTAGTTTCAGTCTAGTTTTGTGGGATATACCTGGTTTGGGGTCCCGCGTCGATTTTTAATGCTCCATGAACCGTGTGCACGGCTATCGAGATGTCGAAAAAACTCATTGTTTTCGTCTTTTTGGGCCAGTTTTGTGGTCCATAGCGCACTGTTTTGGGGTCCCGGGTTGTTTTTTATGCTCAATGAACCCTGTGCACGACTATCGAGATGTGGCCAAAAATCGGTGTTTTGTCGTTTCGAGCCACCTTCGTGGGCTACAGCGCACTGTTTTGGGGTCTCGTGTCGATTTTTATGCTCCATGAACACTGTGCACGGCTATCGAGTTGTTGCAAAAATTCGAGGATTTTGTTGTTTCGAGACACTTTCATGGGCTATAGCGCACTATTTTTGGGTCTCGGGTCGATTTTTTATGCTCCATGAACCTTGTGCACGGCTATCAAGATGTCGAAATAACTTGTTGTTTTGTCGTTTCGGGCCAGTTTCGTGGGCTATAGCGCACTGTTTTGGGGTCCTGGGTCGTTTTTTGAAGCTCCATGAACCCTGTGCACGACTATCGAGATGTCGCAAAAAATCAGTGTATTTGTCGTTTCGGGCCACTTTCGTGGGCTATAGTGCACTGTTTTGTGGTCTTGTGTCGTTTTTGAATGCTCCATGAACCCTTTGCACGACTATCGAGACGTAAAAAAACTCGTTGTTTTTATCGTTTCGGGCTATTTTCATGGGCGATAACGCGAAGTTTTAGGGTTCCGGTTCAATTTTTGATGCTTCATGAACCTTGTGCACGACTATCATGATGTCGAAAAAATTGGTTGTTTTTATCATTTCGAGCAAGTTTCATGAGCTATAACGCTGTTTTGGGGTACCTCGTCAATTTCTTATGCTCCATGAACACTATGCATGGCAATTGAGACGTCGCAAAAACTCGTTCTTTTGGCGTTTCTTGCGAGTTTCGTGGGATATAACGCACTCTTTTGGGGTCGATTTTTTATGCTCCATGAACCATGTGCACGGCTATCGAGATGTCGACATAACTCATTGTTTTTTCGTTTCGGCCTAGTTTCCTGGGCTATAGCGCACTGTTTTGGGGTCCGTGGTGGATTTCTTATGCTCCATGAACCTTGTGTACGGCTATCGAAACGTCGCAAAAACTCATTCCTATTGGCGTTTGTGGCGAGTTTCGTGGGATAGAGCGCACTCTTTTGGGGTCCCGGGTCGATTTTTGATCCTCCATGGACCCTCCGCATGGCTATCGAGACATAGCCAAAACTCGGTGTTTTTGTCGTTTCGGGCAAGTTTCGTGGGCTATAGCGCACTGTTTTGGTGTCCCGGGTTGTTTTTTATGCTCAATGAACACTGTGCACGGCTATTGAGATGTCGCAAAAATTCAATGTTTTTGTCGTTTCGTGAAACTTTCATGGTTTATAGCGCACTGTTTTGGGGTTACGGTCGATTTTTTATGCTCCATAAACCGTTTGCACGACTACCGAAACGTCATAAAAACTCGGTTTTTTTTTGTCGTTTCGGGCTAGTATCATGGGCGATAACGCGCTGTTTTAGGGTTCCGAGTCTATTTTTGATGCTTCATGAACACTGTGCACGGCTACCATGATGTCGAAAAAATTGGTTGTTTTTATCATTTCGTGTATGTTTCGTGGGCTATAACGCGCTGTTTTGGGGTACCTCATCAATTACTTATGCTCCATGAACCCTGTGCACGTCTATCAAGACATCGCAAAAACTCGTTCTTTATGGCGTTTTTGACCAGTTTTGTGGAATATAGCGCACTGTTTTGGGGTCCTGGGTTGATTTTTGATGCTTCATGGACCCTGTGCAGGGCTATCGACACATCGCAAAAACTCATTGTTTTGTCGTTTTGGGCCATTTTCATGGGCTACGTATTGTTTTGGGGTTCCGGGTAGATTTTTGATACTCCATGAACCATGTGCACGTCTAACGAGACGTCGTAAAAACTCGTTCCTTTTGTAGTTTCAGTCTAGTTTTGTGGGATATACCTGGTTTGGGGTCCCGCGTCGATTTTTAATGCTCCATGAACCGTGTGCACGGCTATCGAGATGTCGAAAAAACTCATTGTTTTCGTCTTTTTGGGCCAGTTTTGTGGTCCATAGCGCACTGTTTTGGGGTCCCGGGTTGTTTTTTATGCTCAATGAACCCTGTGCACGACTATCGAGATGTGGCCAAAAATCGGTGTTTTGTCGTTTCGAGCCACCTTCGTGGGCTACAGCGCACTGTTTTGGGGTCTCGTGTCGATTTTTATGCTCCATGAACACTGTGCACGGCTATCGAGTTGTTGCAAAAATTCGAGGATTTTGTTGTTTCGAGACACTTTCATGGGCTATAGCGCACTATTTTTGGGTCTCGGGTCGATTTTTTATGCTCCATGAACCTTGTGCACGGCTATCAAGATGTCGAAATAACTTGTTGTTTTGTCGTTTCGGGCCAGTTTCGTGGGCTATAGCGCACTGTTTTGGGGTCCTGGGTCGTTTTTTGAAGCTCCATGAACCCTGTGCACGACTATCGAGATGTCGCAAAAAATCAGTGTATTTGTCGTTTCGGGCCACTTTCGTGGGCTATAGTGCACTGTTTTGTGGTCTTGTGTCGTTTTTGAATGCTCCATGAACCCTTTGCACGACTATCGAGACGTAAAAAAACTCGTTGTTTTTATCGTTTCGGGCTATTTTCATGGGCGATAACGCGAAGTTTTAGGGTTCCGGTTCAATTTTTGATGCTTCATGAACCTTGTGCACGACTATCATGATGTCGAAAAAATTGGTTGTTTTTATCATTTCGAGCAAGTTTCATGAGCTATAACGCTGTTTTGGGGTACCTCGTCAATTTCTTATGCTCCATGAACACTATGCATGGCAATTGAGACGTCGCAAAAACTCGTTCTTTTGGCGTTTCTTGCGAGTTTCGTGGGATATAACGCACTCTTTTGGGGTCGATTTTTTATGCTCCATGAACCATGTGCACGGCTATCGAGATGTCGACATAACTCATTGTTTTTTCGTTTCGGCCTAGTTTCCTGGGCTATAGCGCACTGTTTTGGGGTCCGTGGTGGATTTCTTATGCTCCATGAACCTTGTGTACGGCTATCGAAACGTCGCAAAAACTCATTCCTATTGGCGTTTGTGGCGAGTTTCGTGGGATAGAGCGCACTCTTTTGGGGTCCCGGGTCGATTTTTGATCCTCCATGGACCCTCCGCATGGCTATCGAGACATAGCCAAAACTCGGTGTTTTTGTCGTTTCGGGCAAGTTTCGTGGGCTATAGCGCACTGTTTTGGTGTCCCGGGTTGTTTTTTATGCTCAATGAACACTGTGCACGGCTATTGAGATGTCGCAAAAATTCAATGTTTTTGTCGTTTCGTGAAACTTTCATGGTTTATAGCGCACTGTTTTGGGGTTACGGTCGATTTTTTATGCTCCATAAACCGTTTGCACGACTACCGAAACGTCATAAAAACTCGGTTTTTTTTTGTCGTTTCGGGCTAGTATCATGGGCGATAACGCGCTGTTTTAGGGTTCCGAGTCTATTTTTGATGCTTCATGAACACTGTGCACGGCTACCATGATGTCGAAAAAATTGGTTGTTTTTATCATTTCGTGTATGTTTCGTGGGCTATAACGCGCTGTTTTGGGGTACCTCATCAATTCCTTATGCTCCATGAACCCTGTGCACGTCTATCAAGACATCGCAAAAACTCGTTCTTTATGGCGTTTTTGACCAGTTTTGTGGAATATAGCGCACTGTTTTGGGGTCCTGGGTTGATTTTTGATGCTTCATGGACCCTGTGCAGGGCTATCGACACATCGCAAAAACTCATTGTTTTGTCGTTTTGGGCCATTTTCATGGGCTACGTATTGTTTTGGGGTTCCGGGTAGATTTTTGATACTCCATGAACCATGTGCACGTCTAACGAGACGTCGTAAAAACTCGTTCTTTTTGTAGTTTCAGTCTAGTTTTGTGGGATATACCTGGTTTGGGGTCCCGCGTCGATTTTTAATGCTCCATGAACCGTGTGCACGGCTATCGAGATGTCGAAAAAACTCATTGTTTTCGTCTTTTTGGGCCAGTTTTGTGGTCCATAGCGCACTGTTTTGGGGTCCCGGGTTGTTTTTTATGCTCAATGAACCCTGTGCACGACTATCGAGATGTGGCCAAAAATCGGTGTTTTGTCGTTTCGAGCCACCTTCGTGGGCTACAGCGCACTGTTTTGGGGTCTCGTGTCGATTTTTATGCTCCATGAACACTGTGCACGGCTATCGAGTTGTTGCAAAAATTCTAGGATTTTGTTGTTTCGAGACACTTTCATGGGCTATAGCGCACTATTTTTGGGTCTCGGGTCGATTTTTTATGCTCCATGAACCTTGTGCACGGCTATCAAGATGTCGAAATAACTTGTTGTTTTGTCGTTTCGGGCCAGTTTCGTGGGCTATAGCGCACTGTTTTGGGGTCCTGGGTCGTTTTTTGAAGCTCCATGAACCCTGTGCACGACTATCGAGATGTCGCAAAAAATCAGTGTATTTGTCGTTTCGGGCCACTTTCGTGGGCTATAGTGCACTGTTTTGTGGTCTTGTGTCGTTTTTGAATGCTCCATGAACCCTTTGCACGACTATCGAGACGTAAAAAAACTCGTTGTTTTTATCGTTTCGGGCTATTTTCATGGGCGATAACGCGAAGTTTTAGGGTTCCGGTTCAATTTTTGATGCTTCATGAACCTTGTGCACGACTATCATGATGTCGAAAAAATTGGTTGTTTTTATCATTTCGAGCAAGTTTCATGAGCTATAACGCTGTTTTGGGGTACCTCGTCAATTTCTTATGCTCCATGAACACTATGCATGGCAATTGAGACGTCGCAAAAACTCGTTCTTTTGGCGTTTCTTGCGAGTTTCGTGGGATATAACGCACTCTTTTGGGGTCGATTTTTTATGCTCCATGAACCATGTGCACGGCTATCGAGATGTCGACATAACTCATTGTTTTTTCGTTTCGGCCTAGTTTCCTGGGCTATAGCGCACTGTTTTGGGGTCCGTGGTGGATTTCTTATGCTCCATGAACCTTGTGTACGGCTATCGAAACGTCGCAAAAACTCATTCCTATTGGCGTTTGTGGCGAGTTTCGTGGGATAGAGCGCACTCTTTTGGGGTCCCGGGTCGATTTTTGATCCTCCATGGACCCTCCGCATGGCTATCGAGACATAGCCAAAACTCGGTGTTTTTGTCGTTTCGGGCAAGTTTCGTGGGCTATAGCGCACTGTTTTGGTGTCCCGGGTTGTTTTTTATGCTCAATGAACACTGTGCACGGCTATTGAGATGTCGCAAAAATTCAATGTTTTTGTCGTTTCGTGAAACTTTCATGGTTTATAGCGCACTGTTTTGGGGTTACGGTCGATTTTTTATGCTCCATAAACCGTTTGCACGACTACCGAAACGTCATAAAAACTCGGTTTTTTTTTGTCGTTTCGGGCTAGTATCATGGGCGATAACGCGCTGTTTTAGGGTTCCGAGTCTATTTTTGATGCTTCATGAACACTGTGCACGGCTACCATGATGTCGAAAAAATTGGTTGTTTTTATCATTTCGTGTATGTTTCGTGGGCTATAACGCGCTGTTTTGGGGTACCTCATCAATTACTTATGCTCCATGAACCCTGTGCACGTCTATCAAGACATCGCAAAAACTCGTTCTTTATGGCGTTTTTGACCAGTTTTGTGGAATATAGCGCACTGTTTTGGGGTCCTGGGTTGATTTTTGATGCTTCATGGACCCTGTGCAGGGCTATCGACACATCGCAAAAACTCATTGTTTTGTCGTTTTGGGCCATTTTCATGGGCTACGTATTGTTTTGGGGTTCCGGGTAGATTTTTGATACTCCATGAACCATGTGCACGTCTAACGAGACGTCGTAAAAACTCGTTCCTTTTGTAGTTTCAGTCTAGTTTTGTGGGATATACCTGGTTTGGGGTCCCGCGTCGATTTTTAATGCTCCATGAACCGTGTGCACGGCTATCGAGATGTCGAAAAAACTCATTGTTTTCGTCTTTTTGGGCCAGTTTTGTGGTCCATAGCGCACTGTTTTGGGGTCCCGGGTTGTTTTTTATGCTCAATGAACCCTGTGCACGACTATCGAGATGTGGCCAAAAATCGGTGTTTTGTCGTTTCGAGCCACCTTCGTGGGCTACAGCGCACTGTTTTGGGGTCTCGTGTCGATTTTTATGCTCCATGAACACTGTGCACGGCTATCGAGTTGTTGCAAAAATTCTAGGATTTTGTTGTTTCGAGACACTTTCATGGGCTATAGCGCACTATTTTTGGGTCTCGGGTCGATTTTTTATGCTCCATGAACCTTGTGCACGGCTATCAAGATGTCGAAATAACTTGTTGTTTTGTCGTTTCGGGCCAGTTTCGTGGGCTATAGCGCACTGTTTTGGGGTCCTGGGTCGTTTTTTGAAGCTCCATGAACCCTGTGCACGACTATCGAGATGTCGCAAAAAATCAGTGTATTTGTCGTTTCGGGCCACTTTCGTGGGCTATAGTGCACTGTTTTGTGGTCTTGTGTCGTTTTTGAATGCTCCATGAACCCTTTGCACGACTATCGAGACGTAAAAAAACTCGTTGTTTTTATCGTTTCGGGCTATTTTCATGGGCGATAACGCGAAGTTTTAGGGTTCCGGTTCAATTTTTGATGCTTCATGAACCTTGTGCACGACTATCATGATGTCGAAAAAATTGGTTGTTTTTATCATTTCGAGCAAGTTTCATGAGCTATAACGCTGTTTTGGGGTACCTCGTCAATTTCTTATGCTCCATGAACACTATGCATGGCAATTGAGACGTCGCAAAAACTCGTTCTTTTGGCGTTTCTTGCGAGTTTCGTGGGATATAACGCACTCTTTTGGGGTCGATTTTTTATGCTCCATGAACCATGTGCACGGCTATCGAGATGTCGACATAACTCATTGTTTTTTCGTTTCGGCCTAGTTTCCTGGGCTATAGCGCACTGTTTTGGGGTCCGTGGTGGATTTCTTATGCTCCATGAACCTTGTGTACGGCTATCGAAACGTCGCAAAAACTCATTCCTATTGGCGTTTGTGGCGAGTTTCGTGGGATAGAGCGCACTCTTTTGGGGTCCCGGGTCGATTTTTGATCCTCCATGGACCCTCCGCATGGCTATCGAGACATAGCCAAAACTCGGTGTTTTTGTCGTTTCGGGCAAGTTTCGTGGGCTATAGCGCACTGTTTTGGTGTCCCGGGTTGTTTTTTATGCTCAATGAACACTGTGCACGGCTATTGAGATGTCGCAAAAATTCAATGTTTTTGTCGTTTCGTGAAACTTTCATGGTTTATAGCGCACTGTTTTGGGGTTACGGTCGATTTTTTATGCTCCATAAACCGTTTGCACGACTACCGAAACGTCATAAAAACTCGGTTTTTTTTTGTCGTTTCGGGCTAGTATCATGGGCGATAACGCGCTGTTTTAGGGTTCCGAGTCTATTTTTGATGCTTCATGAACACTGTGCACGGCTACCATGATGTCGAAAAAATTGGTTGTTTTTATCATTTCGTGTATGTTTCGTGGGCTATAACGCGCTGTTTTGGGGTACCTCATCAATTACTTATGCTCCATGAACCCTGTGCACGTCTATCAAGACATCGCAAAAACTCGTTCTTTATGGCGTTTTTGACCAGTTTTGTGGAATATAGCGCACTGTTTTGGGGTCCTGGGTTGATTTTTGATGCTTCATGGACCCTGTGCAGGGCTATCGACACATCGCAAAAACTCATTGTTTTGTCGTTTTGGGCCATTTTCATGGGCTACGTATTGTTTTGGGGTTCCGGGTAGATTTTTGATACTCCATGAACCATGTGCACGTCTAACGAGACGTCGTAAAAACTCGTTCCTTTTGTAGTTTCAGTCTAGTTTTGTGGGATATACCTGGTTTGGGGTCCCGCGTCGATTTTTAATGCTCCATGAACCGTGTGCACGGCTATCGAGATGTCGAAAAAACTCATTGTTTTCGTCTTTTTGGGCCAGTTTTGTGGTCCATAGCGCACTGTTTTGGGGTCCCGGGTTGTTTTTTATGCTCAATGAACCCTGTGCACGACTATCGAGATGTGGCCAAAAATCGGTGTTTTGTCGTTTCGAGCCACCTTCGTGGGCTACAGCGCACTGTTTTGGGGTCTCGTGTCGATTTTTATGCTCCATGAACACTGTGCACGGCTATCGAGTTGTTGCAAAAATTCTAGGATTTTGTTGTTTCGAGACACTTTCATGGGCTATAGCGCACTATTTTTGGGTCTCGGGTCGATTTTTTATGCTCCATGAACCTTGTGCACGGCTATCAAGATGTCGAAATAACTTGTTGTTTTGTCGTTTCGGGCCAGTTTCGTGGGCTATAGCGCACTGTTTTGGGGTCCTGGGTCGTTTTTTGAAGCTCCATGAACCCTGTGCACGACTATCGAGATGTCGCAAAAAATCAGTGTATTTGTCGTTTCGGGCCACTTTCGTGGGCTATAGTGCACTGTTTTGTGGTCTTGTGTCGTTTTTGAATGCTCCATGAACCCTTTGCACGACTATCGAGACGTAAAAAAACTCGTTGTTTTTATCGTTTCGGGCTATTTTCATGGGCGATAACGCGAAGTTTTAGGGTTCCGGTTCAATTTTTGATGCTTCATGAACCTTGTGCACGACTATCATGATGTCGAAAAAATTGGTTGTTTTTATCATTTCGAGCAAGTTTCATGAGCTATAACGCTGTTTTGGGGTACCTCGTCAATTTCTTATGCTCCATGAACACTATGCATGGCAATTGAGACGTCGCAAAAACTCGTTCTTTTGGCGTTTCTTGCGAGTTTCGTGGGATATAACGCACTCTTTTGGGGTCGATTTTTTATGCTCCATGAACCATGTGCACGGCTATCGAGATGTCGACATAACTCATTGTTTTTTCGTTTCGGCCTAGTTTCCTGGGCTATAGCGCACTGTTTTGGGGTCCGTGGTGGATTTCTTATGCTCCATGAACCTTGTGTACGGCTATCGAAACGTCGCAAAAACTCATTCCTATTGGCGTTTGTGGCGAGTTTCGTGGGATAGAGCGCACTCTTTTGGGGTCCCGGGTCGATTTTTGATCCTCCATGGACCCTCCGCATGGCTATCGAGACATAGCCAAAACTCGGTGTTTTTGTCGTTTCGGGCAAGTTTCGTGGGCTATAGCGCACTGTTTTGGTGTCCCGGGTTGTTTTTTATGCTCAATGAACACTGTGCACGGCTATTGAGATGTCGCAAAAATTCAATGTTTTTGTCGTTTCGTGAAACTTTCATGGTTTATAGCGCACTGTTTTGGGGTTACGGTCGATTTTTTATGCTCCATAAACCGTTTGCACGACTACCGAAACGTCATAAAAACTCGGTTTTTTTTGTCGTTTCGGGCTAGTATCATGGGCGATAACGCGCTGTTTTAGGGTTCCGAGTCTATTTTTGATGCTTCATGAACACTGTGCACGGCTACCATGATGTCGAAAAAATTGGTTGTTTTTATCATTTCGTGTATGTTTCGTGGGCTATAACGCGCTGTTTTGGGGTACCTCATCAATTACTTATGCTCCATGAACCCTGTGCACGTCTATCAAGACATCGCAAAAACTCGTTCTTTATGGCGTTTTTGACCAGTTTTGTGGAATATAGCGCACTGTTTTGGGGTCCTGGGTTGATTTTTGATGCTTCATGGACCCTGTGCAGGGCTATCGACACATCGCAAAAACTCATTGTTTTGTCGTTTTGGGCCATTTTCATGGGCTACGTATTGTTTTGGGGTTCCGGGTAGATTTTTGATACTCCATGAACCATGTGCACGTCTAACGAGACGTCGTAAAAACTCGTTCCTTTTGTAGTTTCAGTCTAGTTTTGTGGGATATACCTGGTTTGGGGTCCCGCGTCGATTTTTAATGCTCCATGAACCGTGTGCACGGCTATCGAGATGTCGAAAAAACTCATTGTTTTCGTCTTTTTGGGCCAGTTTTGTGGTCCATAGCGCACTGTTTTGGGGTCCCGGGTTGTTTTTTATGCTCAATGAACCCTGTGCACGACTATCGAGATGTGGCCAAAAATCGGTGTTTTGTCGTTTCGAGCCACCTTCGTGGGCTACAGCGCACTGTTTTGGGGTCTCGTGTCGATTTTTATGCTCCATGAACACTGTGCACGGCTATCGAGTTGTTGCAAAAATTCTAGGATTTTGTTGTTTCGAGACACTTTCATGGGCTATAGCGCACTATTTTTGGGTCTCGGGTCGATTTTTTATGCTCCATGAACCTTGTGCACGGCTATCAAGATGTCGAAATAACTTGTTGTTTTGTCGTTTCGGGCCAGTTTCGTGGGCTATAGCGCACTGTTTTGGGGTCCTGGGTCGTTTTTTGAAGCTCCATGAACCCTGTGCACGACTATCGAGATGTCGCAAAAAATCAGTGTATTTGTCGTTTCGGGCCACTTTCGTGGGCTATAGTGCACTGTTTTGTGGTCTTGTGTCGTTTTTGAATGCTCCATGAACCCTTTGCACGACTATCGAGACGTAAAAAAACTCGTTGTTTTTATCGTTTCGGGCTATTTTCATGGGCGATAACGCGAAGTTTTAGGGTTCCGGTTCAATTTTTGATGCTTCATGAACCTTGTGCACGACTATCATGATGTCGAAAAAATTGGTTGTTTTTATCATTTCGAGCAAGTTTCATGAGCTATAACGCTGTTTTGGGGTACCTCGTCAATTTCTTATGCTCCATGAACACTATGCATGGCAATTGAGACGTCGCAAAAACTCGTTCTTTTGGCGTTTCTTGCGAGTTTCGTGGGATATAACGCACTCTTTTGGGGTCGATTTTTTATGCTCCATGAACCATGTGCACGGCTATCGAGATGTCGACATAACTCATTGTTTTTTCGTTTCGGCCTAGTTTCCTGGGCTATAGCGCACTGTTTTGGGGTCCGTGGTGGATTTCTTATGCTCCATGAACCTTGTGTACGGCTATCGAAACGTCGCAAAAACTCATTCCTATTGGCGTTTGTGGCGAGTTTCGTGGGATAGAGCGCACTCTTTTGGGGTCCCGGGTCGATTTTTGATCCTCCATGGACCCTCCGCATGGCTATCGAGACATAGCCAAAACTCGGTGTTTTTGTCGTTTCGGGCAAGTTTCGTGGGCTATAGCGCACTGTTTTGGTGTCCCGGGTTGTTTTTTATGCTCAATGAACACTGTGCACGGCTATTGAGATGTCGCAAAAATTCAATGTTTTTGTCGTTTCGTGAAACTTTCATGGTTTATAGCGCACTGTTTTGGGGTTACGGTCGATTTTTTATGCTCCATAAACCGTTTGCACGACTACCGAAACGTCATAAAAACTCGGTTTTTTTTTGTCGTTTCGGGCTAGTATCATGGGCGATAACGCGCTGTTTTAGGGTTCCGAGTCTATTTTTGATGCTTCATGAACACTGTGCACGGCTACCATGATGTCGAAAAAATTGGTTGTTTTTATCATTTCGTGTATGTTTCGTGGGCTATAACGCGCTGTTTTGGGGTACCTCATCAATTACTTATGCTCCATGAACCCTGTGCACGTCTATCAAGACATCGCAAAAACTCGTTCTTTATGGCGTTTTTGACCAGTTTTGTGGAATATAGCGCACTGTTTTGGGGTCCTGGGTTGATTTTTGATGCTTCATGGACCCTGTGCAGGGCTATCGACACATCGCAAAAACTCATTGTTTTGTCGTTTTGGGCCATTTTCATGGGCTACGTATTGTTTTGGGGTTCCGGGTAGATTTTTGATACTCCATGAACCATGTGCACGTCTAACGAGACGTCGTAAAAACTCGTTCCTTTTGTAGTTTCAGTCTAGTTTTGTGGGATATACCTGGTTTGGGGTCCCGCGTCGATTTTTAATGCTCCATGAACCGTGTGCACGGCTATCGAGATGTCGAAAAAACTCATTGTTTTCGTCTTTTTGGGCCAGTTTTGTGGTCCATAGCGCACTGTTTTGGGGTCCCGGGTTGTTTTTTATGCTCAATGAACCCTGTGCACGACTATCGAGATGTGGCCAAAAATCGGTGTTTTGTCGTTTCGAGCCACCTTCGTGGGCTACAGCGCACTGTTTTGGGGTCTCGTGTCGATTTTTATGCTCCATGAACACTGTGCACGGCTATCGAGTTGTTGCAAAAATTCTAGGATTTTGTTGTTTCGAGACACTTTCATGGGCTATAGCGCACTATTTTTGGGTCTCGGGTCGATTTTTTATGCTCCATGAACCTTGTGCACGGCTATCAAGATGTCGAAATAACTTGTTGTTTTGTCGTTTCGGGCCAGTTTCGTGGGCTATAGCGCACTGTTTTGGGGTCCTGGGTCGTTTTTTGAAGCTCCATGAACCCTGTGCACGACTATCGAGATGTCGCAAAAAATCAGTGTATTTGTCGTTTCGGGCCACTTTCGTGGGCTATAGTGCACTGTTTTGTGGTCTTGTGTCGTTTTTGAATGCTCCATGAACCCTTTGCACGACTATCGAGACGTAAAAAAACTCGTTGTTTTTATCGTTTCGGGCTATTTTCATGGGCGATAACGCGAAGTTTTAGGGTTCCGGTTCAATTTTTGATGCTTCATGAACCTTGTGCACGACTATCATGATGTCGAAAAAATTGGTTGTTTTTATCATTTCGAGCAAGTTTCATGAGCTATAACGCTGTTTTGGGGTACCTCGTCAATTTCTTATGCTCCATGAACACTATGCATGGCAATTGAGACGTCGCAAAAACTCGTTCTTTTGGCGTTTCTTGCGAGTTTCGTGGGATATAACGCACTCTTTTGGGGTCGATTTTTTATGCTCCATGAACCATGTGCACGGCTATCGAGATGTCGACATAACTCATTGTTTTTTCGTTTCGGCCTAGTTTCCTGGGCTATAGCGCACTGTTTTGGGGTCCGTGGTGGATTTCTTATGCTCCATGAACCTTGTGTACGGCTATCGAAACGTCGCAAAAACTCATTCCTATTGGCGTTTGTGGCGAGTTTCGTGGGATAGAGCGCACTCTTTTGGGGTCCCGGGTCGATTTTTGATCCTCCATGGACCCTCCGCATGGCTATCGAGACATAGCCAAAACTCGGTGTTTTTGTCGTTTCGGGCAAGTTTCGTGGGCTATAGCGCACTGTTTTGGTGTCCCGGGTTGTTTTTTATGCTCAATGAACACTGTGCACGGCTATTGAGATGTCGCAAAAATTCAATGTTTTTGTCGTTTCGTGAAACTTTCATGGTTTATAGCGCACTGTTTTGGGGTTACGGTCGATTTTTTATGCTCCATAAACCGTTTGCACGACTACCGAAACGTCATAAAAACTCGGTTTTTTTTTTGTCGTTTCGGGCTAGTATCATGGGCGATAACGCGCTGTTTTAGGGTTCCGAGTCTATTTTTGATGCTTCATGAACACTGTGCACGGCTACCATGATGTCGAAAAAATTGGTTGTTTTTATCATTTCGTGTATGTTTCGTGGGCTATAACGCGCTGTTTTGGGGTACCTCATCAATTACTTATGCTCCATGAACCCTGTGCACGTCTATCAAGACATCGCAAAAACTCGTTCTTTATGGCGTTTTTGACCAGTTTTGTGGAATATAGCGCACTGTTTTGGGGTCCTGGGTTGATTTTTGATGCTTCATGGACCCTGTGCAGGGCTATCGACACATCGCAAAAACTCATTGTTTTGTCGTTTTGGGCCATTTTCATGGGCTACGTATTGTTTTGGGGTTCCGGGTAGATTTTTGATACTCCATGAACCATGTGCACGTCTAACGAGACGTCGTAAAAACTCGTTCCTTTTGTAGTTTCAGTCTAGTTTTGTGGGATATACCTGGTTTGGGGTCCCGCGTCGATTTTTAATGCTCCATGAACCGTGTGCACGGCTATCGAGATGTCGAAAAAACTCATTGTTTTCGTCTTTTTGGGCCAGTTTTGTGGTCCATAGCGCACTGTTTTGGGGTCCCGGGTTGTTTTTTATGCTCAATGAACCCTGTGCACGACTATCGAGATGTGGCCAAAAATCGGTGTTTTGTCGTTTCGAGCCACCTTCGTGGGCTACAGCGCACTGTTTTGGGGTCTCGTGTCGATTTTTATGCTCCATGAACACTGTGCACGGCTATCGAGTTGTTGCAAAAATTCTAGGATTTTGTTGTTTCGAGACACTTTCATGGGCTATAGCGCACTATTTTTGGGTCTCGGGTCGATTTTTTATGCTCCATGAACCTTGTGCACGGCTATCAAGATGTCGAAATAACTTGTTGTTTTGTCGTTTCGGGCCAGTTTCGTGGGCTATAGCGCACTGTTTTGGGGTCCTGGGTCGTTTTTTGAAGCTCCATGAACCCTGTGCACGACTATCGAGATGTCGCAAAAAATCAGTGTATTTGTCGTTTCGGGCCACTTTCGTGGGCTATAGTGCACTGTTTTGTGGTCTTGTGTCGTTTTTGAATGCTCCATGAACCCTTTGCACGACTATCGAGACGTAAAAAAACTCGTTGTTTTTATCGTTTCGGGCTATTTTCATGGGCGATAACGCGAAGTTTTAGGGTTCCGGTTCAATTTTTGATGCTTCATGAACCTTGTGCACGACTATCATGATGTCGAAAAAATTGGTTGTTTTTATCATTTCGAGCAAGTTTCATGAGCTATAACGCTGTTTTGGGGTACCTCGTCAATTTCTTATGCTCCATGAACACTATGCATGGCAATTGAGACGTCGCAAAAACTCGTTCTTTTGGCGTTTCTTGCGAGTTTCGTGGGATATAACGCACTCTTTTGGGGTCGATTTTTTATGCTCCATGAACCATGTGCACGGCTATCGAGATGTCGACATAACTCATTGTTTTTTCGTTTCGGCCTAGTTTCCTGGGCTATAGCGCACTGTTTTGGGGTCCGTGGTGGATTTCTTATGCTCCATGAACCTTGTGTACGGCTATCGAAACGTCGCAAAAACTCATTCCTATTGGCGTTTGTGGCGAGTTTCGTGGGATAGAGCGCACTCTTTTGGGGTCCCGGGTCGATTTTTGATCCTCCATGGACCCTCCGCATGGCTATCGAGACATAGCCAAAACTCGGTGTTTTTGTCGTTTCGGGCAAGTTTCGTGGGCTATAGCGCACTGTTTTGGTGTCCCGGGTTGTTTTTTATGCTCAATGAACACTGTGCACGGCTATTGAGATGTCGCAAAAATTCAATGTTTTTGTCGTTTCGTGAAACTTTCATGGTTTATAGCGCACTGTTTTGGGGTTACGGTCGATTTTTTATGCTCCATAAACCGTTTGCACGACTACCGAAACGTCATAAAAACTCGGTTTTTTTTTGTCGTTTCGGGCTAGTATCATGGGCGATAACGCGCTGTTTTAGGGTTCCGAGTCTATTTTTGATGCTTCATGAACACTGTGCACGGCTACCATGATGTCGAAAAAATTGGTTGTTTTTATCATTTCGTGTATGTTTCGTGGGCTATAACGCGCTGTTTTGGGGTACCTCATCAATTACTTATGCTCCATGAACCCTGTGCACGTCTATCAAGACATCGCAAAAACTCGTTCTTTATGGCGTTTTTGACCAGTTTTGTGGAATATAGCGCACTGTTTTGGGGTCCTGGGTTGATTTTTGATGCTTCATGGACCCTGTGCAGGGCTATCGACACATCGCAAAAACTCATTGTTTTGTCGTTTTGGGCCATTTTCATGGGCTACGTATTGTTTTGGGGTTCCGGGTAGATTTTTGATACTCCATGAACCATGTGCACGTCTAACGAGACGTCGTAAAAACTCGTTCCTTTTGTAGTTTCAGTCTAGTTTTGTGGGATATACCTGGTTTGGGGTCCCGCGTCGATTTTTAATGCTCCATGAACCGTGTGCACGGCTATCGAGATGTCGAAAAAACTCATTGTTTTCGTCTTTTTGGGCCAGTTTTGTGGTCCATAGCGCACTGTTTTGGGGTCCCGGGTTGTTTTTTATGCTCAATGAACCCTGTGCACGACTATCGAGATGTGGCCAAAAATCGGTGTTTTGTCGTTTCGAGCCACCTTCGTGGGCTACAGCGCACTGTTTTGGGGTCTCGTGTCGATTTTTATGCTCCATGAACACTGTGCACGGCTATCGAGTTGTTGCAAAAATTCTAGGATTTTGTTGTTTCGAGACACTTTCATGGGCTATAGCGCACTATTTTTGGGTCTCGGGTCGATTTTTTATGCTCCATGAACCTTGTGCACGGCTATCAAGATGTCGAAATAACTTGTTGTTTTGTCGTTTCGGGCCAGTTTCGTGGGCTATAGCGCACTGTTTTGGGGTCCTGGGTCGTTTTTTGAAGCTCCATGAACCCTGTGCACGACTATCGAGATGTCGCAAAAAATCAGTGTATTTGTCGTTTCGGGCCACTTTCGTGGGCTATAGTGCACTGTTTTGTGGTCTTGTGTCGTTTTTGAATGCTCCATGAACCCTTTGCACGACTATCGAGACGTAAAAAAACTCGTTGTTTTTATCGTTTCGGGCTATTTTCATGGGCGATAACGCGAAGTTTTAGGGTTCCGGTTCAATTTTTGATGCTTCATGAACCTTGTGCACGACTATCATGATGTCGAAAAAATTGGTTGTTTTTATCATTTCGAGCAAGTTTCATGAGCTATAACGCTGTTTTGGGGTACCTCGTCAATTTCTTATGCTCCATGAACACTATGCATGGCAATTGAGACGTCGCAAAAACTCGTTCTTTTGGCGTTTCTTGCGAGTTTCGTGGGATATAACGCACTCTTTTGGGGTCGATTTTTTATGCTCCATGAACCATGTGCACGGCTATCGAGATGTCGACATAACTCATTGTTTTTTCGTTTCGGCCTAGTTTCCTGGGCTATAGCGCACTGTTTTGGGGTCCGTGGTGGATTTCTTATGCTCCATGAACCTTGTGTACGGCTATCGAAACGTCGCAAAAACTCATTCCTATTGGCGTTTGTGGCGAGTTTCGTGGGATAGAGCGCACTCTTTTGGGGTCCCGGGTCGATTTTTGATCCTCCATGGACCCTCCGCATGGCTATCGAGACATAGCCAAAACTCGGTGTTTTTGTCGTTTCGGGCAAGTTTCGTGGGCTATAGCGCACTGTTTTGGTGTCCCGGGTTGTTTTTTATGCTCAATGAACACTGTGCACGGCTATTGAGATGTCGCAAAAATTCAATGTTTTTGTCGTTTCGTGAAACTTTCATGGTTTATAGCGCACTGTTTTGGGGTTACGGTCGATTTTTTATGCTCCATAAACCGTTTGCACGACTACCGAAACGTCATAAAAACTCGGTTTTTTTTGTCGTTTCGGGCTAGTATCATGGGCGATAACGCGCTGTTTTAGGGTTCCGAGTCTATTTTTGATGCTTCATGAACACTGTGCACGGCTACCATGATGTCGAAAAAATTGGTTGTTTTTATCATTTCGTGTATGTTTCGTGGGCTATAACGCGCTGTTTTGGGGTACCTCATCAATTACTTATGCTCCATGAACCCTGTGCACGTCTATCAAGACATCGCAAAAACTCGTTCTTTATGGCGTTTTTGACCAGTTTTGTGGAATATAGCGCACTGTTTTGGGGTCCTGGGTTGATTTTTGATGCTTCATGGACCCTGTGCAGGGCTATCGACACATCGCAAAAACTCATTGTTTTGTCGTTTTGGGCCATTTTCATGGGCTACGTATTGTTTTGGGGTTCCGGGTAGATTTTTGATACTCCATGAACCATGTGCACGTCTAACGAGACGTCGTAAAAACTCGTTCCTTTTGTAGTTTCAGTCTAGTTTTGTGGGATATACCTGGTTTGGGGTCCCGCGTCGATTTTTAATGCTCCATGAACCGTGTGCACGGCTATCGAGATGTCGAAAAAACTCATTGTTTTCGTCTTTTTGGGCCAGTTTTGTGGTCCATAGCGCACTGTTTTGGGGTCCCGGGTTGTTTTTTATGCTCAATGAACCCTGTGCACGACTATCGAGATGTGGCCAAAAATCGGTGTTTTGTCGTTTCGAGCCACCTTCGTGGGCTACAGCGCACTGTTTTGGGGTCTCGTGTCGATTTTTATGCTCCATGAACACTGTGCACGGCTATCGAGTTGTTGCAAAAATTCTAGGATTTTGTTGTTTCGAGACACTTTCATGGGCTATAGCGCACTATTTTTGGGTCTCGGGTCGATTTTTTATGCTCCATGAACCTTGTGCACGGCTATCAAGATGTCGAAATAACTTGTTGTTTTGTCGTTTCGGGCCAGTTTCGTGGGCTATAGCGCACTGTTTTGGGGTCCTGGGTCGTTTTTTGAAGCTCCATGAACCCTGTGCACGACTATCGAGATGTCGCAAAAAATCAGTGTATTTGTCGTTTCGGGCCACTTTCGTGGGCTATAGTGCACTGTTTTGTGGTCTTGTGTCGTTTTTGAATGCTCCATGAACCCTTTGCACGACTATCGAGACGTAAAAAAACTCGTTGTTTTTATCGTTTCGGGCTATTTTCATGGGCGATAACGCGAAGTTTTAGGGTTCCGGTTCAATTTTTGATGCTTCATGAACCTTGTGCACGACTATCATGATGTCGAAAAAATTGGTTGTTTTTATCATTTCGAGCAAGTTTCATGAGCTATAACGCTGTTTTGGGGTACCTCGTCAATTTCTTATGCTCCATGAACACTATGCATGGCAATTGAGACGTCGCAAAAACTCGTTCTTTTGGCGTTTCTTGCGAGTTTCGTGGGATATAACGCACTCTTTTGGGGTCGATTTTTTATGCTCCATGAACCATGTGCACGGCTATCGAGATGTCGACATAACTCATTGTTTTTTCGTTTCGGCCTAGTTTCCTGGGCTATAGCGCACTGTTTTGGGGTCCGTGGTGGATTTCTTATGCTCCATGAACCTTGTGTACGGCTATCGAAACGTCGCAAAAACTCATTCCTATTGGCGTTTGTGGCGAGTTTCGTGGGATAGAGCGCACTCTTTTGGGGTCCCGGGTCGATTTTTGATCCTCCATGGACCCTCCGCATGGCTATCGAGACATAGCCAAAACTCGGTGTTTTTGTCGTTTCGGGCAAGTTTCGTGGGCTATAGCGCACTGTTTTGGTGTCCCGGGTTGTTTTTTATGCTCAATGAACACTGTGCACGGCTATTGAGATGTCGCAAAAATTCAATGTTTTTGTCGTTTCGTGACACTTTCATGGTTTATAGCGCACTGTTTTGGGGTTACGGTCGATTTTTTATGCTCCATAAACCGTTTGCACGACTACCGAAACGTCATAAAAACTCGGTTTTTTTTGTCGTTTCGGGCTAGTATCATGGGCGATAACGCGCTGTTTTAGGGTTCCGAGTCTATTTTTGATGCTTCATGAACACTGTGCACGGCTACCATGATGTCGAAAAAATTGGTTGTTTTTATCATTTCGTGTATGTTTCGTGGGCTATAACGCGCTGTTTTGGGGTACCTCATCAATTCCTTATGCTCCATGAACCCTGTGCACGTCTATCAAGACATCGCAAAAACTCGTTCTTTATGGCGTTTTTGACCAGTTTTGTGGAATATAGCGCACTGTTTTGGGGTCCTGGGTTGATTTTTGATGCTTCATGGACCCTGTGCAGGGCTATCGACACATCGCAAAAACTCATTGTTTGTCGTTTTGGGCCATTTTCATGGGCTACGTATTGTTTTGGGGTTCCGGGTAGATTTTTGATACTCCATGAACCATGTGCACGTCTAACGAGACGTCGTAAAAACTCGTTCTTTTTGTAGTTTCAGTCTAGTTTTGTGGGATATACCTGGTTTGGGGTCCCGCGTCGATTTTTAATGCTCCATGAACCGTGTGCACGGCTATCGAGATGTCGAAAAAACTCATTGTTTTCGTCTTTTTGGGCCAGTTTTGTGGTCCATAGCGCACTGTTTTGGGGTCCCGGGTTGTTTTTTATGCTCAATGAACCCTGTGCACGACTATCGAGATGTGGCCAAAAATCGGTGTTTTGTCGTTTCGAGCCACCTTCGTGGGCTACAGCGCGCTGTTTTGGGGTCTCGTGTCGATTTTTATGCTCCATGAACACTGTGCACGGCTATCGAGTTGTTGCAAAAATTCTAGGATTTTGTTGTTTCGAGACACTTTCATGGGCTATAGCGCACTATTTTTGGGTCTCGGGTCGATTTTTTATGCTCCATGAACCTTGTGCACGGCTATCAAGATGTCGAAATAACTTGTTGTTTTGTCGTTTCGGGCCAGTTTCGTGGGCTATAGCGCACTGTTTTGGGGTCCTGGGTCGTTTTTTGAAGCTCCATGAACCCTGTGCACGACTATCGAGATGTCGCAAAAAATCAGTGTATTTGTCGTTTCGGGCCACTTTCGTGGGCTATAGTGCACTGTTTTGTGGTCTTGTGTCGTTTTTGAATGCTCCATGAACCCTTTGCACGACTATCGAGACGTAAAAAAACTCGTTGTTTTTATCGTTTCGGGCTATTTTCATGGGCGATAACGCGAAGTTTTAGGGGTTCCGGTTCAATTTTTGATGCTTCATGAACCTTGTGCACGACTATCATGATGTCGAAAAAATTGGTTGTTTTTATCATTTCGAGCAAGTTTCATGAGCTATAACGCTGTTTTGGGGTACCTCGTCAATTTCTTATGCTCCATGAACACTATGCATGGCAATTGAGACGTCGCAAAAACTCGTTCTTTTGGCGTTTCTTGCGAGTTTCGTGGGATATAACGCACTCTTTTGGGGTCGATTTTTTATGCTCCATGAACCATGTGCACGGCTATCGAGATGTCGACATAACTCATTGTTTTTTCGTTTCGGCCTAGTTTCCTGGGCTATAGCGCACTGTTTTGGGGTCCGTGGTGGATTTCTTATGCTCCATGAACCTTGTGTACGGCTATCGAAACGTCGCAAAAACTCATTCCTATTGGCGTTTGTGGCGAGTTTCGTGGGATAGAGCGCACTCTTTTGGGGTCCCGGGTCGATTTTTGATCCTCCATGGACCCTCCGCATGGCTATCGAGACATAGCCAAAACTCGGTGTTTTTGTCGTTTCGGGCAAGTTTCGTGGGCTATAGCGCACTGTTTTGGTGTCCCGGGTTGTTTTTTATGCTCAATGAACACTGTGCACGGCTATTGAGATGTCGCAAAAATTCAATGTTTTTGTCGTTTCGTGACACTTTCATGGTTTATAGCGCACTGTTTTGGGGTTACGGTCGATTTTTTATGCTCCATAAACCGTTTGCACGACTACCGAAACGTCATAAAAACTCGGTTTTTTTTGTCGTTTCGGGCTAGTATCATGGGCGATAACGCGCTGTTTTAGGGTTCCGAGTCTATTTTTGATGCTTCATGAACACTGTGCACGGCTACCATGATGTCGAAAAAATTGGTTGTTTTTATCATTTCGTGTATGTTTCGTGGGCTATAACGCGCTGTTTTGGGGTACCTCATCAATTCCTTATGCTCCATGAACCCTGTGCACGTCTATCAAGACATCGCAAAAACTCGTTCTTTATGGCGTTTTTGACCAGTTTTGTGGAATATAGCGCACTGTTTTGGGGTCCTGGGTTGATTTTTGATGCTTCATGGACCCTGTGCAGGGCTATCGACACATCGCAAAAACTCATTGTTTTGTCGTTTTGGGCCATTTTCATGGGCTACGTATTGTTTTGGGGTTCCGGGTAGATTTTTGATACTCCATGAACCATGTGCACGTCTAACGAGACGTCGTAAAAACTCGTTCTTTTTGTAGTTTCAGTCTAGTTTTGTGGGATATACCTGGTTTGGGGTCCCCGCGTCGATTTTTAATGCTCCATGAACCGTGTGCACGGCTATCGAGATGTCGAAAAAACTCATTGTTTTCGTCTTTTTGGGCCAGTTTTGTGGTCCATAGCGCACTGTTTTGGGGTCCCGGGTTGTTTTTTATGCTCAATGAACCCTGTGCACGACTATCGAGATGTGGCCAAAAATCGGTGTTTTGTCGTTTCGAGCCACCTTCGTGGGCTACAGCGCGCTGTTTTGGGGGTCTCGTGTCGATTTTTATGCTCCATGAACACTGTGCACGGCTATCGAGTTGTTGCAAAAATTCTAGGATTTTGTTGTTTCGAGACACTTTCATGGGCTATAGCGCACTATTTTTGGGTCTCGGGTCGATTTTTTATGCTCCATGAACCTTGTGCACGGCTATCAAGATGTCGAAATAACTTGTTGTTTTGTCGTTTCGGGCCAGTTTCGTGGGCTATAGCGCACTGTTTTGGGGTCCTGGGTCGTTTTTTGAAGCTCCATGAACCCTGTGCACGACTATCGAGATGTCGCAAAAAATCAGTGTATTTGTCGTTTCGGGCCACTTTCGTGGGCTATAGTGCACTGTTTTGTGGTCTTGTGTCGTTTTTGAATGCTCCATGAACCCTTTGCACGACTATCGAGACGTAAAAAAACTCGTTGTTTTTATCGTTTCGGGCTATTTTCATGGGCGATAACGCGAAGTTTTAGGGTTCCGGTTCAATTTTTGATGCTTCATGAACCTTGTGCACGACTATCATGATGTCGAAAAAATTGGTTGTTTTTATCATTTCGAGCAAGTTTCATGAGCTATAACGCTGTTTTGGGGTACCTCGTCAATTTCTTATGCTCCATGAACACTATGCATGGCAATTGAGACGTCGCAAAAACTCGTTCTTTTGGCGTTTCTTGCGAGTTTCGTGGGATATAACGCACTCTTTTGGGGTCGATTTTTTATGCTCCATGAACCATGTGCACGGCTATCGAGATGTCGACATAACTCATTGTTTTTTCGTTTCGGCCTAGTTTCCTGGGCTATAGCGCACTGTTTTGGGGTCCGTGGTGGATTTCTTATGCTCCATGAACCTTGTGTACGGCTATCGAAACGTCGCAAAAACTCATTCCTATTGGCGTTTGTGGCGAGTTTCGTGGGGATAGAGCGCACTCTTTTGGGGTCCCGGGTCGATTTTTGATATGGACCCTCATGGCTATCGAGACATAGCCAAAACTCGGTGTTTTTGTCGTTTCGGGCAAGTTTCGTGGGCTATAGCGCACTGTTTTGGTGTCCCGGGTTGTTTTTTATGCTCATGTGCACGCTATTGAGATGTCGCAAAAATTCAATGTTTTTGTCGTTTCGTGACACTTTCATGGTTTATAGCGCACTGTTTTGGGGTTACGGTCGATTTTTTATGCTCCATAAACCGTTTGCACGACTACCGAAACGTCATAAAAACTCGGTTTTTTTTGTCGTTTCGGGCTAGTATCATGGGCGATAACGCGCTGTTTTAGGGTTCCGAGTCTATTTTTGATGCTTCATGAACACTGTGCACGGCTACCATGATGTCGAAAAAATTGGTTGTTTTTATCATTTCGTGTATGTTTCGTGGGCTATAACGCGCTGTTTTGGGGTACCTCATCAATTCCTTATGCTCCATGAACCCTGTGCACGTCTATCAAGACATCGCAAAAACTCGTTCTTTATGGCGTTTTTGACCAGTTTTGTGGAATATAGCGCACTGTTTTGGGGTCCTGGGTTGATTTTTGATGCTTCATGGACCCTGTGCAGGGCTATCGACACATCGCAAAAACTCATTGTTTTGTCGTTTTGGGCCATTTTCATGGGCTACGTATTGTTTTGGGGTTCCGGGTAGATTTTTGATACTCCATGAACCATGTGCACGTCTAACGAGACATCGTAAAAACTCGTTCTTTTTGTAGTTTCAGTCTAGTTTTGTGGGATATACCTGGTTTGGGGTCCCGCGTCGATTTTTAATGCTCCATGAACCGTGTGCACGGCTATCGAGATGTCGAAAAAACTCATTGTTTTCGTCTTTTTGGGCCAGTTTTGTGGTCCATAGCGCACCTGTTTTGGGGTCCCGGGTTGTTTTTTATGCTCAATGAACCCTGTGCACGACTATCGAGATGTGGCCAAAAATCGGTGTTTTGTCGTTTCGAGCCACCTTCGTGGGCTACAGCGCACTGTTTTGGGGTCTCGTGTCGATTTTTATGCTCCATGAACACTGTGCACGGCTATCGAGTTGTTGCAAAAATTCTAGGATTTTGTTGTTTCGAGACACTTTCATGGGCTATAGCGCACTATTTTGGGTCTCGGGTCGATTTTTTATGCTCCATGAACCTTGTGCACGGCTATCAAGATGTCGAAATAACTTGTTGTTTTGTCGTTTCGGGCCAGTTTCGTGGGCTATAGCGCACTGTTTTGGGGTCCTGGGTCGTTTTTTGAAGCTCCATGAACCCTGTGCACGACTATCGAGATGTCGCAAAAATCAGTTTATTTGTCGTTTCGGGCCACTTTCGTGGGCTATAGTGCACTGTTTTGTGGTCTTGTGTCGTTTTTGAATGCTCCATGAACCCTTTGCATGACTATCGAGACGTAAAAAAAACTCGTTGTTTTTATCGTTTCGGGCTATTTTCATGGGCGATAACGCGAAGTTTTAGGGTTCCGGTTCAATTTTTGATGCTTCATGAACCTTGTGCACGACTATCATGATGTCGAAAAAATTGGTTGTTTTTATCATTTCGAGCAAGTTTCATGAGCTATAACGCTGTTTTGGGGTACCTCGTCAATTTCTTATGCTCCATGAACACTATGCATGGCAATTGAGACGTCGCAAAAACTCGTTCTTTTGGCGTTTCTTGCGAGTTTCGTGGGATATAACGCACTCTTTTGGGGTCGATTTTTTATGCTCCATGAACCATGTGCACGGCTATCGAGATGTCGACATAACTCATTGTTTTTCGTTTCGGCCTAGTTTCCTGGGCTATAGCGCACTGTTTTGGGGTCCGTGGTGGATTTCTTATGCTCCATGAACCTTGTGTACGGCTATCAAAACGTCGCAAAAACTCATTCCTATTGGCGTTTGTGGCGAGTTTCGTGGGATAGAGCGCACTCTTTTGGGGTCCCGGGTCGATTTTTGATCCTCCATGGACCCTCCGCATGGCTATCGAGACATAGCCAAAACTCGGTGTTTTTGTCGTTTCGGGCAAGTTTCGTGGGCTATAGCGCACTGTTTTGGTGTCCCGGGTTGTTTTTTATGCTCAATGAACACTGTGCACGGCTATTGAGATGTCGCAAAAATTCAATGTTTTTGTCGTTTCGTGAAACTTTCATGGTTTATAGCGCACTGTTTTGGGGTTACGGTCGATTTTTTATGCTCCATAAACCGTTTGCACGACTACCGAAACGTCATAAAAACTCGGTTTTTTTTTGTCGTTTCGGGCTAGTATCATGGGCGATAACGCGCTGTTTAGGGTTCCGAGTCTATTTTTGATGCTTCATGAACACTGTGCACGGCTACCATGATGTCGAAAAAATTGGTTGTTTTTATCATTTCGTGTATGTTTCGTGGGCTATAACGCGCTGTTTTGGGGTACCTCATCAATTACTTATGCTCCATGAACCCTGTGCACGTCTATCAAGACATCGCAAAAACTCGTTCTTTATGGCGTTTTTGACCAGTTTTGTGGAATATAGCGCACTGTTTTGGGGTCCTGGGTTGATTTTTGATGCTTCATGGACCCTGTGCAGGGCTATCGACACATCGCAAAAACTCATTGTTTTGTCGTTTTGGGCCATTTTCATGGGCTACGTATTGTTTTGGGGTTCCGGGTAGATTTTGATACTCCATGAACCATGTGCACGTCTAACGAGACGTCGTAAAAACTCGTTCCTTTTGTAGTTTCAGTCTAGTTTTGTGGGATATACCTGGTTTGGGGTCCCGCGTCGATTTTTAATGCTCCATGAACCGTGTGCACGGCTATCGAGATGTCGAAAAAACTCATTGTTTTCGTCTTTTTGGGCCAGTTTTGTGGTCCATAGCGCACTGTTTTGGGGTCCCGGGTTGTTTTTATGCTCAATGAACCCTGTGCACGACTATCGAGATGTGCCAAAAATCGGTGTTTTGTCGTTTCGAGCCACCTTCGTGGGCTACAGCGCACTGTTTTGGGGTCTCGTGTCGATTTTTATGCTCCATGAACACTGTGCACGGCTATCGAGTTGTTGCAAAAATTCTAGGATTTTGTTGTTTCGAGACACTTTCATGGGCTATAGCGCACTATTTTTGGGTCTCGGGTCGATTTTTTATGCTCCATGAACCTTGTGCACGGCTATCAAGATGTCGAAATAACTTGTTGTTTTGTCGTTTCGGGCCAGTTTCGTGGGCTATAGCGCACTGTTTTGGGGTCCTGGTCGTTTTTTGAAGCTCCATGAACCCTGTGCACGACTATCGAGATGTCGCAAAAAATCAGTGTATTTGTCGTTTCGGGCCACTTTCGTGGGCTATAGTGCACTGTTTTGTGGTCTTGTGTCGTTTTTGAATGCTCCATGAACCCTTTGCACGACTATCGAGACGTAAAAAACTCGTTGTTTTTATCGTTTCGGGCTATTTTCATGGGCGATAACGCGAAGTTTTAGGGTTCCGGTTCAATTTTTGATGCTTCATGAACCTTGTGCACGACTATCATGATGTCGAAAAATTGGTTGTTTTTATCATTTCGAGCAAGTTTCATGAGCTATAACGCTGTTTTGGGGTACCTCGTCAATTTCTTATGCTCCATGAACACTATGCATGGCAATTGAGACGTCGCAAAAACTCGTTCTTTTGGCGTTTCTTGCGAGTTTCGTGGGATATAACGCACTCTTTTGGGGTCGATTTTTTATGCTCCATGAACCATGTGCACGGCTATCGAGATGTCGACATAACTCATTGTTTTTTTCGTTTCGGCCTAGTTTCCTGGGCTATAGCGCACTGTTTTGGGGTCCGTGGTGGATTTCTTATGCTCCATGAACCTTGTGTACGGCTATCGAAATGTCGCAAAAACTCATTCCTATTGGCGTTTGTGGCGAGTTTCGTGGGATAGAGCGCACTCTTTTGGGGTCCCCGGGTTGTTTTTTATGCTCAATGAACACTGTGCACGGCTATTGAGATGTCGCAACAAATTCAATGTTTTTGTCGTTTCGTGACACTTTCATGGTTTATAGCGCACTGTTTTGGGGTTACGGTCGATTTTTTATGCTCCATAAACCGTTTGCACGACTACCGAAACGTCATAAAAACTCGGTTTTTTTGCCGTTTCGGGCTAGTATCATGGGCGATAACGCGCTGTTTTAGGGTTCCGAGTCTATTTTTGATGCTTCATGAACACTGTGCACGGCTACCATGATGTCGAAAAAATTGGTTGTTTTTATCATTTCGTGTATGTTTCGTGGGCTATAACGCGCTGTTTTGGGGTACCTCATCAATTACTTATGCTCCATGAACCCTGTGCACGTCTATCAAGACATCGCAAAAACTCGTTCTTTATGGCGTTTTTGACCAGTTTTGTGGAATATAGCGCACTGTTTTGGGGTCCTGGGTTGATTTTTTATGCTTCATGGACCCTGTGCAGGGCTATCGACACATCGCAAAAACTCATTGTTTTGTCGTTTTGGGCCATTTTCATGGGCTACGTATTGTTTTGGGGTTCCGGGTAGATTTTTGATACTCCATGAACCATGTGCACGTCTAACGAGACGTCGTAAAAACTCGTTCCTTTTGTAGTTTCAGTCTAGTTTTGTGGGATATACCTGGTTTGGGGTCCCGCGTCGATTTTTAATGCTCCATGAACCGTGTGCACGGCTATCGAGATGTCGAAAAAACTCATTGTTTTCGTCTTTTTGGGCCAGTTTTGTGGTCCATAGCGCACTGTTTTGGGGTCCCGGGTTGTTTTTTATGCTCAATGAACCCTGTGCACGACTATCGAGATGTGGCCAAAAATCGGTGTTTTGTCGTTTCGAGCCACCTTCGTGGGCTACAGCGCACTGTTTTGGGGTCTCGTGTCGATTTTTATGCTCCATGAACACTGTGCACGGCTATCGAGTTGTTGCAAAAATTCTAGGATTTTGTTGTTTCGAGACACTTTCATGGGCTATAGCGCACTATTTTTGGGTCTCGGGTCGATTTTTTATGCTCCATGAACCTTGTGCACGGCTATCAAGATGTCGAAATAACTTGTTGTTTTGTCGTTTCGGGCCAGTTTCGTGGGCTATAGCGCACTGTTTTGGGGTCCTGGGTCGTTTTTTGAAGCTCCATGAACCCTGTGCACGACTATCGAGATGTCGCAAAAAATCAGTGTATTTGTCGTTTCGGGCCACTTTCGTGGGCTATAGTGCACTGTTTTGTGGTCTTGTGTCGTTTTTGAATGCTCCATGAACCCTTTGCACGACTATCGAGACGTAAAAAAACTCGTTGTTTTTATCGTTTCGGGCTATTTTCATGGGCGATAACGCGAAGTTTTAGGGTTCCGGTTCAATTTTTGATGCTTCATGAACCTTGTGCACGACTATCATGATGTCGAAAAAATTGGTTGTTTTTATCATTTCGAGCAAGTTTCATGAGCTATAACGCTGTTTTGGGGTACCTCGTCAATTTCTTATGCTCCATGAACACTATGCATGGCAATTGAGACGTCGCAAAAACTCGTTCTTTTGGCGTTTCTTGCGAGTTTCGTGGGATATAACGCACTCTTTTGGGGTCGATTTTTTATGCTCCATGAACCATGTGCACGGCTATCGAGATGTCGACATAACTCATTGTTTTTTCGTTTCGGCCTAGTTTCCTGGGCTATAGCGCACTGTTTTGGGGTCCGTGGTGGATTTCTTATGCTCCATGAACCTTGTGTACGGCTATCGAAACGTCGCAAAAACTCATTCCTATTGGCGTTTGTGGCGAGTTTCGTGGGATAGAGCGCACTCTTTTGGGGTCCCGGGTCGATTTTTGATCCTCCATGGACCCTCCGCATGGCTATCGAGACATAGCCAAAACTCGGTGTTTTTGTCGTTTCGGGCAAGTTTCGTGGGCTATAGCGCACTGTTTTGGTGTCCCGGGTTGTTTTTTATGCTCAATGAACACTGTGCACGGCTATTGAGATGTCGCAAAAATTCAATGTTTTTGTCGTTTCGTGAAACTTTCATGGTTTATAGCGCACTGTTTTGGGGTTACGGTCGATTTTTTATGCTCCATAAACCGTTTGCACGACTACCGAAACGTCATAAAAACTCGGTTTTTTTTTTGTCGTTTCGGGCTAGTATCATGGGCGATAACGCGCTGTTTTAGGGTTCCGAGTCTATTTTTGATGCTTCATGAACACTGTGCACGGCTACCATGATGTCGAAAAAATTGGTTGTTTTTATCATTTCGTGTATGTTTCGTGGGCTATAACGCGCTGTTTTGGGGTACCTCATCAATTACTTATGCTCCATGAACCCTGTGCACGTCTATCAAGACATCGCAAAAACTCGTTCTTTATGGCGTTTTTGACCAGTTTTGTGGAATATAGCGCACTGTTTTGGGGTCCTGGGTTGATTTTTGATGCTTCATGGACCCTGTGCAGGGCTATCGACACATCGCAAAAACTCATTGTTTTGTCGTTTTGGGCCATTTTCATGGGCTACGTATTGTTTTGGGGTTCCGGGTAGATTTTTGATACTCCATGAACCATGTGCACGTCTAACGAGACGTCGTAAAAACTCGTTCCTTTTGTAGTTTCAGTCTAGTTTTGTGGGATATACCTGGTTTGGGGTCCCGCGTCGATTTTTAATGCTCCATGAACCGTGTGCACGGCTATCGAGATGTCGAAAAAACTCATTGTTTTCGTCTTTTTGGGCCAGTTTTGTGGTCCATAGCGCACTGTTTTGGGGTCCCGGGTTGTTTTTTATGCTCAATGAACCCTGTGCACGACTATCGAGATGTGGCCAAAAATCGGTGTTTTGTCGTTTCGAGCCACCTTCGTGGGCTACAGCGCACTGTTTTGGGGTCTCGTGTCGATTTTTATGCTCCATGAACACTGTGCACGGCTATCGAGTTGTTGCAAAAATTCTAGGATTTTGTTGTTTCGAGACACTTTCATGGGCTATAGCGCACTATTTTTGGGTCTCGGGTCGATTTTTTATGCTCCATGAACCTTGTGCACGGCTATCAAGATGTCGAAATAACTTGTTGTTTTGTCGTTTCGGGCCAGTTTCGTGGGCTATAGCGCACTGTTTTGGGGTCCTGGGTCGTTTTTTGAAGCTCCATGAACCCTGTGCACGACTATCGAGATGTCGCAAAAAATCAGTTTATTTGTCGTTTCGGGCCACTTTCGTGGGCTATAGTGCACTGTTTTGTGGTCTTGTGTCGTTTTTGAATGCTCCATGAACCCTTTGCACGACTATCGAGACGTAAAAAAACTCATTGTTTTTATCGTTTCGGGCTATTTTCATGGGCGATAACGCGAAGTTTTAGGGTTCCGGTTCAATTTTTGATGCTTCATGAACCTTGTGCACGACTATCATGATGTCGAAAAAATTGGTTGTTTTTATCATTTCGAGCAAGTTTCATGAGCTATAACGCTGTTTTGGGGTACCTCGTCAATTTCTTATGCTCCATGAACACTATGCATGGCAATTGAGACGTCGCAAAAACTCGTTCTTTTGGCGTTTCTTGCGAGTTTCGTGGGATATAACGCACTCTTTTGGGGTCGATTTTTTATGCTCCATGAACCATGTGCACGGCTATCGAGATGTCGACATAACTCATTGTTTTTTCGTTTCGGCCTAGTTTCCTGGGCTATAGCGCACTGTTTTGGGGTCCGTGGTGGATTTCTTATGCTCCATGAACCTTGTGTACGGCTATCGAAACGTCGCAAAAACTCATTCCTATTGGCGTTTGTGGCGAGTTTCGTGGGATAGAGCGCACTCTTTTGGGGTCCCGGGTCGATTTTTGATCCTCCATGGACCCTCCGCATGGCTATCGAGACATAGCCAAAACTCGGTGTTTTTGTCGTTTCGGGCAAGTTTCGTGGGCTATAGCGCACTGTTTTGGTGTCCCGGGTTGTTTTTTATGCTCAATGAACACTGTGCACGGCTATTGAGATGTCGCAAAAATTCAATGTTTTTGTCGTTTCGTGAAACTTTCATGGTTTATAGCGCACTGTTTTGGGGTTACGGTCGATTTTTTATGCTCCATAAACCGTTTGCACGACTACCGAAACGTCATAAAAACTCGGTTTTTTTTTGTCGTTTCGGGCTAGTATCATGGGCGATAACGCGCTGTTTTAGGGTTCCGAGTCTATTTTTGATGCTTCATGAACACTGTGCACGGCTACCATGATGTCGAAAAAATTGGTTGTTTTTATCATTTCGTGTATGTTTCGTGGGCTATAACGCGCTGTTTTGGGGTACCTCATCAATTACTTATGCTCCATGAACCCTGTGCACGTCTATCAAGACATCGCAAAAACTCGTTCTTTATGGCGTTTTTGACCAGTTTTGTGGAATATAGCGCACTGTTTTGGGGTCCTGGGTTGATTTTTGATGCTTCATGGACCCTGTGCAGGGCTATCGACACATCGCAAAAACTCATTGTTTTGTCGTTTTGGGCCATTTTCATGGGCTACGTATTGTTTTGGGGTTCCGGGTAGATTTTTGATACTCCATGAACCATGTGCACGTCTAACGAGACGTCGTAAAAACTCGTTCCTTTTGTAGTTTCAGTCTAGTTTTGTGGGATATACCTGGTTTGGGGTCCCGCGTCGATTTTTAATGCTCCATGAACCGTGTGCACGGCTATCGAGATGTCGAAAAAACTCATTGTTTTCGTCTTTTTGGGCCAGTTTTGTGGTCCATAGCGCACTGTTTTGGGGTCCCGGGTTGTTTTTTATGCTCAATGAACCCTGTGCACGACTATCGAGATGTGGCCAAAAATCGGTGTTTTGTCGTTTCGAGCCACCTTCGTGGGCTACAGCGCACTGTTTTGGGGTCTCGTGTCGATTTTTATGCTCCATGAACACTGTGCACGGCTATCGAGTTGTTGCAAAAATTCTAGGATTTTGTTGTTTCGAGACACTTTCATGGGCTATAGCGCACTATTTTTGGGTCTCGGGTCGATTTTTTATGCTCCATGAACCTTGTGCACGGCTATCAAGATGTCGAAATAACTTGTTGTTTTGTCGTTTCGGGCCAGTTTCGTGGGCTATAGCGCACTGTTTTGGGGTCCTGGGTCGTTTTTTGAAGCTCCATGAACCCTGTGCACGACTATCGAGATGTCGCAAAAAATCAGTGTATTTGTCGTTTCGGGCCACTTTCGTGGGCTATAGTGCACTGTTTTGTGGTCTTGTGTCGTTTTTGAATGCTCCATGAACCCTTTGCACGACTATCGAGACGTAAAAAAACTCGTTGTTTTTATCGTTTCGGGCTATTTTCATGGGCGATAACGCGAAGTTTTAGGGTTCCGGTTCAATTTTTGATGCTTCATGAACCTTGTGCACGACTATCATGATGTCGAAAAAATTGGTTGTTTTTATCATTTCGAGCAAGTTTCATGAGCTATAACGCTGTTTTGGGGTACCTCGTCAATTTCTTATGCTCCATGAACACTATGCATGGCAATTGAGACGTCGCAAAAACTCGTTCTTTTGGCGTTTCTTGCGAGTTTCGTGGGATATAACGCACTCTTTTGGGGTCGATTTTTTATGCTCCATGAACCATGTGCACGGCTATCGAGATGTCGACATAACTCATTGTTTTTTCGTTTCGGCCTAGTTTCCTGGGCTATAGCGCACTGTTTTGGGGTCCGTGGTGGATTTCTTATGCTCCATGAACCTTGTGTACGGCTATCGAAACGTCGCAAAAACTCATTCCTATTGGCGTTTGTGGCGAGTTTCGTGGGATAGAGCGCACTCTTTTGGGGTCCCGGGTCGATTTTTGATCCTCCATGGACCCTCCGCATGGCTATCGAGACATAGCCAAAACTCGGTGTTTTTGTCGTTTCGGGCAAGTTTCGTGGGCTATAGCGCACTGTTTTGGTGTCCCGGGTTGTTTTTTATGCTCAATGAACACTGTGCACGGCTATTGAGATGTCGCAAAAATTCAATGTTTTTGTCGTTTCGTGAAACTTTCATGGTTTATAGCGCACTGTTTTGGGGTTACGGTCGATTTTTTATGCTCCATAAACCGTTTGCACGACTACCGAAACGTCATAAAAACTCGGTTTTTTTTTGTCGTTTCGGGCTAGTATCATGGGCGATAACGCGCTGTTTTAGGGTTCCGAGTCTATTTTTGATGCTTCATGAACACTGTGCACGGCTACCATGATGTCGAAAAAATTGGTTGTTTTTATCATTTCGTGTATGTTTCGTGGGCTATAACGCGCTGTTTTGGGGTACCTCATCAATTACTTATGCTCCATGAACCCTGTGCACGTCTATCAAGACATCGCAAAAACTCGTTCTTTATGGCGTTTTTGACCAGTTTTGTGGAATATAGCGCACTGTTTTGGGGTCCTGGGTTGATTTTTGATGCTTCATGGACCCTGTGCAGGGCTATCGACACATCGCAAAAACTCATTGTTTTGTCGTTTTGGGCCATTTTCATGGGCTACGTATTGTTTTGGGGTTCCGGGTAGATTTTTGATACTCCATGAACCATGTGCACGTCTAACGAGACGTCGTAAAAACTCGTTCCTTTTGTAGTTTCAGTCTAGTTTTGTGGGATATACCTGGTTTGGGGTCCCGCGTCGATTTTTAATGCTCCATGAACCGTGTGCACGGCTATCGAGATGTCGAAAAAACTCATTGTTTTCGTCTTTTTGGGCCAGTTTTGTGGTCCATAGCGCACTGTTTTGGGGTCCCGGGTTGTTTTTTATGCTCAATGAACCCTGTGCACGACTATCGAGATGTGGCCAAAAATCGGTGTTTTGTCGTTTCGAGCCACCTTCGTGGGCTACAGCGCACTGTTTTGGGGTCTCGTGTCGATTTTTATGCTCCATGAACACTGTGCACGGCTATCGAGTTGTTGCAAAAATTCTAGGATTTTGTTGTTTCGAGACACTTTCATGGGCTATAGCGCACTATTTTTGGGTCTCGGGTCGATTTTTTATGCTCCATGAACCTTGTGCACGGCTATCAAGATGTCGAAATAACTTGTTGTTTTGTCGTTTCGGGCCAGTTTCGTGGGCTATAGCGCACTGTTTTGGGGTCCTGGGTCGTTTTTTGAAGCTCCATGAACCCTGTGCACGACTATCGAGATGTCGCAAAAAATCAGTGTATTTGTCGTTTCGGGCCACTTTCGTGGGCTATAGTGCACTGTTTTGTGGTCTTGTGTCGTTTTTGAATGCTCCATGAACCCTTTGCACGACTATCGAGACGTAAAAAAACTCGTTGTTTTTATCGTTTCGGGCTATTTTCATGGGCGATAACGCGAAGTTTTAGGGTTCCGGTTCAATTTTTGATGCTTCATGAACCTTGTGCACGACTATCATGATGTCGAAAAAATTGGTTGTTTTTATCATTTCGAGCAAGTTTCATGAGCTATAACGCTGTTTTGGGGTACCTCGTCAATTTCTTATGCTCCATGAACACTATGCATGGCAATTGAGACGTCGCAAAAACTCGTTCTTTTGGCGTTTCTTGCGAGTTTCGTGGGATATAACGCACTCTTTTGGGGTCGATTTTTTATGCTCCATGAACCATGTGCACGGCTATCGAGATGTCGACATAACTCATTGTTTTTTCGTTTCGGCCTAGTTTCCTGGGCTATAGCGCACTGTTTTGGGGTCCGTGGTGGATTTCTTATGCTCCATGAACCTTGTGTACGGCTATCGAAACGTCGCAAAAACTCATTCCTATTGGCGTTTGTGGCGAGTTTCGTGGGATAGAGCGCACTCTTTTGGGGTCCCGGGTCGATTTTTGATCCTCCATGGACCCTCCGCATGGCTATCGAGACATAGCCAAAACTCGGTGTTTTTGTCGTTTCGGGCAAGTTTCGTGGGCTATAGCGCACTGTTTTGGTGTCCCGGGTTGTTTTTTATGCTCAATGAACACTGTGCACGGCTATTGAGATGTCGCAAAAATTCAATGTTTTTGTCGTTTCGTGAAACTTTCATGGTTTATAGCGCACTGTTTTGGGGTTACGGTCGATTTTTTATGCTCCATAAACCGTTTGCACGACTACCGAAACGTCATAAAAACTCGGTTTTTTTTTGTCGTTTCGGGCTAGTATCATGGGCGATAACGCGCTGTTTTAGGGTTCCGAGTCTATTTTTGATGCTTCATGAACACTGTGCACGGCTACCATGATGTCGAAAAAATTGGTTGTTTTTATCATTTCGTGTATGTTTCGTGGGCTATAACGCGCTGTTTTGGGGTACCTCATCAATTACTTATGCTCCATGAACCCTGTGCACGTCTATCAAGACATCGCAAAAACTCGTTCTTTATGGCGTTTTTGACCAGTTTTGTGGAATATAGCGCACTGTTTTGGGGTCCTGGGTTGATTTTTGATGCTTCATGGACCCTGTGCAGGGCTATCGACACATCGCAAAAACTCATTGTTTTGTCGTTTTGGGCCATTTTCATGGGCTACGTATTGTTTTGGGGTTCCGGGTAGATTTTTGATACTCCATGAACCATGTGCACGTCTAACGAGACGTCGTAAAAACTCGTTCCTTTTGTAGTTTCAGTCTAGTTTTGTGGGATATACCTGGTTTGGGGTCCCGCGTCGATTTTTAATGCTCCATGAACCGTGTGCACGGCTATCGAGATGTCGAAAAAACTCATTGTTTTCGTCTTTTTGGGCCAGTTTTGTGGTCCATAGCGCACTGTTTTGGGGTCCCGGGTTGTTTTTTATGCTCAATGAACCCTGTGCACGACTATCGAGATGTGGCCAAAAATCGGTGTTTTGTCGTTTCGAGCCACCTTCGTGGGCTACAGCGCACTGTTTTGGGGTCTCGTGTCGATTTTTATGCTCCATGAACACTGTGCACGGCTATCGAGTTGTTGCAAAAATTCTAGGATTTTGTTGTTTCGAGACACTTTCATGGGCTATAGCGCACTATTTTTGGGTCTCGGGTCGATTTTTTATGCTCCATGAACCTTGTGCACGGCTATCAAGATGTCGAAATAACTTGTTGTTTTGTCGTTTCGGGCCAGTTTCGTGGGCTATAGCGCACTGTTTTGGGGTCCTGGGTCGTTTTTTGAAGCTCCATGAACCCTGTGCACGACTATCGAGATGTCGCAAAAAATCAGTGTATTTGTCGTTTCGGGCCACTTTCGTGGGCTATAGTGCACTGTTTTGTGGTCTTGTGTCGTTTTTGAATGCTCCATGAACCCTTTGCACGACTATCGAGACGTAAAAAAACTCGTTGTTTTTATCGTTTCGGGCTATTTTCATGGGCGATAACGCGAAGTTTTAGGGTTCCGGTTCAATTTTTGATGCTTCATGAACCTTGTGCACGACTATCATGATGTCGAAAAAATTGGTTGTTTTTATCATTTCGAGCAAGTTTCATGAGCTATAACGCTGTTTTGGGGTACCTCGTCAATTTCTTATGCTCCATGAACACTATGCATGGCAATTGAGACGTCGCAAAAACTCGTTCTTTTGGCGTTTCTTGCGAGTTTCGTGGGATATAACGCACTCTTTTGGGGTCGATTTTTTATGCTCCATGAACCATGTGCACGGCTATCGAGATGTCGACATAACTCATTGTTTTTTCGTTTCGGCCTAGTTTCCTCGGCTATAGCGCACTGTTTTGGGGTCCGTGGTGGATTTCTTATGCTCCATGAACCTTGTGTACGGCTATCGAAACGTCGCAAAAACTCATTCCTATTGGCGTTTGTGGCGAGTTTCGTGGGATAGAGCGCACTCTTTTGGGGTCCCGGGTTGTTTTTTATGCTCAATGAACACTGTGCACGGCTATTGAGATGTCGCAAAAAATTCAATGTTTTTGTCGTTTCGTGACACTTTCATGGTTTATAGCGCACTGTTTTGGGGTTACGGTCGATTTTTTATGCTCCATAAACCGTTTGCACGACTACCGAAACGTCATAAAAATCGGTTTTTTTGTCGTTTCGGGCTAGTATCATGGGCGATAACGCGCTGTTTTAGGGTTCCGAGTCTATTTTTGATGCTTCATGAACACTGTGCACGGCTACCATGATGTCGAAAAAATTGGTTGTTTTTATCATTTCGTGTATGTTTCGTGGGCTATAACGCGCTGTTTTGGGGTACCTCATCAATTACTTATGCTCCATGAACCCTGTGCACGTCTATCAAGACATCGCAAAAACTCGTTCTTTATGGCGTTTTTGACCAGTTTTGTGGAATATAGCGCACTGTTTTGGGGTCCTGGGTTGATTTTTGATGCTTCATGGACCCTGTGCAGGGCTATCGACACATCGCAAAAACTCATTGTTTTGTCGTTTTGGGCCATTTTCATGGGCTACGTATTGTTTTGGGGTTCCGGGTAGATTTTTGATACTCCATGAACCATGTGCACGTCTAACGAGACGTCGTAAAAACTCGTTCCTTTTGTAGTTTCAGTCTAGTTTTGTGGGATATACCTGGTTTGGGGTCCCGTGTCGATTTTTAATGCTCCATGAACCGTGTGCACGGCTATCGAGATGTCGAAAAAACTCATTGTTTTCGTCTTTTTGGGCCAGTTTTGTGGTCCATAGCGCACTGTTTTGGGGTCCCGGGTTGTTTTTTATGCTCAATGAACCCTGTGCAAGACTATCGAGATGTGGCCAAAAATCGGTGTTTTGTCGTTTCGAGCCACCTTCGTGGGCTACAGCGCACTGTTTTGGGGTCTCGTGTCGATTTTTATGCTCCATGAACACTGTGCACGGCTATCGAGTTGTTGCAAAAATTCGAGGATTTTGTTGTTTCGAGACACTTTCATGGGCTATAGCGCACTATTTTTGGGTCTCGGGTCGATTTTTTATGCTCCATGAACCTTGTGCACGGCTATCAAGATGTCGAAATAACTTGTTGTTTTGTCGTTTCGGGCCAGTTTCGTGGGCTATAGCGCACTGTTTTGGGGTCCTGGGTCGTTTTTTGAAGCTCCATGAACCCTGTGCACGACTATCGAGATGTCGCAAAACATCAGTGTATTTGTCGTTTCGGGCCACTTTCGTGGGCTATAGTGCACTGTTTTGTGGTCTTGTGTCATTTTTGAATGCTCCATGAACCCTTTGCACGACTATCGAGACGTAAAAAAACTCGTTGTTTTTATCGTTTCGGGCTATTTTCATGGGCGATAACGCGAAGTTTTAGGGTTCCGGTTCAATTTTTGATGCTTCATGAACCTTGTGCACGACTATCATGATGTCGAAAAAATTGGTTGTTTTTATCATTTCGAGCAAGTTTCATGAGCTATAACGCTGTTTTGGGGTACCTCGTCAATTTCTTATGCTCCATGAACACTATGCATGGCAATTGAGACGTCGCAAAAACTCGTTCTTTTGGCGTTTCTTGCGAGTTTCGTGGGATATAACGCACTCTTTTGGGGTCGATTTTTTATGCTCCATGAACCATGTGCACGGCTATCGAGATGTCGACATAACTCATTGTTTTTTCGTTTCGGCCTAGTTTCCTGGGCTATAGCGCACTGTTTTGGGGTCCGTGGTGGATTTCTTATGCTCCATGAACCTTGTGTACGGCTATCGAAACGTCGCAAAAACTCATTCCTATTGGCGTTTGTGGCGAGTTTCGTGGGATAGAGCGCACTCTTTTGGGGTCCCGGGTCGATTTTTGATCCTCCATGGACCCTCCGCATGGCTATCGAGACATAGCCAAAACTCGGTGTTTTTGTCGTTTCGGGCAAGTTTCGTGGGCTATAGCGCACTGTTTTGGTGTCCCGGGTTGTTTTTTATGCTCAATGAACACTGTGCACGGCTATTGAGATGTCGCAAAAATTCAATGTTTTTGTCGTTTCGTGAAACTTTCATGGTTTATAGCGCACTGTTTTGGGGTTACGGTCGATTTTTTATGCTCCATAAACCGTTTGCACGACTACCGAAACGTCATAAAAACTCGGTTTTTTTTTGTCGTTTCGGGCTAGTATCATGGGCGATAACGCGCTGTTTTAGGGTTCCGAGTCTATTTTTGATGCTTCATGAACACTGTGCACGGCTACCATGATGTCGAAAAAATTGGTTGTTTTTATCATTTCGTGTATGTTTCGTGGGCTATAACGCGCTGTTTTGGGGTACCTCATCAATTACTTATGCTCCATGAACCCTGTGCACGTCTATCAAGACATCGCAAAAACTCGTTCTTTATGGCGTTTTTGACCAGTTTTGTGGAATATAGCGCACTGTTTTGGGGTCCTGGGTTGATTTTTGATGCTTCATGGACCCTGTGCAGGGCTATCGACACATCGCAAAAACTCATTGTTTTGTCGTTTTGGGCCATTTTCATGGGCTACGTATTGTTTTGGGGTTCCGGGTAGATTTTTGATACTCCATGAACCATGTGCACGTCTAACGAGACGTCGTAAAAACTCGTTCCTTTTGTAGTTTCAGTCTAGTTTTGTGGGATATACCTGGTTTGGGGTCCCGCGTCGATTTTTAATGCTCCATGAACCGTGTGCACGGCTATCGAGATGTCGAAAAAACTCATTGTTTTCGTCTTTTTGGGCCAGTTTTGTGGTCCATAGCGCACTGTTTTGGGGTCCCGGGTTGTTTTTTATGCTCAATGAACCCTGTGCACGACTATCGAGATGTGGCCAAAAATCGGTGTTTTGTCGTTTCGAGCCACCTTCGTGGGCTACAGCGCACTGTTTTGGGGTCTCGTGTCGATTTTTATGCTCCATGAACACTGTGCACGGCTATCGAGTTGTTGCAAAAATTCGAGGATTTTGTTGTTTCGAGACACTTTCATGGGCTATAGCGCACTATTTTTGGGTCTCGGGTCGATTTTTTATGCTCCATGAACCTTGTGCACGGCTATCAAGATGTCGAAATAACTTGTTGTTTTGTCGTTTCGGGCCAGTTTCGTGGGCTATAGCGCACTGTTTTGGGGTCCTGGGTCGTTTTTTGAAGCTCCATGAACCCTGTGCACGACTATCGAGATGTCGCAAAAAATCAGTTTATTTGTCGTTTCGGGCCACTTTCGTGGGCTATAGTGCACTGTTTTGTGGTCTTGTGTCGTTTTTGAATGCTCCATGAACCCTTTGCACGACTATCGAGACGTAAAAAAACTCGTTGTTTTTATCGTTTCGGGCTATTTTCATGGGCGATAACGCGAAGTTTTAGGGTTCCGGTTCAATTTTTGATGCTTCATGAACCTTGTGCACGACTATCATGATGTCGAAAAAATTGGTTGTTTTTATCATTTCGAGCAAGTTTCATGAGCTATAACGCTGTTTTGGGGTACCTCGTCAATTTCTTATGCTCCATGAACACTATGCATGGCAATTGAGACGTCGCAAAAACTCGTTCTTTTGGCGTTTCTTGCGAGTTTCGTGGGATATAACGCACTCTTTTGGGGTCGATTTTTTATGCTCCATGAACCATGTGCACGGCTATCGAGATGTCGACATAACTCATTGTTTTTTCGTTTCGGCCTAGTTTCCTGGGCTATAGCGCACTGTTTTGGGGTCCGTGGTGGATTTCTTATGCTCCATGAACCTTGTGTACGGCTATCGAAACGTCGCAAAAACTCATTCCTATTGGCGTTTGTGGCGAGTTTCGTGGGATAGAGCGCACTCTTTTGGGGTCCCGGGTCGATTTTTGATCCTCCATGGACCCTCCGCATGGCTATCGAGACATAGCCAAAACTCGGTGTTTTTGTCGTTTCGGGCAAGTTTCGTGGGCTATAGCGCACTGTTTTGGTGTCCCGGGTTGTTTTTTATGCTCAATGAACACTGTGCACGGCTATTGAGATGTCGCAAAAATTCAATGTTTTTGTCGTTTCGTGAAACTTTCATGGTTTATAGCGCACTGTTTTGGGGTTACGGTCGATTTTTTATGCTCCATAAACCGTTTGCACGACTACCGAAACGTCATAAAAACTCGGTTTTTTTTTGTCGTTTCGGGCTAGTATCATGGGCGATAACGCGCTGTTTTAGGGTTCCGAGTCTATTTTTGATGCTTCATGAACACTGTGCACGACTACCATGATGTCGAAAAAATTGGTTGTTTTTATCATTTCGTGTATGTTTCGTGGGCTATAACGCGCTGTTTTGGGGTACCTCATCAATTACTTATGCTCCATGAACCCTGTGCACGTCTATCAAGACATCGCAAAAACTCGTTCTTTATGGCGTTTTTGACCAGTTTTGTGGAATATAGCGCACTGTTTTGGGGTCCTGGGTTGATTTTTGATGCTTCATGGACCCTGTGCAGGGCTATCGACACATCGCAAAAACTCATTGTTTTGTCGTTTTGGGCCATTTTCATGGGCTACGTATTGTTTTGGGGTTCCGGGTAGATTTTTGATACTCCATGAACCATGTGCACGTCTAACGAGACGTCGTAAAAACTCGTTCCTTTTGTAGTTTCAGTCTAGTTTTGTGGGATATACCTGGTTTGGGGTCCCGCGTCGATTTTTAATGCTCCATGAACCGTGTGCACGGCTATCGAGATGTCGAAAAAACTCATTGTTTTCGTCTTTTTGGGCCAGTTTTGTGGTCCATAGCGCACTGTTTTGGGGTCCCGGGTTGTTTTTTATGCTCAATGAACCCTGTGCACGACTATCGAGATGTGGCCAAAAATCGGTGTTTTGTCGTTTCGAGCCACCTTCGTGGGCTACAGCGCACTGTTTTGGGGTCTCGTGTCGATTTTTATGCTCCATGAACACTGTGCACGGCTATCGAGTTGTTGCAAAAATTCTAGGATTTTGTTGTTTCGAGACACTTTCATGGGCTATAGCGCACTATTTTTGGGTCTCGGGTCGATTTTTTATGCTCCATGAACCTTGTGCACGGCTATCAAGATGTCGAAATAACTTGTTGTTTTGTCGTTTCGGGCCAGTTTCGTGGGCTATAGCGCACTGTTTTGGGGTCCTGGGTCGTTTTTTGAAGCTCCATGAACCCTGTGCACGACTATCGAGATGTCGCAAAAAATCAGTTTATTTGTCGTTTCGGGCCACTTTCGTGGGCTATAGTGCACTGTTTTGTGGTCTTGTGTCGTTTTTGAATGCTCCATGAACCCTTTGCACGACTATCGAGACGTAAAAAAACTCGTTGTTTTTATCGTTTCGGGCTATTTTCATGGGCGATAACGCGAAGTTTTAGGGTTCCGGTTCAATTTTTGATGCTTCATGAACCTTGTGCACGACTATCATGATGTCGAAAAAATTGGTTGTTTTTATCATTTCGAGCAAGTTTCATGAGCTATAACGCTGTTTTGGGGTACCTCGTCAATTTCTTATGCTCCATGAACACTATGCATGGCAATTGAGACGTCGCAAAAACTCGTTCTTTTGGCGTTTCTTGCGAGTTTCGTGGGATATAACGCACTCTTTTGGGGTCGATTTTTTATGCTCCATGAACCATGTGCACGGCTATCGAGATGTCGACATAACTCATTGTTTTTTCGTTTCGGCCTAGTTTCCTGGGCTATAGCGCACTGTTTTGGGGTCCGTGGTGGATTTCTTATGCTCCATGAACCTTGTGTACGGCTATCGAAACGTCGCAAAAACTCATTCCTATTGGCGTTTGTGGCGAGTTTCGTGGGATAGAGCGCACTCTTTTGGGGTCCCGGGTCGATTTTTGATCCTCCATGGACCCTCCGCATGGCTATCGAGACATAGCCAAAACTCGGTGTTTTTGTCGTTTCGGGCAAGTTTCGTGGGCTATAGCGCACTGTTTTGGTGTCCCGGGTTGTTTTTTATGCTCAATGAACACTGTGCACGGCTATTGAGATGTCGCAAAAATTAAATGTTTTTGTCGTTTCGTGAAACTTTCATGGTTTATAGCGCACTGTTTTGGGGTTACGGTCGATTTTTTATGCTCCATAAACCGTTTGCACGACTACCGAAACGTCATAAAAACTCGGTTTTTTTTTGTCGTTTCGGGCTAGTATCATGGGCGATAACGCGCTGTTTTAGGGTTCCGAGTCTATTTTTGATGCTTCATGAACACTGTGCACGCCTACCATGATGTCGAAAAAATTGGTTGTTTTTATCATTTCGTGTATGTTTCGTGGGCTATAACGCGCTGTTTTGGGGTACCTCATCAATTACTTATGCTCCATGAACCCTGTGCACGTCTATCAAGACATCGCAAAAACTCGTTCTTTATGGCGTTTTTGACCAGTTTTGTGGAATATAGCGCACTGTTTTGGGGTCCTGGGTTGATTTTTGATGCTTCATGGACCCTGTGCAGGGCTATCGACACATCGCAAAAACTCATTGTTTTGTCGTTTTGGGCCATTTTCATGGGCTACGTGTTGTTTTGGGGTTCCGGGTAGATTTTTGATACTCCATGAACCATGTGCACGTCTAACGAGACGTCGTAAAAACTCGTTCCTTTTGTAGTTTCAGTCTAGTTTTGTGGGATATACCTGGTTTGGGGTCCCGCGTCGATTTTTAATGCTCCATGAACCGTGTGCACGGCTATCGAGATGTCGAAAAAACTCATTGTTTTCGTCTTTTTGGGCCAGTTTTGTGGTCCATAGCGCACTGTTTTGGGGTCCCGGGTTGTTTTTTATGCTCAATGAACCCTGTGCACGACTATCGAGATGTGGCCAAAAATCGGTGTTTTGTCGTTTCGAGCCACCTTCGTGGGCTACAGCGCACTGTTTTGGGGTCTCGTGTCGATTTTTATGCTCCATGAACACTGTGCACGGCTATCGAGTTGTTGCAAAAATTCGAGGATTTTGTTGTTTCGAGACACTTTCATGGGCTATAGCGCACTATTTTTGGGTCTCGGGTCGATTTTTTATGCTCCATGAACCTTGTGCACGGCTATCAAGATGTCGAAATAACTTGTTGTTTTGTCGTTTCGGGCCAGTTTCGTGGGCTATAGCGCACTGTTTTGGGGTCCTGGGTCGTTTTTTGAAGCTCCATGAACCCTGTGCACGACTATCGAGATGTCGCAAAAAATCAGTGTATTTGTCGTTTCGGGCCACTTTCGTGGGCTATAGTGCACTGTTTTGTGGTCTTGTGTCGTTTTTGAATGCTCCATGAACCCTTTGCACGACTATCGAGACGTAAAAAAACTCGTTGTTTTTATCGTTTCGGGCTATTTTCATGGGCGATAACGCGAAGTTTTAGGGTTCCGGTTCAATTTTTGATGCTTCATGAACCTTGTGCACGACTATCATGATGTCGAAAAAATTGGTTGTTTTTATCATTTCGAGCAAGTTTCATGAGCTATAACGCTGTTTTGGGGTACCTCGTCAATTTCTTATGCTCCATGAACACTATGCATGGCAATTGAGACGTCGCAAAAACTCGTTCTTTTGGCGTTTCTTGCGAGTTTCGTGGGATATAACGCACTCTTTTGGGGTCGATTTTTTATGCTCCATGAACCATGTGCACGGCTATCGAGATGTCGACATAACTCATTGTTTTTTCGTTTCGGCCTAGTTTCCTGGGCTATAGCGCACTGTTTTGGGGTCCGTGGTGGATTTCTTATGCTCCATGAACCTTGTGTACGGCTATCGAAACGTCGCAAAAACTCATTCCTATTGGCGTTTGTGGCGAGTTTCGTGGGATAGAGCGCACTCTTTTGGGGTCCCGGGTCGATTTTTGATCCTCCATGGACCCTCCGCATGGCTATCGAGACATAGCCAAAACTCGGTGTTTTTGTCGTTTCGGGCAAGTTTCGTGGGCTATAGCGCACTGTTTTGGTGTCCCGGGTTGTTTTTTATGCTCAATGAACACTGTGCACGGCTATTGAGATGTCGCAAAAATTCAATGTTTTTGTCGTTTCGTGAAACTTTCATGGTTTATAGCGCACTGTTTTGGGGTTACGGTCGATTTTTTATGCTCCATAAACCGTTTGCACGACTACCGAAACGTCATAAAAACTCGGTTTTTTTTTTGTCGTTTCGGGCTAGTATCATGGGCGATAACGCGCTGTTTTAGGGTTCCGAGTCTATTTTTGATGCTTCATGAACACTGTGCACGGCTACCATGATGTCGAAAAAATTGGTTGTTTTTATCATTTCGTGTATGTTTCGTGGGCTATAACGCGCTGTTTTGGGGTACCTCATCAATTACTTATGCTCCATGAACCCTGTGCACGTCTATCAAGACATCGCAAAAACTCGTTCTTTATGGCGTTTTTGACCAGTTTTGTGGAATATAGCGCACTGTTTTGGGGTCCTGGGTTGATTTTTGATGCTTCATGGACCCTGTGCAGGGCTATCGACACATCGCAAAAACTCATTGTTTTGTCGTTTTGGGCCATTTTCATGGGCTACGTATTGTTTTGGGGTTCCGGGTAGATTTTTGATACTCCATGAACCATGTGCACGTCTAACGAGACGTCGTAAAAACTCGTTCCTTTTGTAGTTTCAGTCTAGTTTTGTGGGATATACCTGGTTTGGGGTCCCGCGTCGATTTTTAATGCTCCATGAACCGTGTGCACGGCTATCGAGATGTCGAAAAAACTCATTGTTTTCGTCTTTTTGGGCCAGTTTTGTGGTCCATAGCGCACTGTTTTGGGGTCCCGGGTTGTTTTTTATGCTCAATGAACCCTGTGCACGACTATCGAGATGTGGCCAAAAATCGGTGTTTTGTCGTTTCGAGCCACCTTCGTGGGCTACAGCGCACTGTTTTGGGGTCTCGTGTCGATTTTTATGCTCCATGAACACTGTGCACGGCTATCGAGTTGTTGCAAAAATTCTAGGATTTTGTTGTTTCGAGACACTTTCATGGGCTATAGCGCACTATTTTTGGGTCTCGGGTCGATTTTTTATGCTCCATGAACCTTGTGCACGGCTATCAAGATGTCGAAATAACTTGTTGTTTTGTCGTTTCGGGCCAGTTTCGTGGGCTATAGCGCACTGTTTTGGGGTCCTGGGTCGTTTTTTGAAGCTCCATGAACCCTGTGCACGACTATCGAGATGTCGCAAAAAATCAGTTTATTTGTCGTTTCGGGCCACTTTCGTGGGCTATAGTGCACTGTTTTGTGGTCTTGTGTCGTTTTTGAATGCTCCATGAACCCTTTGCACGACTATCGAGACGTAAAAAAACTCGTTGTTTTTATCGTTTCGGGCTATTTTCATGGGCGATAACGCGAAGTTTTAGGGTTCCGGTTCAATTTTTGATGCTTCATGAACCTTGTGCACGACTATCATGATGTCGAAAAAATTGGTTGTTTTTATCATTTCGAGCAAGTTTCATGAGCTATAACGCTGTTTTGGGGTACCTCGTCAATTTCTTATGCTCCATGAACACTATGCATGGCAATTGAGACGTCGCAAAAACTCGTTCTTTTGGCGTTTCTTGCGAGTTTCGTGGGATATAACGCACTCTTTTGGGGTCGATTTTTTATGCTCCATGAACCATGTGCACGGCTATCGAGATGTCGACATAACTCATTGTTTTTTCGTTTCGGCCTAGTTTCCTCGGCTATAGCGCACTGTTTTGGGGTCCGTGGTGGATTTCTTATGCTCCATGAACCTTGTGTACGGCTATCGAAACGTCGCAAAAACTCATTCCTATTGGCGTTTGTGGCGAGTTTCGTGGGATAGAGCGCACTCTTTTGGTGTCCCGGGTTGTTTTTTATGCTCAATGAACACTGTGCACGGCTATTGAGATGTCGCAAAAAATTCAATGTTTTTGTCGTTTCGTGACACTTTCATGGTTTATAGCGCACTGTTTTGGGGTTACGGTCGATTTTTTATGCTCCATAAACCGTTTGCACGACTACCGAAACGTCATAAAAATCGGTTTTTTTTGTCGTTTCGGGCTAGTATCATGGGCGATAACGCGCTGTTTTAGGGTTCCGAGTCTATTTTTGATGCTTCATGAACACTGTGCACGGCTACCATGATGTCGAAAAAATTGGTTGTTTTTATCATTTCGTGTATGTTTCGTGGGCTATAACGCGCTGTTTTGGGGTACCTCATCAATTACTTATGCTCCATGAACCCTGTGCACGTCTATCAAGACATCGCAAAAACTCGTTCTTTATGGCGTTTTTGACCAGTTTTGTGGAATATAGCGCACTGTTTTGGGGTCCTGGGTTGATTTTTGATGCTTCATGGACCCTGTGCAGGGCTATCGACACATCGCAAAAACTCATTGTTTTGTCGTTTTGGGCCATTTTCATGGGCTACGTATTGTTTTGGGGTTCCGGGTAGATTTTTGATACTCCATGAACCATGTGCACGTCTAACGAGACGTCGTAAAAACTCGTTCCTTTTGTAGTTTCAGTCTAGTTTTGTGGGATATACCTGGTTTGGGGTCCCGTGTCGATTTTTAATGCTCCATGAACCGTGTGCACGGCTATCGAGATGTCGAAAAAACTCATTGTTTTCGTCTTTTTGGGCCAGTTTTGTGGTCCATAGCGCACTGTTTTGGGGTCCCGGGTTGTTTTTTATGCTCAATGAACCCTGTGCACGACTATCGAGATGTGGCCAAAAATCGGTGTTTTGTCGTTTCGAGCCACCTTCGTGGGCTACAGCGCACTGTTTTGGGGTCTCGTGTCGATTTTTATGCTCCATGAACACTGTGCACGGCTATCGAGTTGTTGCAAAAATTCGAGGATTTTGTTGTTTCGAGACACTTTCATGGGCTATAGCGCACTATTTTTGGGTCTCGGGTCGATTTTTTATGCTCCATGAACCTTGTGCACGGCTATCAAGATGTCGAAATAACTTGTTGTTTTGTCGTTTCGGGCCAGTTTCGTGGGCTATAGCGCACTGTTTTGGGGTCCTGGGTCGTTTTTTGAAGCTCCATGAACCCTGTGCACGACTATCGAGATGTCGCAAAACATGAGTGTATTTGTCGTTTCGGGCCACTTTCGTGGGCTATAGTGCACTGTTTTGTGGTCTTGTGTCATTTTTGAATGCTCCATGAACCCTTTGCACGACTATCGAGACGTAAAAAAACTCGTTGTTTTTATCGTTTCGGGCTATTTTCATGGGCGATAACGCGAAGTTTTAGGGTTCCGGTTCAATTTTTGATGCTTCATGAACCTTGTGCACGACTATCATGATGTCGAAAAAATTGGTTGTTTTTATCATTTCGAGCAAGTTTCATGAGCTATAACGCTGTTTTGGGGTACCTCGTCAATTTCTTATGCTCCATGAACACTATGCATGGCAATTGAGACGTCGCAAAAACTCGTTCTTTTGGCGTTTCTTGCGAGTTTCGTGGGATATAACGCACTCTTTTGGGGTCGATTTTTTATGCTCCATGAACCATGTGCACGGCTATCGAGATGTCGACATAACTCATTGTTTTTTCGTTTCGGCCTAGTTTCCTGGGCTATAGCGCACTGTTTTGGGGTCCGTGGTGGATTTCTTATGCTCCATGAACCTTGTGTACGGCTATCGAAACGTCGCAAAAACTCATTCCTATTGGCGTTTGTGGCGAGTTTCGTGGGATAGAGCGCACTCTTTTGGGGTCCCGGGTCGATTTTTGATCCTCCATGGACCCTCCGCATGGCTATCGAGACATAGCCAAAACTCGGTGTTTTTGTCGTTTCGGGCAAGTTTCGTGGGCTATAGCGCACTGTTTTGGTGTCCCGGGTTGTTTTTTATGCTCAATGAACACTGTGCACGGCTATTGAGATGTCGCAAAAATTCAATGTTTTTGTCGTTTCGTGAAACTTTCATGGTTTATAGCGCACTGTTTTGGGGTTACGGTCGATTTTTTATGCTCCATAAACCGTTTGCACGACTACCGAAACGTCATAAAAACTCGGTTTTTTTTTGTCGTTTCGGGCTAGTATCATGGGCGATAACGTGCTGTTTTAGGGTTCCGAGTCTATTTTTGATGCTTCATGAACACTGTGCACGGCTACCATGATGTCGAAAAAATTGGTTGTTTTTATCATTTCGTGTATGTTTCGTGGGCTATAACGCGCTGTTTTGGGGTACCTCATCAATTACTTATGCTCCATGAACCCTGTGCACGTCTATCAAGACATCGCAAAAACTCGTTCTTTATGGCGTTTTTGACCAGTTTTGTGGAATATAGCGCACTGTTTTGGGGTCCTGGGTTGATTTTTGATGCTTCATGGACCCTGTGCAGGGCTATCGACACATCGCAAAAACTCATTGTTTTGTCGTTTTGGGCCATTTTCATGGGCTACGTATTGTTTTGGGGTTCCGGGTAGATTTTTGATACTCCATGAACCATGTGCACGTCTAACGAGACGTCGTAAAAACTCGTTCCTTTTGTAGTTTCAGTCTAGTTTTGTGGGATATACCTGGTTTGGGGTCCCGCGTCGATTTTTAATGCTCCATGAACCGTGTGCACGGCTATCGAGATGTCGAAAAAACTCATTGTTTTCGTCTTTTTGGGCCAGTTTTGTGGTCCATAGCGCACTGTTTTGGGGTCCCGGGTTGTTTTTTATGCTCAATGAACCCTGTGCACGACTATCGAGATGTGGCCAAAAATCGGTGTTTTGTCGTTTCGAGCCACCTTCGTGGGCTACAGCGCACTGTTTTGGGGTCTCGTGTCGATTTTTATGCTCCATGAACACTGTGCACGGCTATCGAGTTGTTGCAAAAATTCGAGGATTTTGTTGTTTCGAGACACTTTCATGGGCTATAGCGCACTATTTTTGGGTCTCGGGTCGATTTTTTATGCTCCATGAACCTTGTGCACGGCTATCAAGATGTCGAAATAACTTGTTGTTTTGTCGTTTCGGGCCAGTTTCGTGGGCTATAGCGCACTGTTTTGGGGTCCTGGGTCGTTTTTTGAAGCTCCATGAACCCTGTGCACGACTATCGAGATGTCGCAAAAAATCAGTTTATTTGTCGTTTCGGGCCACTTTCGTGAGCTATAGTGCACTGTTTTGTGGTCTTGTGTCGTTTTTGAATGCTCCATGAACCCTTTGCACGACTATCGAGACGTAAAAAAACTCGTTGTTTTTATCGTTTCGGGCTATTTTCATGGGCGATAACGCGAAGTTTTAGGGTTCCGGTTCAATTTTTGATGCTTCATGAACCTTGTGCACGACTATCATGATGTCGAAAAAATTGGTTGTTTTTATCATTTCGAGCAAGTTTCATGAGCTATAACGCTGTTTTGGGGTACCTCGTCAATTTCTTATTCTCCATGAACACTATGCATGGCAATTGAGACGTCGCAAAAACTCGTTCTTTTGGCGTTTCTTGCGAGTTTCGTGGGATATAACGCACTCTTTTGGGGTCGATTTTTTATGCTCCATGAACCATGTGCACGGCTATCGAGATGTCGACATAACTCATTGTTTTTTCGTTTCGGCCTAGTTTCCTGGGCTATAGCGCACTGTTTTGGGGTCCGTGGTGGATTTCTTATGCTCCATGAACCTTGTGTACGGCTATCGAAACGTCGCAAAAACTCATTCCTATTGGCGTTTGTGGCGAGTTTCGTGGGATAGAGCGCACTCTTTTGGGGTCCCGGGTCGATTTTTGATCCTCCATGGACCCTCCGCATGGCTATCGAGACATAGCCAAAACTCGGTGTTTTTGTCGTTTCGGGCAAGTTTCGTGGGCTATAGCGCACTGTTTTGGTGTCCCGGGTTGTTTTTTATGCTCAATGAACACTGTGCACGGCTATTGAGATGTCGCAAAAATTCAATGTTTTTGTCGTTTCGTGAAACTTTCATGGTTTATAGCGCACTGTTTTGGGGTTACGGTCGATTTTTTATGCTCCATAAACCGTTTGCACGACTACCGAAACGTCATAAAAACTCGGTTTTTTTTTGTCGTTTCGGGCTAGTATCATGGGCGATAACGCGCTGTTTTAGGGTTCCGAGTCTATTTTTGATGCTTCATGAACACTGTGCACGGCTACCATGATGTCGAAAAAATTGGTTGTTTTTATCATTTCGTGTATGTTTCGTGGGCTATAACGCGCTGTTTTGGGGTACCTCATCAATTACTTATGCTCCATGAACCCTGTGCACGTCTATCAAGACATCGCAAAAACTCGTTCTTTATGGCGTTTTTGACCAGTTTTGTGGAATATAGCGCACTGTTTTGGGGTCCTGGGTTGATTTTTGATGCTTCATGGACCCTGTGCAGGGCTATCGACACATCGCAAAAACTCATTGTTTTGTCGTTTTGGGCCATTTTCATGGGCTACGTATTGTTTTGGGGTTCCGGGTAGATTTTTGATACTCCATGAACCATGTGCACGTCTAACGAGACGTCGTAAAAACTCGTTCCTTTTGTAGTTTCAGTCTAGTTTTGTGGGATATACCTGGTTTGGGGTCCCGCGTCGATTTTTAATGCTCCATGAACCGTGTGCACGGCTATCGAGATGTCGAAAAAACTCATTGTTTTCGTCTTTTTGGGCCAGTTTTGTGGTCCATAGCGCACTGTTTTGGGGTCCCGGGTTGTTTTTTATGCTCAATGAACCCTGTGCACGACTATCGAGATGTGGCCAAAAATCGGTGTTTTGTCGTTTCGAGCCACCTTCGTGGGCTACAGCGCACTGTTTTGGGGTCTCGTGTCGATTTTTATGCTCCATGAACACTGTGCACGGCTATCGAGTTGTTGCAAAAATTCTAGGATTTTGTTGTTTCGAGACACTTTCATGGGCTATAGCGCACTATTTTTGGGTCTCGGGTCGATTTTTTATGCTCCATGAACCTTGTGCACGGCTATCAAGATGTCGAAATAACTTGTTGTTTTGTCGTTTCGGGCCAGTTTCGTGGGCTATAGCGCACTGTTTTGGGGTCCTGGGTCGTTTTTTGAAGCTCCATGAACCCTGTGCACGACTATCGAGATGTCGCAAAAAATCAGTTTATTTGTCGTTTCGGGCCACTTTCGTGGGCTATAGTGCACTGTTTTGTGGTCTTGTGTCGTTTTTGAATGCTCCATGAACCCTTTGCACGACTATCGAGACGTAAAAAAACTCGTTGTTTTTATCGTTTCGGGCTATTTTCATGGGCGATAACGCGAAGTTTTAGGGTTCCGGTTCAATTTTTGATGCTTCATGAACCTTGTGCACGACTATCATGATGTCGAAAAAATTGGTTGTTTTTATCATTTCGAGCAAGTTTCATGAGCTATAACGCTGTTTTGGGGTACCTCGTCAATTTCTTATGCTCCATGAACACTATGCATGGCAATTGAGACGTCGCAAAAACTCGTTCTTTTGGCGTTTCTTGCGAGTTTCGTGGGATATAACGCACTCTTTTGGGGTCGATTTTTTATGCTCCATGAACCATGTGCACGGCTATCGAGATGTCGACATAACTCATTGTTTTTTCGTTTCGGCCTAGTTTCCTGGGCTATAGCGCACTGTTTTGGGGTCCGTGGTGGATTTCTTATGCTCCATGAACCTTGTGTACGGCTATCGAAACGTCGCAAAAACTCATTCCTATTGGCGTTTGTGGCGAGTTTCGTGGGATAGAGCGCACTCTTTTGGGGTCCCGGGTCGATTTTTGATCCTCCATGGACCCTCCGCATGGCTATCGAGACATAGCCAAAACTCGGTGTTTTTGTCGTTTCGGGCAAGTTTCGTGGGCTATAGCGCACTGTTTTGGTGTCCCGGGTTGTTTTTTATGCTCAATGAACACTGTGCACGGCTATTGAGATGTCGCAAAAATTAAATGTTTTTGTCGTTTCGTGAAACTTTCATGGTTTATAGCGCACTGTTTTGGGGTTACGGTCGATTTTTTATGCTCCATAAACCGTTTGCACGACTACCGACACGTCATAAAAACTCGGTTTTTTTTTGTCGTTTCGGGCTAGTATCATGGGCGATAACGCGCTGTTTTAGGGTTCCGAGTCTATTTTTGATGCTTCATGAACACTGTGCACGCCTACCATGATGTCGAAAAAATTGGTTGTTTTTATCATTTCGTGTATGTTTCGTGGGCTATAACGCGCTGTTTTGGGGTACCTCATCAATTACTTATGCTCCATGAACCCTGTGCACGTCTATCAAGACATCGCAAAAACTCGTTCTTTATGGCGTTTTTGACCAGTTTTGTGGAATATAGCGCACTGTTTTGGGGTCCTGGGTTGATTTTTGATGCTTCATGGACCCTGTGCAGGGCTATCGACACATCGCAAAAACTCATTGTTTTGTCGTTTTGGGCCATTTTCATGGGCTACGTGTTGTTTTGGGGTTCCGGGTAGATTTTTGATACTCCATGAACCATGTGCACGTCTAACGAGACGTCGTAAAAACTCGTTCCTTTTGTAGTTTCAGTCTAGTTTTGTGGGATATACCTGGTTTGGGGTCCCGCGTCGATTTTTAATGCTCCATGAACCGTGTGCACGGCTATCGAGATGTCGAAAAAACTCATTGTTTTCGTCTTTTTGGGCCAGTTTTGTGGTCCATAGCGCACTGTTTTGGGGTCCCGGGTTGTTTTTTATGCTCAATGAACCCTGTGCACGACTATCGAGATGTGGCCAAAAATCGGTGTTTTGTCGTTTCGAGCCACCTTCGTGGGCTACAGCGCATTGTTTTGGGGTCTCGTGTCGATTTTTATGCTCCATGAACACTGTGCACGGCTATCGAGTTGTTGCAAAAATTCGAGGATTTTGTTGTTTCGAGACACTTTCATGGGCTATAGCGCACTATTTTTGGGTCTCGGGTCGATTTTTTATGCTCCATGAACCTTGTGCACGGCTATCAAGATGTCGAAATAACTTGTTGTTTTGTCGTTTCGGGCCAGTTTCGTGGGCTATAGCGCACTGTTTTGGGGTCCTGGGTCGTTTTTTGAAGCTCCATGAACCCTGTGCACGACTATCGAGATGTCGCAAAAAATCAGTTTATTTGTCGTTTCGGGCCACTTTCGTGGGCTATAGTGCACTGTTTTGTGGTCTTGTGTCGTTTTTGAATGCTCCATGAACCCTTTGCACGACTATCGAGACGTAAAAAAACTCGTTGTTTTTATCGTTTCGGGCTATTTTCATGGGCGATAACGCGAAGTTTTAGGGTTCCGGTTCAATTTTTGATGCTTCATGAACCTTGTGCACGACTATCATGATGTCGAAAAAATTGGTTGTTTTTATCATTTCGAGCAAGTTTCATGAGCTATAACGCTGTTTTGGGGTACCTCGTCAATTTCTTATGCTCCATGAACACTATGCATGGCAATTGAGACGTCGCAAAAACTCGTTCTTTTGGCGTTTCTTGCGAGTTTCGTGGGATATAACGCACTCTTTTGGGGTCGATTTTTTATGCTCCATGAACCATGTGCACGGCTATCGAGATGTCGACATAACTCATTGTTTTTTCGTTTCGGCCTAGTTTCCTGGGCTATAGCGCACTGTTTTGGGGTCCGTGGTGGATTTCTTATGCTCCATGAACCTTGTGTACGGCTATCGAAACGTCGCAAAAACTCATTCCTATTGGCGTTTGTGGCGAGTTTCGTGGGATAGAGCGCACTCTTTTGGGGTCCCGGGTCGATTTTTGATCCTCCATGGACCCTCCGCATGGCTATCGAGACATAGCCAAAACTCGGTGTTTTTGTCGTTTCGGGCAAGTTTCGTGGGCTATAGCGCACTGTTTTGGTGTCCCGGGTTGTTTTTTATGCTCAATGAACACTGTGCACGGCTATTGAGATGTCGCAAAAATTCAATGTTTTTGTCGTTTCGTGAAACTTTCATGGTTTATAGCGCACTGTTTTGGGGTTACGGTCGATTTTTTATGCTCCATAAACCGTTTGCACGACTACCGAAACGTCATAAAAACTCGGTTTTTTTTTGTCGTTTCGGGCTAGTATCATGGGCGATAACGCGCTGTTTTAGGGTTCCGAGTCTATTTTTGATGCTTCATGAACACTGTGCACGACTACCATGATGTCGAAAAAATTGGTTGTTTTTATCATTTCGTGTATGTTTCGTGGGCTATAACGCGCTGTTTTGGGGTACCTCATCAATTACTTATGCTCCATGAACCCTGTGCACGTCTATCAAGACATCGCAAAAACTCGTTCTTTATGGCGTTTTTGACCAGTTTTGTGGAATATAGCGCACTGTTTTGGGGTCCTGGGTTGATTTTTGATGCTTCATGGACCCTGTGCAGGGCTATCGACACATCGCAAAAACTCATTGTTTTGTCGTTTTGGGCCATTTTCATGGGCTACGTATTGTTTTGGGGTTCCGGGTAGATTTTTGATACTCCATGGACCATGTGCACGTCTAACGAGACGTCGTAAAAACTCGTTCCTTTTGTAGTTTCAGTCTAGTTTTGTGGGATATACCTGGTTTGGGGTCCCGCGTCGATTTTTAATGCTCCATGAACCGTGTGCACGGCTATCGAGATGTCGAAAAAACTCATTGTTTTCGTCTTTTTGGGCCAGTTTTGTGGTCCATAGCGCACTGTTTTGGGGTCCCGGGTTGTTTTTTATGCTCAATGAACCCTGTGCACGACTATCGAGATGTGGCCAAAAATCGGTGTTTTGTCGTTTCGAGCCACCTTCGTGGGCTACAGCGCACTGTTTTGGGGTCTCGTGTCGATTTTTATGCTCCATGAACACTGTGCACGGCTATCGAGTTGTTGCAAAAATTCTAGGATTTTGTTGTTTCGAGACACTTTCATGGGCTATAGCGCACTATTTTTGGGTCTCGGGTCGATTTTTTATGCTCCATGAACCTTGTGCACGGCTATCAAGATGTCGAAATAACTTGTTGTTTTGTCGTTTCGGGCCAGTTTCGTGGGCTATAGCGCACTGTTTTGGGGTCCTGGGTCGTTTTTTGAAGCTCCATGAACCCTGTGCACGACTATCGAGATGTCGCAAAAAATCAGTGTATTTGTCGTTTCGGGCCACTTTCGTGGGCTATAGTGCACTGTTTTGTGGTCTTGTGTCGTTTTTGAATGCTCCATGAACCCTTTGCACGACTATCGAGACGTAAAAAAACTCGTTGTTTTTATCGTTTCGGGCTATTTTCATGGGCGATAACGCGAAGTTTTAGGGTTCCGGTTCAATTTTTGATGCTTCATGAACCTTGTGCACGACTATCATGATGTCGAAAAAATTGGTTGTTTTTATCATTTCGAGCAAGTTTCATGAGCTATAACGCTGTTTTGGGGTACCTCGTCAATTTCTTATGCTCCATGAACACTATGCATGGCAATTGAGACGTCGCAAAAACTCGTTCTTTTGGCGTTTCTTGCGAGTTTCGTGGGATATAACGCACTCTTTTGGGGTCGATTTTTTATGCTCCATGAACCATGTGCACGGCTATCGAGATGTCGACATAACTCATTGTTTTTTCGTTTCGGCCTAGTTTCCTGGGCTATAGCGCACTGTTTTGGGGTCCGTGGTGGATTTCTTATGCTCCATGAACCTTGTGTACGGCTATCGAAACGTCGCAAAAACTCATTCCTATTGGCGTTTGTGGCGAGTTTCGTGGGATAGAGCGCACTCTTTTGGGGTCCCGGGTCGATTTTTGATCCTCCATGGACCCTCCGCATGGCTATCGAGACATAGCCAAAACTCGGTGTTTTTGTCGTTTCGGGCAAGTTTCGTGGGCTATAGCGCACTGTTTTGGTGTCCCGGGTTGTTTTTTATGCTCAATGAACACTGTGCACGGCTATTGAGATGTCGCAAAAATTAAATGTTTTTGTCGTTTCGTGACACTTTCATGGTTTATAGCGCACTGTTTTGGGGTTACGGTCGATTTTTTATGCTCCATAAACCGTTTGCACGACTACCGAAACGTCATAAAAACTCGGTTTTTTTGTCGTTTCGTGCTAGTATCATGGGCGATAACGCGCTGTTTTAGGGTTCCGAGTCTATTTTTGATGCTTCATGAACACTGTGCACGGCTACCATGATGTCGAAAAAATTGGTTGTTTTTATCATTTCGTGTATGTTTCGTGGGCTATAACGCGCTGTTTTGGGGTACCTCATCAATTACTTATGCTCCATGAACCCTGTGCACGTCTATCAAGACATCGCAAAAACTCGTTCTTTATGGCGTTTTTGACCAGTTTTGTGGAATATAGCGCACTGTTTTGGGGTCCTGGGTTGATTTTTGATGCTTCATGGACCCTGTGCAGGGCTATCGACACATCGCAAAAACTCATTGTTTTGTCGTTTTGGGCCATTTTCATGGGCTACGTATTGTTTTGGGGTTCCGGGTAGATTTTTGATACTCCATGAACCATGTGCACGTCTAACGAGACATCGTAAAAACTCGTTCTTTTTGTAGTTTCAGTCTAGTTTTGTGGGATATACCTGGTTTGGGGTCCCGCGTCGATTTTTAATGCTCCATGAACCGTGTGCACGGCTATCGAGATGTCGAAAAAACTCATTGTTTTCGTCTTTTTGGGCCAGTTTTGTGGTCCATAGCGCACTGTTTTGGGGTCCCGGGTTGTTTTTTATGCTCAATGAACCCTGTGCACGACTATCGAGATGTGGCCAAAAATCGGTGTTTTGTCGTTTCGAGCCACCTTCGTGGGCTACAGCGCACTGTTTTGGGGTCTCGTGTCGATTTTTATGCTCCATGAACACTGTGCACGGCTATCGAGTTGTTGCAAAAATTCTAGGATTTTGTTGTTTCGAGACACTTTCATGGGCTATAGCGCACTATTTTTGGGTCTCGGGTCGATTTTTTATGCTCCATGAACCTTGTGCACGGCTATCAAGATGTCGAAATAACTTGTTGTTTTGTCGTTTCGGGCCAGTTTCGTGGGCTATAGCGCACTGTTTTGGGGTCCTGGGTCGTTTTTTGAAGCTCCATGAACCCTGTGCACGACTATCGAGATGTCGCAAAAAATCAGTGTATTTGTCGTTTCGGGCCACTTTCGTGGGCTATAGTGCACTGTTTTGTGGTCTTGTGTCGTTTTTGAATGCTCCATGAACCCTTTGCACGACTATCGAGACGTAAAAAAACTCGTTGTTTTTATCGTTTCGGGCTATTTTCATGGGCGATAACGCGAAGTTTTAGGGTTCCGGTTCAATTTTTGATGCTTCATGAACCTTGTGCACGACTATCATGATGTCGAAAAAATTGGTTGTTTTTATCATTTCGAGCAAGTTTCATGAGCTATAACGCTGTTTTGGGGTACCTCGTCAATTTCTTATGCTCCATGAACACTATGCATGGTAATTGAGACGTCGCAAAAACTCGTTCTTTTGGCGTTTCTTGCGAGTTTCGTGGGATATAACGCACTCTTTTGGGCTCCCGGGTTGATTTTTGATGCTTCATGGACCGTGTGCACGGTGTTGGGGATATTACCTACGGATAACCCGCCCTTAGTGGGTCGGGTCATCAAAGGGGGACTCACCATTAGAAGTGTGTCCTGTGGCCCAGAAGCTGGATGGCGGTTCGAGAGGTTATGCAGATGATGGATTACCAAGGGAGTTCCCAAATCTTGGAGGGCACGGCGACTTAGAGATAGGGAAAGCTACGAAGAGTAGCATGGCCAGGACTCTTGTAAACCCTAGGGCCTCGACCTGTGTATAATGGCGAGTCCCGGGGTAAGGTCAGGCGAGTTAGAGAGAATCGAGAGCTAGGTCACGCGAGTTACGCCCTCCTTGTAATCGAAACCATCATCAATCCACACAAAGCAGGACGTAGGCTTTTACCTCTTCACGAGGGGCCGAACCTGGGTAAATCTGAGTCTCGCTATCGCTCACCCCCTTCGAGTCACCACCATGGTGCGATCGCTCCATCTTTAAGTCCTTTCACGAGAACATCTGCCGTGATAAAACCACGACAGTTGGCACCCACCGTTGGGCTAGCGCACGGTGGAGTTGAGTTCTCGAAAGGAGCCCTACCAGGGTCAGAAAGCTATGCGGCCGGCATCATGACAAAAAGCCGCCGCGGAAGGTACTACATCGACAACTCGCTATGGGGGCCAGAAGCCGATTTAGTCGAATCTGGTTACAGAGTCCCCTTCGGCAAGATCAACATCTTCATCGGCATGATTGGGACGCCCGTGCCTGAGCGGGACACCTCCACCGACATCATCGAGCCGGCCAGGTACGTCCTCCCCATCACACGACGGGACAGAAGTCGCCATGCCTTCGTCGGTTTTACGCAGGGAAACGACGTACAAGACGAACTGGCGGCCCAGGAGATCACCGCCGTCAATTCTGACGGTGTGTCATCTATGGGCGAGACAGATTCAATCCATCCTCTTCAGGAAGGACAACTTGGAGGGCTGTCATTGGCAATGGACTCCGAGATCCTCGAGAGATCCCATCGACAAATCGCCATCTATATGGCGGGGTCGGCACAGCCTCAGCAAAACCCGGCCGGCAACAACGAAACCGGTGGGACGTCGAAACCCCCAGCACAAGCCATGGCGGAGTTAGCGGCGGAGGTCGCCAGCCTTATGGCGACCGCTGTCACGTCCGAGAATCAAGAGTCTATCAACGCCGAGCTAGCAAAGCTGCGGGAGGCCATGGCAAACGCACAGCGGGACATGGAAGCAGAAGCCGCCAGGGTAGAGACGCAGCAGGCTGCAATCGCAGCGGAGACGGAGCGGTTGAACACCGAAGGCTGGCGGCTCGAGAGACAGCAGCACGCGTCCGACGCCGTTCACCAAAGGAGGCACCATAGACGTATCCCGGCCGACTTACATCCAAATCGACTCTTCGACACTCCGCGCACCCCCGGGGCAGGTCCTGGTCGACCTTTACAAACTGTTCCAAGGGGAGGTCCGGCTCCACCACCTAACCCGTCGCTGCCTCAACCGATGGATGCCCATGCGACCCGGTTCCAGACGCCACGAGGTCACTGATACGCCTCCAACGTATCTATAATTTTTGATGGTTTCATGCTATTATCTTGCCAAACTTTGGATGTTTTGTATGCCTTTTATATATTTTTTGGGACTAACTTATTAACTCAGTGCCAAGTGCCAGTTCCTGTTTTTTCGTGTTTTTGACCCTTTTCAGAGGAGGATTTTAAACAGATTCCAAACGGAATAAAACTTCCGAAAAGATTTTTTTCCGGAACAAAAGATATGCAGAAAGCTTCGGAACCAAGGCACGGAGTCCCGGGGGAGGCCACAAGCCCCCATGGCGCAGCCAGGGGGCCCGCGCCTCCCAGTCTGGTGGGCTCCCTGGGCCTCCCCTGCCCTAGCTCCCTCGCCTATAAATTCCTTAAAATCCCTAAAAAATAGAGAGATCCACGAAAATACTTTTCCACCGCCACAAGCTTCTGTCTCCGCAAGATCCCATCTGGGGCACGTTCTGGTGCCCTGCCGAAGGGGAGATTTGGATACGGAGGGCTTCTTCATCAACACCATGACCTCTCCGATGATGCGTGAGTAGTTCACCATAGACCTACGGGTCCATAGCTAGTAGCTAGATGGATTCTTCTCTCTCTTGGATCTTCAATACAAAGTTCTCCATGATCTTCATGGAGATCTATCCGATGTAATCTTCTTTTGCGGTGTGTTTGTCGAGATCCGATGAATTGTGGATTGATGATCAGATTATCTATGAAACTTATTTGAGTTTCTTCTGATCTCTCTTATGCATGATTTCATATCCTTGTAATTCTCTTCGAGTTGTGGGTTTTGTTTGGCCAACTTGATCAATGGTTCTTGCAATGGGAGAAGTTCTTGGTTTTGGGTTCATACCGTGCGGTGACCTCACCCAGTGACAGAAGGGGTAGCGAGGCACGCATCGTGTTGTTTCCATCAAGGGTAAAAAGATGGGGTTTACATCATTGGTTTGAGTTTATCCCTCTACATCATGTCATCTTGCTTAAGGCGTTACTCTGTTCGTCATGAACTCAACACACTAGATGCATATTGGATAGCGGTCGATGTGTGGAGTAATAGTAGTAGATGTAGAAAGTATTGGTCTACTTGTCTCGGACGTGATGCCTATATGTATGATCATTGCCTTAGATATTGTCATGACTTTGCGCGGTTCTATCAATTGCTCGACAGTAATTTGTTCACCCACTGTAATATTTGCTATTTTGAGAGAAGCCTCTAGTGAACAATAGCCCCCGGGTCTACTTCACACCATATTTTCAGCCTTACCCTTTTACTTCGTTGCACTTTCCGCCTTCAGATCTCACTTTGCAATCAATCTTGAAGGGATTGACAACCCCTTTCTAGGGTTGGGTGCAAGCTCTTTTGTCTTTGCGCAGGTACTCTGGACATGACGAGATTCTCTTACTGGATTGATACCTTGGTTCTCAAACTGAGCGAAATACTTACTGCTCCTGTGCTGCATCACCCTTTCCTCTTCAAGGGAAAAACCAACGCAAGCCAAGTCTCCGTCAACGTGCCAATTTCTGGCATTGTTGTTTGAGAAGTAGCAGAAGGATTTCTGGCGCCGTTGCCGGGGAGGATCAAGTCAAGAACTCATCCAAGTAAGTGTCGCAAACTCATCTCTTGCATGTACTTTTTTGCCTCTCGTTTTCCTCTCCCCCACTTCTGAAAAACAAAAATTTACAAAAATATTTGCCTTTTTTGTTTGCCTTTCCTTTGCTTGTGTGCTATGTGCCTTCAATATGCTTGCATCTTCGCTTGCTGAGAATTTAGTGATATGGATCCTCATCCACTTGCTAATCTCTTTAAGAGATCCAATTATGTTGATCCAATTGCTAGTGAGTTGAGTACACTTGACTTTCTCTATGGAGTTTTGCTTGAGATGCGTGAATCTGAAAATGGTGATGAAGAAATTTATGAAGTGATTCACGAGGGCTCCTTGAATGAAAAGCATGATTGCAATGGTTCACTATGAATTCTATTAATGGCAATCATGCTAAAAATATGCAAAACCCTAAGCTTGGGGGTGCTAGTTTTGCTATGTCCACTACTTGTTGCAATGATCATGATTGGGGTAATGATTTTTCTTTTGATCTTGAAAATTTGTTTAAGCCTCATGATGAATATGATGTTTGCAATAAGATTGAAAGTGGGTTTGGAGAAGTCATGACTTTGCATGCATGTGGATCATGAAAATTATATCCTTTGGGATAGCTATATTGTTGAATTTTAATATGATCCCACATGTAATTGCTATGAGAGAGGAAAATATTGTGGTAGAAACTTTCATTTTACCAAATTACCTCTAGTTATGTTGAGATTGCTATTGTCTGTTTCTTCTTCCTTGCATTTGGTAACTATTGTTTGTCTTGCCAATTTTTTTCCTATAAAATGCCTATGCATAGGAAGTATGTTAGACTTATATGTGATTTTCACATGCTTTATGATGCTCCGTTGTGCTTCAATTCTTGTCTTTTGTGTGAGCATCATTGAATTATCAAATACCTAGCTAAGGGTGTTAAACAATAGCGCTTGTTGGGAGGCAACCCAATGAATTTATCTTTGCTTTTTTGATTTATATTTTGTTGGGTCCACACCATCATAATTCTGTTATGATTGTGTCTTTTGTGTTTCTTTTTGTGTTTAAGCCAAGCAAAACCTTTATGACTAGTCTTGGTGATGGTTGTTTGATCCTGCTGGAAAAAGACAGAAACTTTTCGCTCACGAGCTTATTTTTCATTTTTATGCAGAAAGAGATTTTGAGTTGATTCTTTTTGCTGCTGGTTGATATGCCTTTTTTCCAGGCAGCCGTAATTTTTCAGAATTTGTGAGGTAACAGAAGTATACTAAGTATACAGATTGCTACAGACTGGTCTGTTTTTGACAGATTCTGTTTTTGTTGAGTTGGTTGCTTGTTTTGATGAAACTATGGATAGTATCGGGGGGTACTAGCCATGGAAAAGTGAGAATACAGTAATCTAACACCAATATAAATATAAATCAAGATTGCTACAGTACCTAAATAGGTGGTAGTTTGTTTTCTTGTGCTAATGATATCACGAGTTTCTGTTTAAGTTTTGTGTTGTGAAGTTTTCAAGTTTTGGGTGATGTTCTCATGGACAAAGGGATAAAGAGTGGAAAGAGCTAAAGCTTGGAGATTCCCAAGGAATCCCAAGACAAATTCAAGGACACCAAAAATCCTAAGCTTGGGGATGCCCCGGGAAGGCATCCCCTCTTTCGTCTTCGATCCATCGGTAACACTACTTGGAGCTATATTTTTATTCACCACATGATATGTGTTTTGCTTGGAGCGTCTTGTATCGTAGGAGTCTTTTCTTTTTATTGTGTCACAATCATCCTTGCTTCACACCTTTTGAGATAGACATGCACTCATAGTGAATTTGCTAGAATGCTCATTGTGCTTCACTTATATCCTTTGAGCCTAGATAATTTTGCTCTATGTGCTTCACTTAGATCTTTTAGAGCACGGCGGTGCGTGACTTGGTAGTTGGTTTGTTCTATGAAAGTAGTCCCAAATGTGATAGGTGCCCAAAGAGGATACAAAAACCTCCATCTTCATGTGCATTGGGTAGAAAGATAAGTTTTATTCCTCTCAATTAGTATTGAGACGTGGATTTGGTAATATTAAAGAGTTATGTTAGTAGGGTGCTGTGAATCTAGAAATACTTGTGTTGAAGTTAGTGATTCCCGTAACATGCACGTATGGTGAACCGCTATGCTAGGAAGTCGGAGCATAATTGATCTATTGATTGTCATCCTTTGTGTTCCGGTCGGGATCGCGCGATGGTTAACACCTACCAACCATTCCCCTAGGAGTATGCATTTAGCAATTTGTTTCGATTACTAATAAAAAATTTCACAATAAGTATGTGAGTTCTTCATGACTAATGTGAGTCCATGGTATAGATGCACTTTCACCTGCCACCATTGCTAGGCTCTCTAGTGCCGCGCAACTTTCGCCGGTGCACAAACCCACCATATGCCTTCCTCAAAATAGCCACCATACCTACCTACTATGGCATTTCCATAGCCATTCCGAGATATATTGCCGTGCAACTCCCACCGTTCCGTCTCATGACTTGTGCCATCACTCTCATATTTCCATTGCATGATCGTAAGATAGCTAGCGAGATGTTTCAACATCATACGCCAAGCTAGATCGTTGCACATCCCGGTACACTGTCGGAGGCATTTCCTATGGAGTCATCATCGTTCTAAGCTTTGAGCTGTGAGTAAATAAAAGTGTGATGATCATAATTATTAGAGCATTGTCCCATGTGAGGAAATAAAAAAAGAGGCCAAAGTTGCCGACATAAAAAAAGAGGCCAAAGATCCCAAATAAAAAATAAAAAAAAAGAGAGAAAAAGAGAGAAGGGACAATGCTACTATCTTTTTCCACACTTGTGCTTCATAATAGCACCATGTTCTTCATGATTGAGAGCTTCTTGCTTTGTCACCACCATATACTAGTGGGAATCTTTATTATATAACTTGGCTTGTATATTCCAAGGATGGGCTTCCTCAAATTTCCCTAGGTCTTCGGGAGCAAGCAAGTTGGATGCACACCCACTAGTTCTCCTTTTGAGCTTTCACATACTTATAGCTCTCATGCATCCTTTGTATGGCAATCCCTACTCATTCACATTGATATCTATTAATGGGCATCTCCATAACCCTTTGATACGCCGAGTCAATGTGACCATCTCCTCCTTTTTTGTCTCACAACCACCACCACACTCTATTCCACCTATAGTGCTATATCCATGGCTCACGCTCATGTATTGTGGGATAGTTGAAAAAGGTTTGAGAAAGTAAGAGTGCGAAAACAATTACTTGGCCAATACCGGGGTTGTGCATGATTTAAATTAGTTGTGTGGGGATGATGGAGCATAGCCAGAGTATATGATTTTGTAGGGATAACTTTCTTTGGCCTTGTTATTTCGAAAGTTCATGATTACCTTGCTAGTTTGCTTGAGGTATTATTGTTTTCATGTCAACAACAAACTATTGTTTTGAATCTTATGGATCTGAACATTCTTGTCACATGAAAGAATTTACAAATGACAACTGTGCTAGGTAGCATTCCACATCAAAAATTCAGTCTTTATCACTTCCCTACTGGAGAACGAGCAGGAGTAAAGCTTGGGGATGCTTAATGCGTCTCCAACGTATCTATAAATTTTTTATGGTTTCATGCTATTATCCTGTCAAACTTTGGATGTTTTGTATGCCTTTTATATCTTTTTTGGGACTAACTTATTAACTCAGTGCCAAGTGCCAGTTCCTGTTTTTTCCGTGTTTTTGACCCTTTCCAGAGGAGGATTTTGAACGGAGTCCAAACGGAATAAAACTTCCGAAATGGTTTTTTTCAGAAGAGAAGATACACACAAAGCTTGGGAACAAAGGCAGGGAGTCCCGGGGGAGGCCACAAGCCCCCATGGCGCGGCCAGGGGGCGCGTCTCCCAGGCTTGTGGGCTCCTTGGGCCTCCCCTGCCCTAGCTCCTTCGCCTATAAATTCCCTAAAATCCCTAAAAAATAGAGAGATCCACGAAAATATTTTTCCGCCGCCACAAGCTTGTGTCTCCGCAAGATCCCATCTGGGGCACGTTTTGGTGCCCTATCGGAGGGGGATTCGGATACGGAGGTCTTCTTCATCAACACCATGACCTCTCTGATGATGCGTGAGTAGTTCACCATAGACCTACGGGTCCATAGCTAGTAGCTAGATGGCTTCTTATCTCTCTTGGATCTTCAATACAAAGTTCTCCATGATCTTCATGGAGATCTATCCGATGTAATCTTCTGTTGCGGTGTGTTTGTCGAGATCCGATGAATTGTGGATTGATGATCAGATTATCTATGAATCTTATTTGAGTTTCTTCTGATCACTCTTATGCATGATTTCATATCCTTGTAATTCTCTTCGAGTTGTGGGTTTTGTTTGGCTAACTTGATCTATGATTCTTGCAATGGGAGAAGTGCTTGGTTTTGGGTTCATACCATGCGGTGACCTCACCCAGTGACAGAAGGGGTAGCAAGGCACGCATCTTGTTGTTGCCATCAAGGGTAAAAAGATGGGGTTTACATCATTGGTTTGAGTTTATCCCTCTACATCATGTCATCTTGCTTAAGGCGTTACTCTGTTCGTCATGAACTCAATACGCTAGATGCATGCTGGATAGCGGTCGATGTGTGGAGTAATAGTAGTAGATGTAGGAAGTATCGGTCTACTTGTCTCGGACGTGATGCCTATATGTATGATCATTGCCTTAGATATCATCATGACTTCGCGCGGTTCTATCAATTGCTCGACAGTAATTTGTTCACCCACCGTAATATTTGCTATTTTGGGAGAAGCCTCTATTGAACACTATGGCCTCGGGGTCTACTTCACACCATATTTTCAGCCTTACTCTTTTACTTCGTTGCACTTTCCGCCTTCAGATCTCACTTTGCAATCAATCTTGAAGGGATTGACAACCCCTTTATAGCGTTGGGTGCAAGCTCTTTTGTGTTTGTGCAGGTACTCTGGACTTGACGAGATTCTCCTACTGGATTGATACCTTGGTTCTCAAACTGAGGGAAATACTTACTGCTCCTGTGCTGCATCACCCTTTCCTCTTCAAGGGAAAAACCAACGCAAGCCAAGTCTCCGTCAACGTGCCAATTTCTGGCGCTGTTGTTTGAGAAGTAGCAGTCACTTCTCGAATCCCGTGGATAATGTGTTGGCGGCAACCCGCCACCTGGAGTCCCTTCCGATTTATGGAAACTCCCCGGCCGAGATAGAAGCCAGAAACGCCATCGAGATGCTAAATACGGTCGTGGTCCAACACACGCAGTATTCTCATAACCTCGATCGGTTGCACTCCACGCCTCAGGCGAGCCACACTAGAAGTCACCACGAGGACTTACCCGCAGTAACCAGCGGGCCACGGCGATTCCCTCAAAATAACCCACTCGGGATGCCCGACACGCGAGCCCAAGACATCATGGATGCGGCACGAGCTACGCGTCATATAGAAACAGCAGCCGCGGCGGGGCCGGTCTATCCGGCTTACACCTCGACACCTCCCGCACCCTTGGACGCCAAAGGCAAGCACATCGGAGTATCGTGTCTCGCACCGGTTCTGCGCAATGAGCGGATGCCAAAGGACTTCAAAGGGCCCCGAAAGGTCCCTAATTACTCGTCGGATCTCGAATCAGGGTCATGGATCGAGAGTTACGAACTTGCGATGGACATGGTCGATGTAAATGAGGCGGTTTGCGCCAAGTATTTCACTATGATGCTCGAGGGGACGGCGCACGCGTGGTTGAAAACTTACCGCCTAACTCCATCAACACCTGGGCAGAGCTAAAAGAGCGCTTCATCAAGAATTTTAGAGGAACTTGCAAACGCCCGATGACCATCGTCGACCTGCAGCGTTGCGTCTAGCGGCCGGATGAGTCGGCCCATCACTGGACTCGGCGAGTCGCGAAGGTGATTCATTCATCAGAAGGCATCTCGGTGGCTCAGGCAGTCTTGATCCTGGAGAAGAACTGCCATTACGAACCTTTGGTACTAAAGCTAGGGCGACTTAAGAGGAAAGTACAGGACATGGGCGAATTAATGGATACCCTCACTAGGTATGCTGAGTCGGATGACACCAAGGATCCTGGGGAGGACGACGACAAAGTTAGTACCGCAAGGAAGGGAAAGTTATCAAAGGGCCACTCTCAGTTTCAGGGTCGGGGCAACCACCACCATGGTGGGCACGGCAAAAGAAGACAACAGGAAAGTCCTACGGAAATCCACGCCAGAAGAAGCGGGGCTTCAGTGGGAAGAAACCACACAATTATCACGAGATGCTCAAAGGCCCCTGTCCGCAGCATGCCACGGCGGAGGGACCGGCGACTCACTCTTGGGAGGATTGCAACGTGATGCAGGAATTCCGGGCCGAGGCGCTCAGAAGAGGTCAAGGCGGTGACCAGGGACAGCGACAGGAGCAACCCGGCACATCCGAGTCAAGCCAGATCCCGTTCGGCGGTTTTCCTAACCCGGGACCATAGGGCGGGTCGCAGCCCAACACTCGACAGTACCAAGTTCACAACCAGCGGTACAACCCGCCAGGAGTGTTTCAGCAACCGCCCTCACAAGGGGATCTCCAGCGACATGAAGATCGGGGCGGCTTTCAGAATAACCCTAAGCAACTAAACAACGGGCAATACCACGTGTTCACCACTAGCACCTGCAAGTGGGATCAGAAGGTGAAACATAGAACCTTCAGCGTGGTCGAGCCGGCGCTCCCCCGATACCTTCACTGGTCTGAACAACCCATAACCTGGAGGAGGGAGCACCACCCACCCCGAGTAGATAACCCTGGCGACTTGGCTTTGGTCGTGGCTCCCCAAGTCGGGGGTTACACTCTTTCCAAAGTCCTCATGGATGGAGGCAGCAACATTAACATCTTATACTTTGATACCTTCCGACGGATGAATCTCTTGGAGAAAGACTTGATGCCATCATCCACGGTCTTCCACGGTATCGTCCCCGGTAAGTCGGAATATCCAATTGGGTGGATTAAACTTAACGTGGCATTTGGCACAGAGTCCAACTATAGGAGCGAGTCTCTCATGTTCGAGGTGGTCAAGATCAAGAGCCCCTACCATGTGTTGTTTGGAAGGCCCGCATACGATCGATTCATGGCCTGCCCATGTTATGTTTATCTCAAACTCGATGCCCGGCCCCAAGGGACCTATCACCATCAATGGAGACAGGAAGATAGCTCAAGAATGTGAAGAAGGAGATGCAGCTTACGCCGAGTCGGCTTGCGCGGCCGAAGAGCTCAAGTTTCACCAAGCTAATATTGACCCGGCTAACATGACGCCTCTTAAAAGGCCAACCATCGACTCTGGGCCGCCCCTCAAGTTTAAACCGGCGGACGATACCAAGGTCATAGACTTCACGCCTGGCGACTCCACCAAGCAGTTCACTGTTGGGGCGGGTCTGGATTCCAAATAGGAAAGCGCGCTCATCGAATTCATCTGTGGGAATCAGGACATCTTCGCATGGGAACCTTCTGATATGCCAGGTGTACCGAGAGAATTCGCTGAGCACCATCTTAATACTGACCCTAAAGTTAAGCTAGTTCGGCAGTATCTTCGCAGGTTTAATGAAGAGCGTTGTAAGGAGATCGGAGAGCAAGTCGCCCGGCTCTTGGCCGCGGATTTATCATCGAGGTTTTCCATCCTGAATGGTTGGCTAACCCGGTCCTGGTGCTAAAAAAGAACGGTACTTTCTGCATGTGCATTGACTACACTGACCTCAACAGAGCCTATCTGAAGGATCCCTTCGCCCTTCCCCGCATTGATCAAATTATTGATTCAACAGCGGGTTGTGACCGTTTGTGTTTCCTGGATGCGTACTCAGGATACCATCAGATCAAGATGGTAGTGGCGGATCAGGAGAAGACATCCTTTATAACCTCTTTCGGAGCTTTCTATTACGTCTCTATGCCGTTCGGACTCAAGAGTGCGGGGGCGACTTATCAACCATGCATACAAATTTGTTTGCACAACCAGATCGGTCGTAATGTCCACGCTTATGTGGACGACATCATGGTCAGATCTCGACAGAAGGAGTCTCTCTTGGGGGATCTAACGGGAACTTTTGACAATCTACGCGTCTACCAGATGAGGCTTAATCCACCAAGTGTGTGTTTGGTGTTCCTGCAGGGAAGTTACTAGGCTTTTTGGTATCGGAGTGTGGCATTGAAGCTAACCCGGACAAGATTGAAGCTATTACTTCGCTGAAGAAACCGGCTAACATTAACCAAGTCCAGCGCATGGCGGGTCGAATCGCAGCTTTGAGCCGCTTTATAAGTTGCCTCAGGGAGAAGGCCATCCCTCCATATAAGTTGCTCAAGAAAACTGATCGGTTCGTATGGACGGATGAGGCCAACGAAGCCTTTGAAGCCTTGAAGTGACAATTAGTTAACCTGCCAGTATTGGCGGCTCCGACGGATAAGGAACCAATGCTCCTGTACATTGCGTCCAATTCCAAGGCAGTTAGCGTGGCGGTGGTTTTCGAACGGAAGGAAGAAGGAAAGGAGTATCTGGTCCAGCGACCGGTGTATTTTATCAGCGAGGTCCTAACCCTCTCCAAGCAACATTACCCGCAGTGGCAAAAGCTGGTTTTTGGGGTGTTTATGGCGAGTCGGAAGCTAAAGCACTACTTCCACGAACATCCAATTATGGTCGTCAGTTCCGCCCCCCCCCCCCCCCCTCGGTGACATCATACTGAATCGAGAGGCAACCGAAGGGATTGCTAAGTGGGCCATCGAGTTAGGGCCCCATCATGTGCGGTATACGCCTCGGACGGCCATCAAATCTCAAGCACTCGTGGACTTCATCAACGATTGGACCGAGTTGCAAATCCCATAGGATAGGCCCGATTATACTTATTGGACCATCTATTTCGATGGATCCACGCAATTGGAAGATTCGGGGGCCGGCGTGGTGATAACTTCGCCTCAAGGTGACAAGTTTTGCTATGTCCTTCATCTTTGTTTCCATGTACCAATAATGCATCACAATATGAAGCTTTGCTCCATGGTTTGCGACTCGCCAAAGAGATGAACCTCACGTGAGTGAGATGTCTGGGCGACTCGGATTTGGTGGCACAACAGATTTCTGGCACCTGGGATTCACGAGACCCCTTGATGGCGTCTTACAGACGAGCTCTGTCAGATGTGGCGGGTCACTTCCATGGTTATCAAGTGGGTCACATCGACCGGTGGCTTAATGAAGCAGCGGACGCTCTTTCACGTCTCAGTTCACAACGTAAGCCGGTTCCCCCCATTGTCTTTTTGGATATATTATATAACCCCTCGGTGAGACTTCCTTCATAGGAAGACTTAGCGGTGCCGGACCCCGAGTCTCAACTCGTGGCGGCTCTTCATGCTACTCTGGACTGGGCGGCTCCTTATATGGCGTATCTCACCAGAGGCGAGTTACCTGCCGATGAATTATTGGCTCGCCAAATCGTCCGTCAGTGTAAATCCATGGTCATACACAATGGCGAGTTGCACAAACGAAGCATCTCACGGGTATTTCAAAGATGCCTCTCTCCTGAAGAAGGATGTATGATCCTCAATGAGATTCACGCTGGCGACTGTGGTCATCATGTTGGGTCACGATCTTTGGTTTCTAAAGCCTTCAGACATGGGTTCTATCGGCTGACGGCTCACGCAGATGCAGAGGAGATCGTTCGCTGATGTGATGGCTGCCAAAAATTTGGACGTCAAATCCACTCGTGTCGGCTCACGAATTGCGGATGATACCAATCACTTGGCCATTTGAAGTCTGGGGGCTTGATATGGTTGGCCCTTTCAATATGTCATCCACTAAAAAGACTCACCTATTGGTAGCGGTTGACAAGTTTACCAAGCGGGTTCAGGCAGAGCCCGTTAGTAGCTGTGATGCAGACACAGCCGTCAAATTCTTGAAGAAACTGATTTTCAGATTTGCATATCCTCATAGTATCATTACTGACAATGGTACTAATCTATCCAAAGGTGCAATGCAAGATTTTTGTTCACGAGAGCATATTCGGCTTGACGTTTTCGCGGTTGCACATCCCTAGTCCAATGGGCAGGCGGAAAGGGCGAATCGGGAAATATTGCGGGGATTAAGCCTCGGCTCATGGTACCTTTGGAACGTACTCCAGGGTGTTGGGTGGAGGAGTTGCCTTCAGTATTGTGGAGCATCAGGACAACTCCAAATCGCTCCACGGGCTTTACTCCTCTCTTTCTCGTCTACGGGGCAAAGGCGGTGTTACCAAGTGACATCAGACACGATTCACCGCGAGTCGCCGCCTATGTGGAACAGGACAACGAGCTGGCATGACAAGACTCATTGGACGCTTTGGAAGAGGAACGTGACTTGGCCGCGTCACGCTCGGCGATCTACCAACAAGACTTACGACGCTACCACAGCCGCCGGGTCAAGAGCCGGACTTTCCAAGAGGGCGACGTGGTGCTCCGTTTGATTCAAGATCACACTGGTATGCACAAACTATCACCTCTGTAGGAAGGACCGTTTGTCATCAGTAAGATTCTTTGAAATGGCTCATACTACTTGGTGGATCTTCGCCCAGATCGGCCAACTACAGAGGTTGAGAAAACTCGCTCCTGGAACATAGCCCACCTGCGGCCTTACTACACTTAGAGCCATGGGCTCCTTTTTTCCAATTTTCAGTAAATTGTAATTCATTATTTATGAAAGCAATAAAGCCGGCACCCACGAACTTCGGGGTCCTTTGCCGTTTCAGCTCTTGAAAGCATGAATCTTTATTGTTCTATAAGTCGTCCAAACATGGACGCTATCAAGGCCAAAGAGCATAAGTCGCCATGTTGCACTTATTTCAAAACTGGGCCTCGGTAAAGCCAAAGAGGACCAGTCGCTGATACATCTCAAACGTATCTATAATTTTTTATGGTTTCATGTTATTATCTTGTCAACCTTGGATGTTTTATATACCTTTTATATCTTTTTTGGGACTAAATTACTAATTCAGTGCCAAGTGTCAGTTCCTGTTTTTTCTGTGTTTTTTACTCTTTTCAGATCTGATTTTGGAACGGAGTCCAAACGGAATAAAATCCCCGAAATAAATTTTTCCAGAACGGAAGAAGATCGGGAGACTTGAGGGACAAGGCAGGGGGGCCACAGGGAGCCCACAAGCCCTGTTGCCGCGGCCAGGGGCGCTCGCGGCAACCAAGCTTGTGGCCTCCCTGGCGCTCCCCTGCCCTAGCTCTTTGGCCTATAAATTCCCTAAAAATCCAGAAAAAATCAGGGCATCCACGAAAACACTTTTCTTCCGCCGCAAGCTTCCGTTTCCGCGAGATCTCATCTGGAGACCCTTCCCGGTGCCCTGCCGGAGGGGACTTTGGAGTTGGAGGGCTTCTACATCAACATCATCGCCTCTCCAATGACTCGTGAGTAGTCTACTTCAGACCTACGGGTCCGTAGTTAGTAGCAAGATGGCTTCTTCTCTCTCTTGGATCTTCAATACAAAGTTCTCCATGATTTTCATGGAGATCTATCCGATGTAATCCTCTTTGGCGGTGTGTTTGTCGAGATCCGATGAATTCTGGATTTGTGATCAGATTATCTATGAATTATATTTGAGTCTTTGCTAATTTCTTATATGCATGATTTGATATCCTTGTAAGTCTCTCCGAGTCTTGGGTTTTGTTTGGCCAACTAGATCTATGATTCTTGCAATGGGATAAGTGATTGGTTTTGGGTTCATACCGTGTGGTGACCTTTGCCAGTGACAGAAGGGGCAGCAAGGCACGCCTCGTGTTGTTGCCATCAAGGGTAACAAGATGGGCTTTTATCGTAGATATGAGATTGTCCATCTACATCATGTCATCTTGCTTAAGTCGTTACTCTGTTCTCATGAACTTAATACACTAGATGCATGCTGGATAGCGGTCGACGTGTGGAGTAATAGTAGTAGATGCAGAAAGTATCGGTCTACTTGTTTTGGACGTGATGCCTATAGATATAATCATTGCCTTAGATAACGTCACGACTTTGCGTGTTTCTATCAATTGCTTGACAGTAATTCGTTCACCCACCATCTACTTGCTTTAATGAGAGAAGCCACTAGTGAACACTACGCCCCGGGTCTATTCCCAACTATCGTTTCCACTTTCACGTTTACTTTGCTTTGTTTACTCTTTGCTTTCAGTTCTCACTTTGCAAACAATCTATAAGGGATTGACAACCCCTTCATAGCGTTGGGTGCAAGCTCTTTGTGTTTGTGCAGGTACTTGAACTCTCCTCCTACTGGATTGATACCTTGGTTCTCAAACTGAGGGAAATACATACCGCCGCTGTGCTACATCACCCTTTCCTCTTCAAGGGAACACCAACGCAAGGCTCCAAGGCCGCGAGGAAACCCTTTGCATATTTGCTAAGGAAGTCCCTATAGGCGTAGCCGTAGCAGCAGGATTCCTGGCGTTGCCAGGGAAGGTCTGTTGTCGCAGTAGCAGAAGGATTTCTGGCGCGGTTGCCGGGGAAGGAGAGATCAAGTCAAGATCTATCCAAGTAAGTGTCACAAACTCATCTCTTGCATTTACCTTTTTTGCCAGTTGCCTCTCGTTTTCCTCTCCCCCACTTCACATTTGCCGTTTTCATTTGCCTTTTTTGTTTGGCTTTTTCGTTCGCCTTTCCTTTGCTTGTGTGCTATGTGCCTTCAATATGCTTGCATCTTCACTTGCTGAAAATCTAGTGATATGGATCCTCATCCACTTGCTAACCTCTTTAAGATATCCACTTATGTGGAACAAATTGCTAGTGAATTGAGTGCACTTGACTATCTTTATGGAGTTTTGCTTGAGATGCGTGAATCCGAAAATCGTGATGAAGAAACTTATGAAGTGATTCACGAGGGCTCCTTGAATGAAAAGCATGATTGCAATGGTTTCACTATAAATCCTATTAGTGACAATCATGCTAAAAATATGCAAAACCCTAAGCTTGGGGATGCTAGTTTTGCTATGTCCCCTACTTGTTGCAATAATCATGATTGGGGTGATGATCTTTCTTATGATCTTGAAAATTTGTTCAAGCCTCATGATGATAATGATATTTGCAATAATATTGAAAGTGGGATTGGAGAAGTCATGACTTTTGTTGATGATAATCCCACTATTTTTGAAGAGCGTCAGCTTTGCGTGCATGTGGATCATGAAAAAAATATCCTATGGGATAGCTATATTGTTGAATTTGAATATGATCCCACATGTAATTGCTATGAGAGAGGAAAATGGTGTGGTAGAAACTTTCATGTTACCAAATTACCTCTCGTCATGTTGAGATTGCTATTGTGTCTTTCTTCTTCCTTGCATATGGCAACTATTGGTTGTCTTGACAATCTGTTTTCCTATAAAATGCCTATGCATAGGAAGTATGTTAGACTTAGATGTGATTTGCACATGCTTTATGATGCTCTCGTTGCGCTTCAACTCTTGTCTTTTGTGTGAGCATCATTGATGCCTAGCTAAGGGCGTTAAACAATAGCGCTTGTTGGGAGGCAACCCAACGAAACTATCCTTTTTCTTTCTGTTTTGTGTTTTCCACACTTTCATAATTCTGTTATGATTGTGTTCTTTGTGTTTCTTTTTGCGTTTGTGCCAAGTAAAACCGTTATGATTAGTCTTGGGGATGATCGTTTGGTCATGCTGGAAAAGACAGAAACTTTCTGCTCACGAAAAGAATTTTTTTTTTCTGTAAGAGCTTTTGAGTTGATTCTTTTTGCTGCTGATTGCTACGCAAATTCTTCAGACTGTCGTAATTTTTCAGAATTTTTTAAGTACCATAAGTATACGAAGTATACATATTGCTACAGACTGGTCTGCTGTTAACAGATTATGTTTTTGTTGAGTTGGTTGCTTATTTTGATGAAACTATGGATAGTATCGGGGGGTATTAGCCATGGAAGATTGAAAATACGGTAACCAACATCAACATAAGTAGAATTTAAATTTGCTACAGTACCTAAGGAAGTGGTGGTTTGCTTTCTTGTACTAATGTTATCACGAGTTTCTGTTTAAGTTTCGTGTTGTGATGTTTTCAAGTTTTGGGTGAAGTTCTTATGGACAAATAGATAAAGAGTGGCAAGAGCTCAAGCTTGGGGATTCCCAAGGCACCCCAAGTTGATTCAAGGATGTCGTAAAATCCTAAGCTTGGGGATTCCCGGGAAGACATCCCCTCTTTCGTCTTCAATCCATCGGTAACGTTACTTGGGGCTATATTTTTATTCACCACATGTTATGTGTTTTGCCTGGAGCGTCTTGTATCGTAGGAGTCTTTTATTTTTGTTGTGTCACAATCTTCCTTGCTGCACACCTAGAGAGAGAGAGACATGCACTCACCGTGATTTTGTCGAGCTTCACTTATATCCTTTGGTTAGACAATTCAGCTCACATGTGCTTCACTTATATCTTTTGAGCTAGTTGATTTTGCTCTATGTGCTTCACTTATATCTTTTAGAGAACGGAAGCGCGTGGCTTGGTAGTTGATCTATGCTATGAAAGTAGTCTCAAAAGGGGTAGTTATCCAAAGGGATATGAAAACTTCCATCTTCATGTGCATTGAATAGTTAGAGAAGTTTGATTCCTCTCAATTAGTTTTGAGATGTGGTATGGTAATATTTAAGTTATGTTAGTGGGGTGTTGTGGATCTAGAAATACTTGTGTTAAAGTTAGTGATTCCCGTAGCATGCACGTATGGTGAACCGTTATGTGATGAAGTCTGAGCATGATTAGCCTATTGATTGTCATCCTTTGTGTAGTGGTCGGGATCGCGCGATGGTTTATACCTACCAACCCTTCCCCTAGGAGTATGCGTTGAACGCTTTGTTTCGATTACTACTAAAACTTTTGCAACAAGTATATGAGTTCTTCATGACTAATGTTGAGTCCATGGTTTAGATGCAACTTTCACCTTCCACCATCACTATCTTCTTTAGTGTCGTGCAACTTTCGCCGGTGCATAAACCAACCATTAGCGTCCCTCAAAACAACCACCATACCTACCTACTATGGCTTTTTCAAAGCTATTCCGAGATATATTGCCATGCAACTACCACCATGACATGTGCCACTACATTGCCATTGCATGATCGTAAGATAGCTAGCATGATGTTTCCATTTATGTCTATGCCATGCTAGATCATTGTCACGGTACACTACCAAAGGCGTTCCATATAGAGTCATCATTGCTCTAAGTTTTGAGTTGAAAGTGTGATGATCATCATTGATGGAGCATTGTCCCATGTGAGGAAATAAAAGAGGCCAGCGAAGCCCATATACAAAAAGAGGCCAAAGATGCCCACCAAAAAATTATAAAAAAAGAGGCCAAAGAGCCCACAAAAAATGATGAGAGAAAAAGAGAGAAGGGACAATGCTACTATCATTCCACACTTGTGCTTATTAAGCACCATGGTCTTCATGATTGAGAATCTCTCGTTTTGTCACCACCATATAGCTAGTGGGAAATTTTCATTATATAACTTGGCTTGTATATTCCAATGATAGGCTTCCTTAAAATTGCCTTAGGTCTTCGTGAGCAAGCAAGTTGGATGCACACGCACTAGTTTTCTTTAAGAGCTTTCACATACTCTTAGCTCTAGTGCATCATTTGTATGGCAATCCCTACTCATTCACATTGATATCTATTGATGAGCATCTCCATAGCTCATTGATATGCCTAGTTAACGTGACCATCTTCTCCTTGTTTGTCTTGCAACCTCCACCACATTCCATTCCACTTATAGTGCTAAAATCATGGCTCACGCTCATGTATTGCGTGAGAGTTGAAAAGGTTTGAGAAAGTAAAGGTGTGAAAACAATTACTTGGCCAATACTGGGGTTGTGCATGATTTAAATTCGTTGTGCAAGGATGATAGAGCATAGCCAGACTATATGATTTTTTAGGGATAACTTTCTTTTGGCCTTGTTATTTTGAAAGTTCAAGATTACCTCGCTAGTTTGCTTGAATTATTGTTGTCTCCACGTCAATAGCAAACTATTGTTTTGAATCTAATGGATCTAAACATTCACGTCACATAAGAGGAGTTACAAAGGACATCTATGCTAGGTAGCATGAAAGCATCAAAAATTCATTCTTTATCACTTCCCTACTCGAGGACGAGCAGGAGTTAAGCTTGGGGATGCTTGATATGTCTCAAACGTATCTATAATTTTTGATGGTTTCATGCTGTTATCTTTTCAACTTTGGATGTTTTATATACCTTTTATATCTTTTTTGGGACTAACTTACTATTTCAGTGCCAGTTCCTATTTTTTCTGTGTTTTTGACTCTTTACAAATCTGATTTTGGAACAGAGTCCAAACGGAATAAAATACCCGAAATAAATTTTCCAGAACGGAAGAAGATCGGGAGACTTGAGGGCCAAGGCAGGGAGCCCACAAGTCCTGTTGCCGCGGCCAAGGGGGGGCCCGCGGCAACCAAGCTTGTGGCCTCCCTGGCGCTCCCCTGCCCTAGCTCTTTGGCCTATAAATTCCCTAAAAATCCAGAAAAAATCAGGGCATCCACGAAAACACTTTTCCGCCGCCGCAAGCTTCCGTTTCCGCGAGATCTCATCTGGAGACCCTTCCCGGTGCACTGCCGAAGGGGACTTTGGAGTTGGAGGGCTTCTGCATCAACATCATCGCCTCTCCAATGACTCGTGAGTAGTCTACTTCAGACCTACGGGTCCGTAGTTAGTAGCTAGATGGCTTCTTCTCTCTCTTGGATCTTCAATACAAAATTCTCCATGATCTTCATGGAGATCAATCCGATGTAATCCTCTTTGGCGGTGTGTTTGTCGAGATCCGATGAATTGTGGATTTGTGATCAGATTATCTATGAATTATATTTGAGTCTTTGTTGATTTCTTATATGCATGATTTGATATCCTTGTAAGTCTCTCTGTGTCTTGGGTTTTGTTTGGCCAACTAGATCTATGATTCTTGCAATGGCAGAAGTGCTTGGTTTTGGGTTCATACTGTGTGGTGACCTTTCCCAGTGACAGAAGGGGCAGCAAGGCACGCATCGTGTTGTTGCCATCAAGGGTAACAAGATGGGCTTTTATTGTAGATATGAGATTGTCCATCTAGATCATGCCATCTTGCTTAAGGCGTTACTCTGTTCTCATGAACTTAATACACTAGATGCATGCTGGATAGCGGTCGACGTGTGGAGTAATAGTAGTAGATGCAGAAAGTATCGGTCTACTTGTTTTGGACGTGATGCCTATAGATATAATCATTGCCTTAGATAACGTCACGACTTTGCACAGTTCTATCAATTGCTCGACAGTAATTCGTTCACCCACCGTCTACTTGCTTTCATGAGAGAAGCCACTGGTGAACACTACGGCCCCCGGGTCTATTCACAACTATCGTTTCCACTTTCACGTTTACTTTGCTTTGTTTACTCTTTGCTTTCAGTTCTCACTTTGCAAACAATCTATAAGGGATTGACAACCCCTTCATAGCGTTGGGTGCAAGCTCTTTGTGTTTGTGCAGGTACTTGAACTCTCCTCCTACTGGATTGATACCTTGGTTCTCAAATTAAGGGAAATACTTATCGCCGCTATGCTACATCACCCTTTCCTCTTCAAGGGAACACCAACGCAAGGCTCCAAGGCCGCGGGGAAACCCTTTGCATATTTGCTTAGGAAGTCCCTATAGGCGTAGCCGTAGCAGCAATATTCCTGGCGTTGCCAGGGAAGGTCTGTTGTCGCAGTAGCAGTTGCCGCGTGCATGGTTCAAACATAGGCGCCTCATATGATTTTGAGAATTAAGCCGGCTTACTTGGGGGCTACAAGTCCCCAAGTCGTTTCGCAGTAAGAGCGTACTCGGTTTTGTGATCCTATGCCCGTTTTTTCCTAAATCATAGGTCACTTGGGGGCTTCCACTCACCGAGTTCGGCCTGAATACCCTCTTGGCTAGCGAAAATTTATCACATTACAAATGGTTATACTGGACTATGTGTTGAACAAGTCGCCAGATGGACCTATGTACTCTGGACGTGTCAATCCATCATTTGGACCCTGAACTCTCCTTGGTTAAAACATAAAAGGTACCGGCCCTTGTCACACATGGAGAATAATGAAACCATTGGTTCATTGAACCTGCTTCACTGAAGCTTGACTCGCGCCTGATGAGCTGATTTAAACAATAAGGCTTTTTGCAAAGACCTTCTAAGGATAACACTAGAGTTTTGCAAACTCGTCTTGTCCTGTCGTAGCTCATTGAGGCGACAAAATTTTATTTTTTTGATGGCACGACCACAAGGTCCCATACTATTTTTGAGTCGGCCTCTCTTTATAACTCGCCATGACTCATTGGGCTAGTTTTTAACTATTATTTGCCATAGCCCAGGGGGCAGGTTTATTTTGGCCATAACCCAGGTGGCTGGTCTATTCTTTGCCATAAACTCACTGAGTCGGCTTATATTTTTCCTAACACACAGGATGAAGACTTTTATGCCAAATTGTGACATTTCCTTGATTATCAAAGTTAAAGGCGATTCACGCATAGACTCAAGGAATAAATGGTTCATGAAAGGTCAAATCAAAAGGCACTAGTGGCCAAATTGTTTCTCCACGACATCTAACAAGCTATTACATGGCTCCCATGGCCAAGACGGGCGTCATCCCCCAGTGAAGAAAGGATCAGGTTGTCTTTTTAAGGTCACACTTACACCTTGGGAAGACTCAAGCCGCCTCCGAGTCACCTTGTCTTGAGCTCTCTCCAACTTCAATTTGTAAGTCGCCCAGTTTCCAGTTACACTTGGATAGGGCGACGAACTCGTCTTCATCATCAAGGAAGAGGGATAGATCCATGTCAAGGTCAAAAGGATTCTTGGGCCGACGAGGAACCAAGCTAGCAATTTCGTACGAGGGGAAGTCACCTTCTTGTTCTTCTCATCATATGCGGCTTGGTATTTATTCAAATCCAAGCCGGCTACCAGCTGAGTCGCCGGGAAGCGGGATTCCTTGATCACCCGGTGGTAGTCCTCCTCGGTGAACTCCGACCCGTCGTCCTTTAGTTCAGGGTAGCCAGCGGCTATTTCTTCTAGTTTGAGCTCTGGGGCATAGGCTAAACACCGGCTTAGGGTGTTCAGGACTCCCTTCCGGCTGGATGAACTTTTTCAGTTCCTCTATTTGGGGAGGCAACATGGACAGATAGCTAAGCATGTTCTTGATGGTTTTAACTGGCTCCTTGCTACCCATCACCGCCTTAATCGTCAGCACGCCCCCGGTATATAGCTGCTCGGTGAAGGTATATATAGCCTTTAGCTTCAACACGCAGTCATCTTCTCCGGCGCCGCCACGACACGAGAGTGGTCAGGCGAGAGAAAGTGTGTCGTTTCGCGAGAGACAGAGAGACGAGGTTCGGTTCCACGAGGCTGGACGGGTGGGTCGTTTCCCGACGATTTCAACGCGGTTTGGGAGGGAACTAATTCCGACCGGGTCTAACCGAAGGTTGTTATAACTTGTAAGCCAAACCGGGATCCGATCCCAACCGGAGTGAAACCCACGGGGATCGGTGGGGTTTCGACCCGATCCCGGCGGGGGTGGGGATAACCGAACATAGCCTGAGGGAACAATTTGACGATTTAGCGTCACATTAATCCAGATAACAGTGGAAGACTTATTTATCCGTTTAAACTCGTAGGTCCTAAAGCTTCTGTGGTATTTATTTATTTGAACTGAAAAAACGGTTCGATCTATTCGTATATATTTAATCATGCATATAATACAAGGAACATCAGAAATACTAAATGAGTAATGCGGTGTTGTATGTGGTGACTTGTCAATCTTGAAGCTGGGTGACTATGGCCCTGTTTCTTTAAAAAGTTCTAAGACTTTTTTTAGTCACAACTAAAAAGTTTCTAGTCCCTATCCGTTTCTTTCCAAGGACTAAACATGGACTAGAGGTCATTAAATGACATGCAAAAAGACCATGTTGCCCCTAGTAATATATACTAGAAATTATTAAATGATATGCTAAAAGTAGGGGCACTGTTGGAAAAAGTGGCAAAAAAGTCCCAAAAAGTCCCTTTCATAGGGACTTCTTCCTTTAGTCCCAAATACCCTCTTTTAGTCCCTAAAAGTCCCTCATGTTTCTTTCACATCTCCCCTAATAATAAAGCACGTAGTGCTTCTGTCGTCTGCTGCGGTAACTTTGCAAAAAGGCCCCTGTATTTTCCTATATTCAACCCGCAGTCCAAATCGAATCTGTACGAGGGGGAAAAACTCGCTGCCTCGCGGTACTCCGCCGCCGCCTCCGCCCACCTCCAGCCACGCACCGCGTGCCGCCGGCCACCTCCTGCCATGCCCCGCCCTCCCCCGCCTCACTGCGCGTCGCCGGGCATCTAAACAACGCCCCCGTGCCCCCACCTTCGACCCTCACCAACCACCGCCCTCTCTACCATCATCGGGCGCCACCAGCGACCACCCACCCACCCACTCGCGCCGATCTCGGCGACCCACGCGCACCTGAGATTCGGCGCCCCCAGCCGCCAGCCTAGGATCTCCCGAGCCCCAACCGCCATGCTCTTCTTCCCTGTTCTCCGCGTCAAGATCGACAGTGCCGGTGCCCACGCTGCATTCCGGGGCGGAGGCGCTGCTGCGGCGGCTGCGCCACTCCAATCTGGGCGTGGTATGGGCGGTCGCGCTCGTCGGGGCGGTCGCGGGCTGAGCTGCGCAGGCCGGCCGTGCTCACGTGCCACAGCCAGGTCCTGCTCGCCGCTGCGGGCGCCATGGGCGGCGTCCGGTGCACCGCCTTCTTCAGCCTGCGGCCCCTGGTGGAGCTGGCCGGCGAGACCTGGGTCGAGCCCGATCCCTTCAGCCTCTGCGTCGCCGATGGCCACGTCCTAACCGCCATCGCGCAGCTCCTACGTGCCATGGGCGCGCGAGTCCACGGCGGGCGCGGCCAGGGCGTCCTCTTCCTCTGCGTCGTGAGCTAGCCACATCTCCCCCCCCCCCTCCCCTCCGTTCTTGAAACATCTGGAATTACTAATTGTGGTGTGATGAACTGATGATCGACACAACAGGACTACGTGGAAAACTACGAGGCGAACGTGCCCTTCCGCGCGCTGGACGCCGTGGGATGCCGCCTGGAGGCGGCGTGCCCGACGAAGCGCAAGGGCGAGGCGTGCGTCACGGTGATCTACGAAGACGTCGCCGGCGCAGCCCCCGGCACGGTGAGCGACGAGAAGCGCGAGCATAACTTCGCGATGACCGTGGACTGGGCCGACATTGACGTCGACGACTACGAGTGCGTGGTCGTGCCCAACGGCCGGTCGCCGGAGCTGCTGGTGACCAAAGAGGAGGCGGTGGCGCTGGTGGCGAAGTTCGCCGCCAAGGGGGAGGTGGTCGGCAGCATCAACCAGGGCCACCTCGTCCTCGCCGCGGCGGGGCTCCTCAAGGGCAAGAGGTGCGCGGGCAGAGTGCCCATGAGGGTGATCTCCAACCTCACCGGCGCGGTGGGCGTGGAGCCTGAAGGGGCGGTCACCGACGGGAAGCTCGTGACGGCGGCGAGCTGGCCGGACCTTGCCGAGTTCATAGCTCACCTCGTGGATCTCTTGGGCATCACCGTCTCCTTCTGAATCTGAAGATGCAATGCATCTTCTCCTCCGTCTGTAATAACTTGAGTGTGAACACTGATCACTGTCACACTCTGCAGAGTTCAGATATTGTCCACGAGCTGTTATTAATGACGCGAATGGCCATATGGTTCCTGTTAATGAACTCGTTTTGCTTGCGGCAGTTTTATTTGGAAAAGATGCCCCCATCTAAACTGCAAGATCTTTAGTTGGCTAGCACCAGAATAACGCATATGGATTTGATCACCAGGAAAGGCCTACAAGATCAGTTTTTTGATTTGATGTCTCTGTCACGAGGAGGGAAATACAACAGAGGCAAGTTTACAATAATGTGCATATTTCCTTTGATGTGGATGTCCTTGAAGAGTGGTGGATCGGATCTAGGAGCATTCTGCAGTAAAATATACGGTGTGGTTTTGGTTCCCTGTGTGTGCTAACTGTATGAAGGTTATAGAAGCAGAGAACACCTTCTGATTTTGGTTCCCTGTGTGTGCTAACTGTATGAAGGTTATAGAAGCAGAGAACACCTTCTGATTTTGGTTCCCTGTGTGTGCTAACTGTATGAAGGTTATAGAAGCAGAGAAACACCAGGGTGTTCGCTAACACCAACCAACAGAGAAAGAAAGAGGAACTGGACTCTCGAATTAGTTCTAACTTGCAACTTTGATCATTGGCTGGAGGAGCAGGTGTTGTATCCATTTTTTCTATTCTATATGATACTGGAATCACAATTGTTATCCAATTCCATTTCTTGGCTGTTGTGCAAAAATTCAGAGAAAAATGATTGTTGGATGAAAAACCGGTGTAGTTTGTGGCAAATGTCTATGTTGTAGCTGTAGTCATAAGACATGTAACAATGTCTTCCGTTGCAACGCACGGGCTTTTGTGTTAGTAGGACTAAAAGGGACTTTTTTTGTCCCTACATCAAAAAGTCTCTGAAAAAGAAACACCCCCTATATGACTTTTCGTAGACTTGTGTACGCGCTCGTGGTGATTAAAAAAATGTTTCAAACACATGGGCCAGACGACGCGTGTACGATAATAATCTCGTGCTGATGATTGAACAAAAAGTTGAAACTCTCATCTCGCGAACTTCTTTGTCTGAAACACCGTCCAGCGTCGAGCCACGCGGTCAATCTCAGCAGGGAGCGACGTCGTCCCGTCTGTCTCTCTGGGTCCCATGCCGCCGAGACCTCCGCTTCGCCTCTCCGGCGCCGGCGCCGGCGCCGCCATCCTCCTCCTCCTCGCCACCGCGGAGGCGGTGCCCTTCGTCGTCCTGCATGGTCGGTCCACTACCCTCACCTACTCTACTCTGCTTCCCATCCATGGCTTCCTGATTGGTTGGTTGACTGATCGGTTCGCGATTCGAGCTGCAGGGATAGGGGACCAGTGCGCCAACCGCGGCGTCGCCGAGTTCACCCGCCTCCTCGCCGACTGGTCCGCCGCCGACGGCCACTGCCTGTACGACCTGCTCCATCTTCTTGCACGCCATCACCCGCTTGCCCCTCTGGCATCTCATCTCCTAACTACAGTTTGACTTGTTGTGCTCCCTTGTGTTCAGAGAAATCGGAAGCGGGACATGGGACTCCTGGCTCATGCCTCTCAACCAACAGGTCTGCTTCTGGTTCAACAAGCACAGTTTTTCTCACGTTTGTCTCTACAAAAACCATCTGAATCTTTGTTTTTCATAACCGTTGTCAAATTCACTCGCTGTTATTTTCCCTTGCAATGTCAACAGGCTCAAGTCATTTGCAACAAGGTCAGGTGATCGATTCGCCGCTTTGGCCGATGATGATGTCTTTTCCTCTGCTGCATGCTGGGTCGATAGATACATAGTAATCATCCCTGCCTGCCTGCCTGCCTGTATGGTAATTTGTTTTTGCAGGTGAAGGAGATGAAAGAGCTGAGCGGCGGCTATAACATCGTTGGCCTGTCTCAGGTAGTTTACATGTTCATGTCCTTCTGTCATTTTGTTTAAGAAAATTAGTTTTTCAGCTAAATGATACTGTGATTATTACGCTGGTTCTGCTCTAGTTTGTGTCACTCTTCGCTAAATTCTTCGTTATGTCCTTTCACAGGGGAACTTGATCGGTCGGGCAGTAGTCGAGTATTGTGATGATGGACCACCGGTGAGTTGCTTTTCAAATTGTACTGTATATACAAGAGATACAATAGATGGCTTTCAGACTTACAGTGCGAAATCTGGATGCTTGTGAATGTGTTGGGCCTCAGTTCTCATGTCTAACATGCCAAGTAGCACTAGTTTTTTTTCCCAAAATCATTCATACAAGGTCCTACTTTTTTAAACTTTCAATGATGAGCAGGCCTCACGCTTTGCAGAGATTGCTATTTGGGTTTTGTGCAGTAAGTTAGGTATTCTGATACTTCTTCTAACAGGTCAAGAATTTCATCTCGCTCGCGGGGCCTCATGCTGGTACCGCTTCCGTGCCGCTTTGTGGTGTAAGTTAATCTAATAATTATCTCCAACTAATATCCAGTTTGTTGTGTCAAGTTTTCAACCAACAACTCAACAGCAGACTGGCAAATTATCTAAGAACAGATAGCTTTCTGCTCTTTCATGGGTTTCTGATGACAACTATATATTAAAGGAATATATTGTAGAGGTATACGCTAATGCCATTCAATATTTAAACATCCTATATCAGCTCATGCCAGCCTCAGCCCTGAGCACTTGCAAGATGTTTGGACAAATCTCTGACCCTGAGTGCAACTACCAGTATTGTAGTTATTTTAATGTATTATAATGTCTTCAGTTCAGTTCCCCGTATCCCCCTTCTAAAGTCTGATTACTGTAGCTACCTCCTAACATTGTATGTCTCTTTTCTGCAGTCTGGTATTTTCTGTATTATTGCTGATGCCCTGATTAAATTGGAGATCTACTCAGACTATGTACAGGTACTGGCGTCTTGGCTTAGTCATGTCCCAAACTCTAGTCCGCAGTATTAATAAACTAGAGATTTTCAATGGAATAACTTGACCCGTGGTGGATTACAGGCACATCTTGCACCAAGTGGTTACATCAAAATCCCAACGGTCAGTATTATATTGCATTTCTTCAGGTCATCGTCCCAATAAACAGGAATTCATCTTTATGTTATTATAGTTATTATCATTTACAACCGAACCTGCACTTTTTTGAACTTTCAAATTGCTTGCTGTGCTGGTCAGTTAGGTGTTATTGGGAATTCTGTATTTTCCTTTCAGAAGTGTTTGATAACCATGTTATAAGCATGCTAGTTTCATGTTCTTAGATTTGTGTATGACGCTAACTCGCAATCAGAAGAATTTTATGTAGGTAATCTTAATGTGTGTTTAGCTTTCAACTTTTACTTTTCTTTCTTCACAGAATGGAATATCGTAAAAACCATTGATTGGTCTTTAACCATAAATCCTGGAACTAAACCAGAGCAGTATTCAATGCTATATTCTGAGCCACTGAAAATGTATACCGTCGTTCCAGGATATGGATGATTATCTGAAGGGATGCAGGTTTCTTCCGAAACTTAACAATGAGATACCAGGTGAAAGAAATGCTACCTACAAGGAAAGGTTCAGCAGCTTAGAGAACTTAGTATTGATCATGGTAAGGTTGACAAAAGCCTAAAATTGCATCTTGATCCACGTTCAAAGATTACATGTTAGCATATATAGTGCACTGTATAAGTTGGCAAGAAATATCAAAATGTACTTCACCTATGATGCCCTTAACTATTTCCCCCTAATATCATGTGCAGTTTGAGAATGATATCGTCGTCATACCCCGGGAAACTTCGTGGTTTGGTTATTACCCTGATGGAGCCTTTGAGCCAGTCCTACCTCCTCAGCAGGTAGAAATTTTATCTTCAGTGTTGGAACCAGTGACGCGGCTTAGCGACTCGATGATGTTTCGAGGCGATTTCTGCTCACTAAGATTTGGTCTGCAGACAAAGCTGTATCAGGAAGACTGGATCGGTCTGAAGGCCCTGGACGAGGCCGGGCGAGTCAAGTTCGTGTCGGTGCCAGGAGGCCACCTGGGCATCTCCAACAGCGACATGAGGAAACACATTGTGCCTTACTTGAAGGACAAACCATCTGCCTCCGCTTCGCTCGCCGCCACCTGGCACGCCATCGGGGAGGCGCTCGGGCTGATGGGGAACGATGTCGGCGTCCTCCTTCAGTCCTCAACATGATGATCCACAATCATGTTGTCAGGGATATATAATGTTGGATGGTGTACATGTCATTCTTTGTTCAGGCTTTTGGTTGTAGCGTCGCTTTGTAGAAGACCACATCAACTGTAAAAACAAAAATCAAAGGTTAAATGTCAGGTCCTTAATTGGCTTTATTCACATGATTTGCTCATTTTGGTCTTGTATACACTTTGTTGCCTGTATTTTGGAGTTCATGATTTGCAATCTTCTACATGCCTAGTACTACTTGACAGCAGTGGTTTTAATTATGACTTGCAAAATGCGGCATGGTTCTGTTTATAGAAAAATGCCAAATGGAGGCAATTTCAAATTCATTTTTTTTTACTTTTCAATTTTTTTGAAAAAACTACACATATAATACCTGCAATGTGTATGTCTGAAATTTCAGGATGAAATACCATGAAATGCAAGGTGCCAAGAAAAACATGGACTTAATGAACACACATGTGCTAAAAAGGCACATATTTGTTTTTTTAGCTCTCAATTTAACGTATTTTGTCTAACACGCATGTACATTATGTATCTATCTATCCTTATATACATGTACTCCCTCCGTTCCTAAATATAAGTCTTTTTGACATTCCAATAAAGGACTACATACGGAGCAAAATGAATGGATCCACACTCTAAAATATGTCTATATACATCCGTATGTAGTTCAATAGTGGAATCTCTAGAAAGACTTATATTTAGGAACAGATGGAGTATATATTATTCAGAATTTTTTGAAACTAACAAGTTTGAATTTTTTATTTTTCAAAATTCCAGCCTCCACGAAGCTCAGCCTCCAAAACGCCCTACTCATGTTGATAGCTTCATTCCTAAAAAATATATTTTCTAGGTCTAACAGAGACGATAGAAAAATATATCAACAAATTAGTTTCATTCAATTAATCATGAAATACATTTTCGTACCACATACAGCCTAACAGTGTATCTGTTTTATCTAATGAATAAAGTGGGTGGTGTTTTGATTAAAAAACATGCTTTCTTTTATCTAGACTTGGGTCAAATGTAGATTGGTTTGACTTAGGACAAAGCAAAACCTTCAAATAATTTAGAGTTGGCTGCAGCTGAAGTCCAAATATACCGCAAACACCTCATAAATTAGCTAGTGCACTCATCCATAAGATTATCTTACACACTAGGCAATTTTACTTTACTTGCTTTTACACACAAAATCGCAAGCACACTCAGCGGAAACAACAAGATGCCAACCAAGTTCTCTGAAGAGTTGCCAAAATTCGACGACGATAGCCGTCATGTCGTCTGGTTCATGCCAAAGCCATAGATATGGGGGAATAAATATGTCAGCTGCTCTTCTCCACCATTAAAGTAGTAATACTGTTTGCTCATCCTTTGCTTCTATGTTGAAGGCCCTGCTTGGTGGAGCTCCAAATTCCGAAGGACGATCCTTGCGAAGATCTTCGCTTCGATGGGAGCTGTTGCCGCAGCTGCTGCCCACCTTAAGACTCGGGATGCCCCAGCTTTCTGAAGTAGGGTTGCGTGGTGCACAGCATGCCGACCGGATGGCATAGTGAACTGCACGCATCATTAGAGACAGTTAGTCAGGGGGATGCAGCAAGTATAACAGCAGGGTCGGAAGAAGTGTATCACAAAATGAAGCAACTAAGGGTACATGGAAACAAGCATGAAGGCAGGTTTGGATAAACCATTGATCATTTGCTTCAAATCATGTCAAATATCAAGGAGCGCAACAAAGGCGCTATGCCAAGGGCTAGAAACAGAGGCATGTCTAAACATATATGCATGCATCCCCACCATAAATCTGAATATACAGGAACCAACCTGAAGCAGGGCAAAAGCTGCACAAGCACGAAGAACTGATGAAGGATTCCGTAGCGTGTCAACAAACCTAGCAATCTCAGCTCGGCTGAAGGAAGTTAAAATTAAATTAGTATTATCCTGTGTTTTACTCAAAATCAATACCTACATCGTGCCACAAGCTCAACAATTATGCAGATAAGAATATAAAGAAATCACAACAGCCCAACACATTATCACACAATAACTCATCCAACAGTAGTCCACATTAAGCATGGTCCAACACATTATCACATGATAACACTCCAAACAAATAGTCCACATTAAGCAGCTATGTGCTGCACCGACACAGCATTCGGAAACATAACTAGGCTCTTTCCACTACTCAGTGCATTCCTGAACCCAGTGGCGGAGCCACAAATTTTCTGGAGCCTGGGCAAGTTTGAGCCTTAGGGTGAATCAAAAATTCGATGTTTCAAAGTATAACATATAAAATGACACCAAGTTTCTGAACCACAATTCTATTTTCTATGTTCGATATGAGGAGGATACTCACAATTTTTCTCCCTCTTTCCTTGAACGTGCTCAACACGTATTTTAGGGCGGAGCCAGAACTCTTTTGTTTCCGATTACACTCTATTCACATTTGGAGTGTTTGGTCTATTAACCCCAAACCTCCTCATATATGCATTATATGATTTAAATTTTGAAGTTAACATCAACTATTCAGAACAAATCTTTAGACAAAAGATTACGATTATGAAGGATCATCACCAATGACCAATTACCCACACCCTGACCTTAAAATTTAAGCCCTAACAAGTCTCTCAATCTTAAAATCAGTTAGCAACCTCATCTAATTATGAAGGAAGGGATAAGCAGGCTATGATGCAAGCCGTTCCTCGAAATATCCCACGGATCCGCTACGGCTCCACCCTAGGCACACACCCTCTAGCCTCCACTTGCGGTTGATTCGTCTCCATCTCTCATATAGACCGAGGATGAAGTTGTCTCGAACAAGAATAGCCGAACATGATGTGTTGCGGAGTGATGGAGCGATCGACCGATGGTGTCCCGTCTCGATTAAACGAGTTTTGCTACACCCATGGGTAACTACTGAGCGAAGGGAGTTAGGGAGTGATTTGACAGTGTTTAATTGGACATTAATGGGGTGGCCGGCCCATCCTGGAATTCAGAGGCGTCGTTTGGTTAGTGTGAAAGCAAATTTCGTCCGTTCTAAAATAAGTGTTGTGCTTCTCGTGCAAATTGGAACTAAAACCACGTCTCTTATTTTGGATCGGAGGAAGTAAAAAAGCTTACTTCTTTTTAGAGAGAGTGAAAAGGTTATGTTTTTTCATTTTAGTCCGTTCTAAAGTAAGTGTCGTGCCTTTAATTTAGATTTAAGCTAAACTATGATAGTTATTTTGGAATGAAAGGAGTAAAAAGCTTACAAATTTTTTAGAGAGACTAAAAAGCTTCTAGCATTTTTCCGAGTAAACAAAGCAACAGCCGATGAGCCAAACCACATGCTTAGCTTAGCTAGTCCGTCGCAGAAGGAAAACGCACAGGTAAACCATGATCAGCCCATTAATCTATTAAATATTAGTCCAGCTACTGGTACATGCATGTCTAGTAGGCCTTCTCGTTTCATGAACTGAGCAAACGACAGCCAATTCGGCCACGGCTGCCCAGGCTACTGGTACATGCGATGACAAATTTTCCCGTTGTGACACGGCCATCGCTAGCTTGTGTGTAGGTAGGGAGCCCGGGCAAATGCCCAGGCTAGCCGGGCGTTGGCTCCGCCACTGCCTGAACCTAGCCAGCCCATCGGTACCCATCCTCTTTCCTGCTTTCGTTTCTCCAGACCATATGTAAAAAAACTAATACTAGCAGTGCCGGCTCATAGCAGAACCTCAACTCCTGACTGATATCACCGACAAGACAGCCACAAGCAGCAAGCAAGTTTCTGAAGATATTGACTGACCAAAGTTTTAACAAACTTGTTTCGCCCTCAACTACATAAATAAATGTGCTTATTTTGAGCCAAACACATTTGAACTTTAAAGTTACTGTTTCAAACTTCCCAAATCTCAACGGATTCGTCCGTCTATTACGGATGAGCTCTAAAAATGTCAAAACTAGCTTCGGTATGGTCTTTAAGTAAACAAATCATTCCGCTGATCCTTTTGCAGTTTTAAACATGGATAGTAAACCAGAACTCAGATTGAACTAACAAATCAGAGAGTTATATCAAAGGAAGATGTCTTGACATAACTGTCTTCATTTCATATTTGAGTTGAAAAGTCAAAGGCTTAAGCTTCAGGGCTAGTTGATACTATTCAAAGGAATACAAAATCAAACCTGCATCTAAGATGTCCAGCTTCTTGTATAAAAAGTGCTTCAGCAACCTGAGATAACGCTGCTGCGCCTGAGGATGAAGCAGCCGTAGAAAACATTTGTGGATCGGAAAAGGTTAACACAAAGGCTTCTATATGCTTAAATGCCAGCCTTCTTGCTCCCTCAAATTTTACAATTTTGGAACTACCCTGTGAGGATGTCCCAACCAATGCTACCTCATCCATTCTGCCAGTCAACAATTCAAGATTAGACCATATATAAAGTACACACTTCTATTTTAGCTCTTTCTGCAATATCTCAAAAATCTTTGTTGAGACAAAGAATATATACTATTTCAGCAGCTATACTACTGAAATTTTAGCAACATATCTACAAGCAGATATGGAGACCATACTGTCAATTAATACTAAGAAAGAAAGCTCACTCAGATTGCACAGAGGCATAAATTGGAAGATACCATCTAGTGTGTGAGGGAGGGCCACATGTCAATGACACATTCGGTGGTGTTTTCTAACTTAGATCTTTGCGAATGGCTTTATACTGGCATGTAGCATCTAAGGTCGTCTGCTTTTCAGATATTAAAACAAGCAGTGCAATCCATACAATACAAGGAAACTTCGTAAAGAAAACTTGCATATACTTCAGCAAATATATAGTAACATATGGGGAAAACAACTGAACCATGGTACGTTTTGGCATGCCTTGTACAGCTTAAGCAACATGAGGGAGAAGCAATGACACAAAAGCAGCGTACCTTCCATCAAACATATAAGCAAGGGTTAGTGCAGCCATGAACCGAGCCATTTTTGAGTGTGATGATGAGCACAAATGCACTAGGACAGGTACACCGCCTTCTTCAACTATGCGGAGAGAATTACAAGAATAGAAAGCAAGATTCCACAGTGCACCAGCTGCAGTCTCATGAACAACCTGTAAAAATAGCAAGTAACATACCTTGAGAAAAATGAAGTTTTTCTTGTTTGCATGCTTAGCTTACAAAGGATGTACTCCTCTGTAAAGAAATATAAGAGCGTTTATACATCACTAATGTAGTGATCTAAACGCTCTTATATTTCCTTACGGAGAAAGTACTAGATACAGAGGATGCAAATCTATATGATAAAGTACCATTAGAATCACATAAGCAGCAGAGATTAGTCAACCTTAACAATGAACAAAGGGCATCATCGAGATTCAAGAAAAGAGTATTATGGTGGCAAGAACTTAATCTTGACTTTACTTACAATATTGATCAAGAAATCAGCTACATAAAGTTCAGATGAAGAAAATTAGATCAAACAGGATCACAAGCTTCAAATAACTGGACCAGAATGAAGTGCACGATCATAAGACTGCTCTCAGAAGCTCAACACAGACCTATTGACAGAAGAAGAAACTAAGCATACGGTACACTGCACTGGTGCATTATGTAGTGTGCATGATACATCTGGTGCATTGAAGCAAATAGAAAATAAAAGAACATGGTTTTGTTTAAGTCTATGTCAGTGTTTATATTGTCTTTATATAAACCAAAACACTGGGTGCATTGAAGATAAGCAGCGCTTACTTCAACCTCCGACTGTGCCAATGCAATTAGAGGTGGAATGCCACCTTCCCTTCCAATAGCAATGCTGAAAGCGAAACAGAAACGTTAGCAGCAGGAAAGAAAATCGGTAACTGTATCATGCAAAGCACTTCCAATCCAGCACATCAAACAAAACGCGGAAGAGTTCAAAGCAAACAATGAAGCTTATGCTGAGAACAACTATTAACTAAAGTCTCTGCGAATTTATTATTATTACATAACTGTCATCTCTGTTAAGCTTCATGCACTAACCAACGCAACCAAAAGTTCGAACTGATGGAAAGGGCTAGGCAATCCACATATACACTTCAACACCCCCCCTCACGTGTAACGCGGAAAGTCAACACGTGGACAAACTCAGAGGTATGGCTCAAGAGGCCTATACGTGGACAGATAGGGGGCGGCAGCAATTTCTTAATAAACTGCGAAAGCCAGGACTTGAACTCAAGACATTAGGCTTTGATACCATGTTAAGCTTCATGCACTAGCCAACGCAACCAAAAGTCCGAACTGATGGAAAGGGCTAGGCAATCCACATATACACTTCAACAATCTCTACCCACCTTAATAGTATAGCATCTTTACTCCATTTACTGTACAAAGAAATTAAGATATAACAAAATACATGCACATAAGTGTAATAGATGCATATGTTGTATCGTATGCTTATTTTCACAACATGATCTATGTCATTCATAGTGAGCTCATATATATGCTTACCTTCACTCTGCATATTTTTAGTTTTTTCACCCGCTACTTCTTGTTGTTCATAAGCAAACTAATATTTGTCCACCAGATCATACTGATATTCTTAATGTTTTTTTTTTGTACAGATATATTCCAAAAAATATGAACTAAATCCTGAAAAATCACCCTCATGCAAACACCATCCTGCATCTTGCATTGCAAGACTTGGACTCAAGAGATCAAGCCAAAACAGAAGGGGCAGCAGGGTCCGGGGAAGGGTCCGACCACTTTGGGTCTATTGTACGCAGCCTTTCCCTACATTTCTGCAAGAGGCTGTTTCCAAGACTTGAACCCGTGACCTCATGGTCACAAGGCAGCAGCTTTACCACTGCGCCAAGGCTCCCCTTCATCAAGCCAAAACAGAGTATAAAAAAAATCCAAATGCACGATTATGCCATCAATTCAGTTATTCAGTTACCTGTTAGCTTCTGAAACAGATAGTCCCCACAGAGCACCCGCAGCTCTCTCCTGAAGACCGTCCGAAGCATTTAAACATTCTTGACAGAGCGAGACCTAAACACCATTTGTGTTAAGGAAAGAAATGTTTCCTATTATAAAGCATATAAAGGGTGATGGGCCAGGTGAGTTTGCTGTCGGTGCAAAGCAAGGAGAGATAGGGGGGGAAAAAGGTGGTTCGTGCTTCTCTTGCATATTTTCTCAATTCTTCAAAATAACAAAAATGGCAATATGTTTTTTTTCTCTTGAAACACGTCCATTATTCTTCAAAAATTTGCTTAGGTCAAAATTAAATCTAGATTTTACTTTAACTCAGCTTGCTCTATATGAGAGATGTCACGTATATGCATATGTAAAAGAATAAGAAATTCGCAGTAGATGCAGCGAATATAGAGCCATACCAGAGCTTGAACACCCCCAGCAGAAGCTATGGGTTCCCGATTTCTATCATCAAATGACAAGTTCCACAAAGCACCAGCAGCTTCTTGTCTAATTGATGCATGAAAAATAGCCCAATTGTAATTTGCGATTTGTCGCAAGATTCAAGGAGAAATATGTGACATATAGTACAAAAGCTTGGCAGATCAATGTCGCTTGACTAAAGCAGAATTATACCTGACACCTTCACTGGGAGAATGTGTTAGTTGCACCAAAGCTTCAAGAGCACCTGGTTCCTGGCCAACCGCAGCATTATTGTTGTTGTTGTCTCCATGTGCAGCTAAATTAGCTAAAGCTCGTGCAGCCTGCATGCAAAATGATACTCGAGTTATTTACAAGATAACCCAACACTGAACTAAATCAGATTGCATATTTAAGTGAAAATTGTTATGTTCTAAAACAAGAAGAAAAAATAAAAACGGTACAGACTTGGGATCTCATTAGAAGATTCAATTCTGTCAGCACAAAAAAAAAACAATGTGCACAACAAACAGTGGGAACAGCTCCTCTGGCCTCAGCAAACATAAATCCAATAATTATTATCCACGCAGCCCAAATTTAGATGAAGAAGGCCAAAACAGTTTTGCAATGTGTTTTTATCCTTATTTTGTAAACACCAATTGTAGAGGAAATGTGTAAGCATGCACTCACTCATTACAGCTCTGGACAGTGCAGACAAGACATAAATTTTTAAAAATAGTGCAGATTTAAGTGTGTCTAACCGGCCAGGCACGTATGCTGCAGTTTCTGACTAAGCTTATTCGGCTGAATACAGGGGGGCTAGGGTAGATTTAACTAATTTGACAAAAATGGAAGATGTAGAAGCACTAAAAGCAAGGTATGTGTTATTCATTAAAAGCAAGGTATGTGTTACCTGCTCTAAAACCCCTTCAACTTTGCAGGAGCGAGCAAGCGTAACCAAGGCATGGATGCCACCAGCCGTTGCAACCTCCAAGCTACATTTGTCATCAGCAGCAAGATTTGCAAGTGCACCAGCAGCACGTTCCTGTAAAAAGTTATGACAATTAAAAAAAAACATCTATTACAAACTGAATCAACACAACATATAAGGTGAAGAATTTTGAGACAGTCCTTACAAGCACTCCAGTTCCTGCAGGCCATCGAAATATAAGATCAACCAAAGCTTTTATCCCACCAGCCGCTGCGATAGCCACCTGATAAGAAATTGAAATTAATCATCATACCGGACAAGAAATGCCGAGGGTAAAGCAGTTAGAAACAACACCGAGCACTCACAACCTTGTGTTCTTCTCCCACTGACAGATTCCACAGCCCCCCAGCAGCCTCTTCAGCAACCAGACGGTTTACTGACTTTGCCATGTTAGTGAGTATGGCAATACCTCCCTGATCTGCAACTGCTTTTGCAACCTTAGGGTTCACGGATAAGTTGGCGATCGCCTGCACGATGACATCAATATGCATAACAAATTATCAACACTACTATAGCTTGAATATTGACACCACTATAGCTTGAATATAACTGTAGAATTCAAAAACCTTTGCAGCTTCAGACTGCAGAGTCTCCCTGGAGCACCTTGCGAGATCCAACAGCATTGGTATCCCCCCTTCGAGCATCACAGCCTCGGACCTTGCAGGGTCCACATTGGTGTTCTCATCATCGATAACCGCAAATGTCGCGAGCGTGGTGGCCGCCCGCTCCTGCACATCTTCCTGGGAGCTCTTGAGCAGGGTTAGCAGCAGCGCAGCGCCCTGGTCCAGCCAAAACTGGTTCATGCCATGTGGGTTGGTCTCTGGAATTCGCAGGAGGGACTGCGACAGGACCCATTCGAGCCATGTTATGAGCTGAGACACCCCATTGCGCTTGCCACTTAAAGAGCTACACTCATCGAACACCACAACGTCCTTGACAGCAGTGTCTGGACACAGCGGGGCGGCATCGGCGGCGATGAATTTAGAGACGGTGCGGTTGATGGTGAGCACGAGCTTGCCCCTGGAGTTGGCGAAGGCGGCGGGGCTGTGCGCCTCTTCCTCCTCGAGGGAGGCACAGTTAAGGGCGCATATGAGCCTGAGGGTGGTGGAGTGTGTGATGAGGCGGGAGACGGCGCCGGGGGAGACGTCGGTGCGGGATACATCTAGGGCGGAGAGGGAGGGGAGCTGCGCCCAGGACGCGGATGCGGTGGCCCACTTGATGTTCTGGCAGCCGGCGACGGAGAGGAAGCGGATGGATGTGAGGCCGGCGAGAGCAGGCTCGTCGAGGGCGAGGCAGTCGATGAGGGCCAGATCGTGGAGGAGCGGGCAGTGGCGCGCGAGGTCGGCGAGGGCGTCGGCGGCGACCTCGCGGAGGCCGGAGAGGCGGAGGCAGCGGAGGCGCGGGCAGCAGAGGGCGACGCTGCGGAGGGCGTCGCTGGAGATGCGGTCGAGCGGGTCGGGGCCGATGTGGAGCTCGGCGAGGCCCCCGTGGCGCGCGGCGAGGACGGCGAGCGCGGCGTCGGTGAGGTCGCGGCAGCCGGAGAGGCGGAGCGAGCGGAGCCCTGTGGCGCGGAGGAAGGGGGCGGCCTCCGCGGCGGCGCGGCCGGCGAGGCGGAGGCTGCGCAGGTGGGGCGCGCAGCGGGGCGCGAGGGTGGCCGCGGCGGCCGGGTCGAGGCGGCGGAGGTGCAGCGCGGACCAGAGGCAGGGCGAGGCGGCCAGCGCCCGCCAGGCGCGGCAGGTGGCGGCGAGGGCGGCGCGGTCGCGGTAGCCGAGGCGCGCGAAGAGGTGCAGCGTGGCGTCGTCCGGGAGCGCGGTCCAGTCGAGCGGGCGCGGATGCGCCGCCGGGCCGTCCCTGGCGGTTCGGCGGCGCAGGCGGCGCGTCATGGCCGGGCGGGCGGAGGGCGGCCGATCCGGCCCGGTCAGCTGGCTCCCACGCTTCCCAGTACAGTGGCGTAGCCTAGCTAGGCGAGCTCGGGCCGACCCCGGGGCGAGGGAGGGGGGGCGGAAGGGGGATAGGGGAGGGGAGAGGAGAGGGACGGCATGGCCGACAGGACAAGAGAGAGATTCGGAGGAGAAGCACACCCCAACTAAATACTGCACTTGCCACTCAAAATTATACGTACTATACTCCACTACACTGCACAAGTAAATTCTGCAAAACCCAAATGAAATCCTACATAGGAGTATGTGTGTGTAGGGTTTGTGCTAGGATTTTGAGTTTTTCTTTCTTTTATTGCGAGGAAAACTTCCGACCTAACTATTCATCGATTATCAAGATAGTACATAGAACATCAAAAGTGAAAAAAAAAATACATTCGGATCCGTAGGCCACCTAGCGACGCCTAGAAGCATTGGAGCGAGCCGAAGGCATGCCGTCGTCATCGCCTCTTTCTCATCAGAGGCGGACAAACTTTTGTTGTAGTAGGCAGTTGAGAAGTCGTCGTGCTAAGACCCCGTAGGATCAGGGCGCCAGAGTAGCAATCGTCGCGATGAAGATAAATGTAGATTGAAAGAATCCAACCTGTAGACACATGAGCACGGAGAAACAAAGACCGGATCCACGTGGATCCATCGAAGACAAACACCAACCAAATCCCATGAGATCCGTCGGAGACCAACCTCCACACGCCCTTTGACGATGCTGAAAACACCATCGGGACGGAGGCTAGGCGAGAAAAACCGGTGGCAGTGTTGGCAGGAAGCAGGAGTTTGGATGGAGGGTACGAGGGCCGCCCTTTTTTTCCTTTGGCTAGGATTTAGAGTTCTTTGTATGGGAACTTTAACTTTTAAGCATGTGTTTTTTCCCGTGTTTAGTTACATTTTCGAGCTTTGTTCATGCTATTTTTATATCATTAGTATATAATTTTCCCATCTTTTTGTGAAAATTTGTGTTGGAGAACGTTGCATAGAAAACAAATATTTTCCTACGTGCAAACACGATCTATCCATGGTGATGACCATCTACGAGAGGAGAGATTGAATCTATATACCCTTGTAGATCGCTAAGCGGAAGCGTTCAGGAACGCGGTTGATGTAGTGGTACGTCTTCGTGATCCAATCACGAACCGTCCCGCGATCTCCCGATCAAGTGCCGAACGGACGGCACCTCCGCGTTCAACACACGTACAGCTTGGTGACGCCTTCACCTCCTCGATCCAGCGAGCGATGATGAAGTAGCAACCCGAGTCCTCCGACAGCACGACGACGTGGTGAGGTGTTGGTGGTGACAGCTCAGCAGGGCTTCACCGAGGGGTATTTGGAGGAGAGAACTACGAGGGAGAGGAGGTGCAGCGTCGTGGCAAGATTGTCGTGTGGCTGCCCTCGCTCCACCTCTCTATATATAGGGGGGAGGAAGAGGGGAGGGCGCCCTAGGGTTTCCCCCTAGGGGCCGACGGACAAGGGAGGAGAGGGGTGGCGGCTAGGGTTGGATGCCCCCTCCCACTTGGATGCCTTGCCACCCAAGTTGGGCTAGCAGCGCCCCCAAGGAGGAGCCCACCCCTCCTTCGGCCGAAGTGGGTTGGGGAGAGAGGCTGCACCCAGCCCCCGGGGGGCTGGGGTGCCCCCTCTCCTTGGACTATGAGCCCCCCCCCAACAATTGTTGGGGCCTCCCGAAACCTCTTTCGGCACTCCGTGAATCCCTCGGTACACCTCGGAACACTTCCGAACTCCGATGAACTTCATACTATATATCAATCTTCACCTCCACACTATTCTGGAGTTCCTCGTCACGTCCAAGATCTCATCCGGGACTCTAACAACCTTCGGTCACCAACACAATGACTCAATTATGCTTATATCGTCACCGGATCTTAAGTGTGTAGACCCTGCGGGTTCGAGAACTATGCAGACATGACCGAGACACTCTCCGATCAATAACCAATAGCGTTCCTACATATTCTACGAAGATCTTTCATCGGTCGAACCTCAGTGTCAAGGATTTACTCAATCCCGTATGCTATTCCCTTTGTCCATCGGTATGTTACTTGCCCGAGATTCGATTGTCGGTATCTCTATACCTAGCTCAATCTCGTTACTGGCAAGTCTCTTTACTCGTTCCGTAATACAAAATCTCGTGACCAACTCCTTAGTCACGTTGCTTGCAAGCTCATTGTGATATTGTATTACCGCGTGGGCCCAGAGATACCTCTCCGTCATACGGAGTGACAAATCTCAGTCTCTATTCATGCCAACCCAACAGACACCCTCGGAGATACCTATAGAGCACCTTTATAATCACCCAATTACGTTGTAACGTTTGATACACACAAGGCATTCCTCCGGTGTCCGGGAGTTGCATGATCTCATGGTCATAGAAACAGATACTTGACATACAACAAACAGTAGCACTAAACTGACACGATCATATGTTGCGTTTATAGTTTGGGTCTTGTCCAATCATTCTCCTAAAATAGAGTGGCAACTTCATGAAAACAACACATGTGTCGTGGCTTGTTGTACAACACTAGGGAGCCTTAGGTGCTCCTCTTATTTGGTTCGGTGAGGGGGTGAAGAGACGAATGAGTCCCACCTACGTGACATAATGATTTTACCCAGGGTTCGGGACATTGTGAAGCATAAAACCCTAGGTCACAAATGCACACCCCAAGGTAATGTGCTCTCATTTTGCAGATGTTTCATGGTGTCCAATTCTTGTACCTTAGGCTCCTATTAGCTTCCCCATAAAAATATGAGAGTCGCCACTGCTCTTTTCCTGGTTTTAAAATGACTAAGTCGGTATGGCACCAAAATAAACTTTTATATGGTAGTCACACACCAGACATGGGATGTTTATGAAGTAGTAGAACCCATGATCGAGACGAGGGAACCACACACCAGACATTGGCTATTTATTGTCATGGAGACATTTGTCACATTATGATTTTATTCACATGGTAGCCACATTATGGGAAAATTGGCATGCTTTGCACAAAGAAAATCGTGAAGGAGAGTTCGAGACGCCTCTTTGAGCACACTTTTAGTCAAAAACTTCATGTGTGACATTCGGAGCAGCCAACAGAACAAATCACCATCCAAATGGCCTGGAACTCCAAACCAATCAATTGATGTTTAGAAAGCGCCTCTAGAGGGTTTTGCAAAGTTTAATGTCGAGAGTGCGGTGTCTAGTAGTGGCGGCCATGGAGTGGTGGGAGTCATGCGCCAATCGGGGCAAGCTCCTAGGCTCGTCCTCGATCACATTCAAGAATATCACCTACCCTACTGTTCTGGAAGTCCCATCTTGTTGAGAAGCTTTGGCATTGGCTGATGATATGATGTTGCTCAAGGTATTCATTGTGTGAGACTGTTTGGAGGCAATAAAAGACATCCATGATAGGGGCAGGAGGCCACTACAATGCCATTGTTCTAGAGATTTCCCAACACATGGATGATTTTGAGGTGTGCCAATACACTCATGAAGGTAGAAGTCACAACTTTGAAGCTGGTCGATTAGAAAACTCTCTCGATCATTATATTTCAAACGTTACGCCATGAGATCATGAAACTAACACATAATATCCCTGAATGAAGCTGCATGATCCCAATTCTTTTTGGCCCATCAACATTATCTCTTCTTCACCTGCTCTTACTGTCCCTGGATACGGATCCCACCATGAACTAGGCCGGGTTACAACTTCACGACCGAGTCTTGGGCCCTACGAGCGCCTCCTTCTTTGCAAAACCACCCGACTTCCAGCTATCCTCTCATGAAGGTTGCTGCATCCATCCATTCAAACGACGCCGCCCTCCTCCACTTGCATCGTGACACCCCCCCCCCCCTCCTCTAGGTGCTACCCCGGGCACCCGCGTTAGTTCAGTATCGATGCTTCGATCATGTGCCTTGCTAGTCTGTCATGTAGCCTTGTTCCTCTATGTCGCCTCGTAGCTAATCGTGGTACACCGTGTTTGGGATGATTCAAACCAGCAATCCATATATATGAATATATTTTTATTTCAGAGTATATATGTATGTATATGTGAACCAATTTTCAATAATATATTTGCTAGAATATATCAAATAAATAAATACTGAGTTTTTTAGGGTTAAAATGCTGCAGTTTAGTATTGTTTATTTTTTAGGGCTAAAATCCTGGTTAATATGCTACAAATGGGTCCCAAGTATTCTTCAGAGTGATCCCAACATACCGGGCTAAAAAGTTTGTGGTGGTATTAGGCTGGCCCGTATAGCCAGCCTTTGCCAACTACTGCTGGGCTCTCAAAAAGGATAATTAGCCCAATATCATCATATAGCAGTCATTCCCTTCCGTCCTCCTTTCACCGTCGCCGTCGCCGGCGAGCCACGGACCTTGTCCGCGCCTCCTTCCCCTCGCCAAGACCGGAAGATTCGCGCCCAGGAGGCTTCTCCTCTGACAGCGTTCGCCGCCCCCTCCAGGTGCACTCAGCTATCTAGTCCATCCCACGTTAATGTTACCGTTTTTTCTGAAAGATTGTTGCTGCCATGTGATGTAAACACATTTGGATTATCCATGCATTGGGTGTATGTTCCCCTAAACTCTGGCACATGCTGGATTCTCTTTTCCATTTTGATGGTCCCAATCCAAAGTTCCAAACTCAATGTCTAGACAGTGGGTACTTGGTGTTCACCGCTCGATCCTGCTCCCCTCCTCCCCCTGTTTTCTCTCTGCTCCTGGCTAAATGGTATCACCCATTGTCACTGTAGAACACCATTGTCTGTATGATATGTGTCAAATTGTTTGTAAGTGTTTCAGTAACATTACTATTCCAAATGACTTGGTTGTTCTGTTTGCCAAACAGGTAAATATATATATATTCTACTGTACTGAGCACATTGAAAGATGGTTAATGCAATCAAGGGGTTGTTCATCTCCTGGTAAGCTCATAAATCCCAACAGGATCAACCGACTTTGTTCATTTGACCATCACTCTGCAGTTTTACTTAACCCACTGGTTTATCTTTTTGGTTTCCCAGTGATATACCGATGGCTCAGTTCATTGTTAATATGAATGCGTCAATGCCCGCATCGGACAAGTTCATCATGCACATTCTTGACCCCACACACATGTTTATCCAGCCTAATATGGGAGATTACATCAGAAGTAAGATGACGGAGTTCAGAGACCAGAACAGCTACGAGAAGCCAATGTGAAGGGCCGCCATCCATTAATTACCATGGTGTTAGCCTCAAACTCCATCCAGAGATACCTATGTTGATCATGGCTATGTAGAATGGTTATATATATGCTGAGACTGAACATTATGTTTCACTCAGCGATGTTCTGGAATGACAGTTCTGTAGCGTCGCAGAGTTTTGCGTCTTATGTATCTTTGGACCGAGCATTTAGCTGATAATATTTCTGGTGATACCGTGCGCTGAATAAAGTACCACTTCTTATGTAGGAGTATTACTCTTGTCAAGATGTTTGGTAAGCTAATAATTACTGGAGCTCTGGTCAGAGGAGCGGTCAGAGGAGCCAAGTACTTCCTCTGTCCTAAAATAATTGTCTTAATTTTGTACTAGCTTTAGTATATAAAGTTGTACTAAACTTAAGAAACTTATTTTGGAATGAAAGGAGTAAAAGTTTTACTATAATTGTTTACCAAAATTATCAACCCTAGATTAAAAAACCAAGTAAATGAAGTAAGAGAGATGTATATGTGTTACGATTCGTAAAATCGAGTCTCCAATTGGTTCAGCCATGCATTTCTCTGAATATATGTACTCCATTTCATACCCAAGAAATATTTTCTTGTAGGCTTGTACATAGTAGAGCTAAAAGCTGCCGACAAGGAGTATTACTCTTGTCAACCTATGGTTGAATGGTTAGAGGCACCTATGATAGTCCATCAGGTTCAAGTCTTTTGAATTTATTTCAGGATTTTCGACAATACACTTTTACTAGGAGGAGACGTTTTCGTCGACGACGAGGCGTCTACGGTGACTTTGTAAATCTTAAGATGATATGTCGGTTCAGTCTTGGAGGTGCTTATAGTCATAGGGATAGGACATGCATGTGTGCGTTTATAGGAATGAGTGTATGCGCGTGTATAAACGCTTGCGTCTGTGCTGTGTTTTTTTTTTTACAAAAGCTCTGTTATAGGATCCAAGTAGAAGTTTTACTATAACTAGACGAAGCCCCGTGCGTTGCTGCAGAAAACTTGTTAAAAAATATATGGATAAATGTTAAAAAACTAATGTTAATAAAAAACCATTATAAAAATGTCTTGCTTAATTACCCTGAAAAAATTCATGCAAGACGGTATATTTTGCATGAAAAGATTAATGAAAAAGTAACTCATGACTACATGCACGACTTGATGATATGGTATTGTTGCATGGAGAAAGAATTGGACAGTAGGTTCTAGCTATTTAAGAATAGAAGATTGCAGACCAAATTATCATCCCTGGATTATAAAACCAACTAAATAAAGTAAGAGAGATGTATTCGTGTTACGATTCGTAAAATCGAGTATCCATTTGGTTCAACCATGCATTTCTCTGAAGGAAAAAATTCAAAATGAACCTTGAACTCGTAGAGGCTAGCGAAATCGAACCCCCAAGTCCAAATCCTTGAAATCGGCAATCCCAACTCTCAAATCCCGGTCTAAATTAAACCCTGGAGTCGTTTTGGGCAGAAAAACACTTATGTGGCATAGTTAACTGGATCCTTCTGACTGGTGGGCCCGCGCTCTGATAGATGGGGCCGTTGGAAGTGGGATATATCCGTTGGGAGACGCGGGGGCAGTGAGCTTGATTGGGGATTTCTCAGCTAGGGTTTGCACGGCGGCGGCGGGGAGACGCAGGGACGATTACTGCTTGTCGGCATACGGCTGTGGGCAGTGCGATGTCGTGGTCATCGGGGTCTTCCTCTGCCCTGGGCTTCCGCAAGAACAAATTGAAGGAAATTTAGAGTCATAAATAGGAAATATAATCTGCATCAGGTCTGCATATTACAAGATAGGTGCTTACAAGCACATGATCACCAAAAGCACAAAAGCACGTAGTCTAGAAGTAGAGGGTACACACAGACATTATTACATCAGTAGTGCCACTGCAAGTGAAGTATGAGTAAGATGGAATTGAAGAAGCAGATCTGCCCCTCTTTGCTCCTCTTCCTCTGCCTTTGACAACTGGTGGATTTCCTGTTGCTGGAGCAGCTTGAGGACCTGCTGCTGTTCTTGGTGCTCGAGCAGCTTGAGAAGCACCTGGTGCAGTTTTTGGTGCTGGAGCAGGACGAGTACCAACTGTTGTAGCTGTAGCTTTGTTTCTTGGAGGTTTAAACTGCCTTGTTGGTGCTGGAGCTTGAGATGCAGGTTGAGAGCTAGGTGACCCGGGAACATGAGAGCTAGATGCTCCAGCAACATTGGCAGTAGTGTCCTGGGTTCATACCCATCTTTGGAACCAAGAGGAAACTGATTGTGTATTGCCTTCTTCTCCCAGTGAGCAACCTGACTTCATACCCATCTTTGCCATTCCAAAGCACCTCCATGAACTGGGTTCTTGCTATGCTTGCTTGCAATTTTTAAAATATGCTAGGGCATATTTTTCTTGAATTTTTTCAGCTTTTGTCGTCTGCTCCTGAATCCTAGTGAATATTTTCTTTCTTATTTTCTCTTGCATGGAAATTATTGGATAAAACATTGCATCCACAATTGCATGATTGAAAGACTCACACAAATTGTTGTCCACCGATTCACACTTGGAACCAACAGGAAAATATGCCCTAGTCCAATGTGTGGGATCTGTTTTCATCATATCCTTTACACCATCTGGTGTTTCTTATGCAAGCTTGGCTTTGTAGTAGTTGAAATCTTGGATGTTAGTTGCTTTGGCAACTGCACACAAAAAAATCTGCCACTCATGTGCCCCGTGCTTCTTCCTCGAGTTGGCATATATATGCCTAGCACACATTCTGTGCTCTGCATTTGGCAGATAATCACTCATGACATTTATCAGTCCCTTTTGCTGATTTGAGATGAATACTCAACCAACTCCATTGTTGTTAATATCCAGATCTTTAATGAGCAGTCCAATAAACCATTTCCATGACCCATTTGTTTCTTGCTCAACTACAGCCCAAGCCACTGGATACATTTGATTGTTGGCATCTCTGGCTATAGCACAAAATAGTTCAGCGTTCACAGCTCCTTTGAAGAAACAACTATCTAATCCAATCACCTTCTTGCAACCAGCTTTAAACCATTCCTTCAATGCCTTAAAGCATACATAGAAGCTCTGGAAAACATGTTGATCCATGATTTTTGGATCCAAACACACAACCACAGTACTACCTGGATTACTCATAAGAAGCTCCAACTGATAATCAAAAACCCTGGTCTATTCATTCTTCAAGCCACACATCAGCAAACATATCTTGCAACACAATGGCTTTCATGCTCTCAATCTTCTTTGCATGCTTGCATTTTGAGGTGGATACATCAGCAAACATATCTTGGAACACAGTGGCTTTCATGCTCTCAATCTTCCACATTGGATTTGCAAGTATAAAGTGTTCATACCTTTGTGCAACAACCTTGGAGGTCACAAGTTTGTCTCTCTGTTTTGGGCATGTTCATCATTCAATGTAATGACTTGGAATCTGCTTGTCCTTGATGTCTTTGCTGCATAAATCAACCAAGGACAGCCATCCCAGCCACACTTGGCCCTCACTGTGTCTGACTCTGATTTTTTGAACACAATGCTTCTTTTTGTCACCAGCCCCTATCTCCTTAGTGCTTTCACAAGTTGGTTCTTGCTTCTAAAGACCATCGACAACTCAAACTTTCGAATTTCCGTGTCATTCTTGTATCTTGGAAACCTGCTCTTCCTCCTCACTGACTTTCCATCTGAATCTTCATTGTAAGAGTAGTCTTCATCTAATGAATCATAGTTCGAGTCCTCCTCATCTCCAACCAACTCTTCCTCCATGTTTGCAATCAAATTAATTGGGATTGCTTTAGTGAGATCTCTTCCTATCCAAGTGTTAGTATCTTTCATTTTTTTAAATTTCCTTGCATGCCTTCTTAGCTCTATCACTTCTGAACCTTCACCACTGTCCTCACAATGAGGCATGTATTCAGGGTCACTGTCATTGTCTTCACTTTCAGCAGCTGGAGCTGACATCAAAGGTTGTTGTGAAGCAACAAGAATTGGGCTTACATCAGCAGTTTGTGGCATTGCATTAGAAACAGAAGCTTGACTTGGATTGCAAAGTTGGGAAAAGATAGGTTCATCAATATCAGTAGCCACTGGATGTCTCCTTGCTCTTGAATGCTTCACAAGACTAGAAATTATTTCAGTAATAACACCTTTGTCATCAGGAATTAGAACAACATCTTCAGAGTCAGCTTCAACAGTCATGACATCAGGTTGATCATCAATTATATGCATATAATTTCTTCCTCAAAATCACTGCAGCTACTACTATCTTCACTGTCCTCCTCCCCATGGTACTCAACATAATCAACCACTCCTCCAACACATACATACTCACTCATCTCAACACATTTCATGCCATCATTCAGAAATACCAATCCATTTGTCAAAGCTTTCCTAGGAATGAGAAAATAAATCTTCATTGATTCTTTCAGCTGCACATGATCCTTCAAGTAACTTTTTACTTCCTGCAATGATAGCTTGTCCCTCTCGATTTCAGAATACTCCTCATCACCTCCAACATAATCTAGTTTCTGACCAATGCGGATGAACTCGCCTCCCAGATGAAATCTAACATTTAGAATCTCTGTCGGCTCCATGGTTTAACTGAAAATAAACACAACCATATCACTCTTCTCCGATATTAATACCCTTCTTTTCCGTCACCGAAAATTGTAACTTTTCCCCTTACCCTAACCCTATTGCTACAGAGAGAGGCCTCAAGACGGTGCCCAGAAGAGGAGGATTTCGGGGACATACCATTTCTCATTGCTCATCGCAGTTCATCGTTCCGATCGTCGCCGCTGCGGTCGATCACCCGCCTGTCGCCATTGACGTTGCCGAAGGAGAGAAAAAGCAGGGGAGGCACCTCCTCGACTTCTACGGTGGATGGGCTCCTTCGACTTGAAGGGGTACATAAGCCCGAGTACACGGGCTCTCTCACTGGGCCGGCCCAGCTTGCCCAAATGAACCAACCCCCCCCCCCCCCCCCCCCGCCCCCGCCTAACAGGAAAAAAGCAATCCTGGCTCCCTCTTTGGGAAGGCCTCCAGGGTTTAATTTAGACCGGGATTCGAGAATTGGGAGTGCTGATTTCAGGGATTTGGAGTTGGGGGTTCGATTTCGCTAGCCTCTACGAGTTCAAGGTTCATTTTGGACTTTTTCCTTCTTTGAATATATGTACTCCATTTTGCACCCAAGAAGTATGTTCCTATAGACTTGTACATGGAGAAGGACTTCGGTACCAACCAACCAACCCCCTTCCCTAAATATGTAAAGATAGTATTGTCTTCACACCTTATGTATTCGTACCCGCCACCCGTCGTCCGTCCGCCCGTCCCTTGTACGCCTGCCCATGTCCGCCTACACGACGTGTCGGTGGTTGGTTGGAAAAGGAAAAAAACACCGCATCCCCCGCCGAACTAACCCTAGCCTTGTCCGTCGCCGCCGTGACTCCAACGGATGATTCATGTCGCACTTTCGTCTTCGCCTTGTCGCTGTGACCACCGACACCAGCACGAGTTGCGTCGTCGCCTCCGCCCGAACAGACGCTCCACCACCGACGCGTTGACGCCCTTCTTGTTGTGACCATTATCCATCGACACTGGCACGCCGGCGTTCGCGGTGCCCGACGCGACATGTCCATGTTGAAACGACGACATGGTAGCCACCGACGCATCGGCGTCGAACCCGACGTCGGATGGCGTCTAACCTATCGATGGCAGATAATAAGTTTTTTTTTTCATTTAATCCATGCGATTGTTGATGAACTCACTATATCCGCTATGACGTTAGGAGATGTTGGCATTGATCTAACACCTTTTTGAAGGTGTATTGGTGGAGGGAGAAACCAAATATGCCGGTGATGAATCTGTTGATGAGGATGGATCCTCGTCATTGAATGCAAACGAACCGTCTAAAGACAACTATATGAATTAGGATGAATTGTATAATGGCAATGTAAGAGTTGTAAATGTTGACCAGAAAATGTCGAATACAAACTAGTGCATTGACACTTACATGTCTTATTAAATTTATACAGGTACAAGCCAGGTACAAGCCAATGATGACAATGAGGATTACAATATAGATGAACAATCTTATGCTACCCAAATACATTTAAAAAATGTTGGACAATGATTGGCATGAAAATTGCATTACCACTTACATGTTTTACTATAAATCTGCACAAATAAATGCCGATGGTGACAATGAGTAGAGAACTATGATAAGAGCGACATCGATGCATCTTATGAAGGAAGCGTGAGCCAAATAAGTTTTTAAATTATTCATGAAAACTAAAACATATCAACAGACTGACAAACATCTTATGAACGGCGCGCCTAGCCGATCGGCACGGGCCAGCGCCAAGCCTGTCGCGCCCGCCGGAGCTCGGCGATGACGTCCTAGTAGGACTTGTCGTCCTAGAATGTATGGCGGCCGGCGGCGTTCCATTGGCGGCAACGCTCCTCCGTCGTCACGCCGGGGCCTCTCATCGGGTATCCGTCAGCGGAGACCTTGAACTCCTTCGGGAGGCGGCACCCCGATGGCACCATGAATCCCAACCGGAGAAGCTCCTCCATCTCCGGCATGCCCGAACTCGTCGGCCAGGCGCTGCCGGGCGAAGGGCCGCTGCTGACTGAAATGCTGCCGGCACTGTGGAACGACATGCTACCGACGAGAGGAGGAAGCGGCGGGGGAGAGAGGGTGTCGGAGGAGAGAGAGGTGTTGATGTGAGGAGGGTCGGCCGGCAACACGAGTTTATATAATCGCGGCAGAGCGGCGGGTAGGTGGACGAGCGGCGCCGGAGTAACGCCGACAGTAATGGCGGTCTTGGAAACCGTCTGCTTCAAGAACCGCCGAATTGACCGGCGTCACCCAACCGACATCACACGGACCACTCGGCGCGTGTTGAACGATGTACATGGCGTGTACACATCGGGCTTACCCGTATACGTTGCGCGGGCTGGTGCCTGTACTTACACTTGTGCGGGGGTGACATATTATAGTGAAAGGTCGATCCTGCCTTTTTAATGAAGGGATACAGAACGATCTCAGCCGCCGTTGTATTTAGAACGATCTCAGCCGCCGTTGTATTTAGGGAGTTGTACCGAATTCTCCCCTAATAATAAAGCGCGGAGTGCTTCTGTCGTCCGTGGTGGCGTTTTTGTAAAAAAGTGCCTGTCGTTTTAGGTAATTAACCCACAGTCCTTCCATAAGTCGGGTCGAACCGTTTTTTACTTTTTATGAAAACCCCCCTCTATTGAATCCGAACTAACCCGCGGTCCCTACATCATCGGTGATTGAGCAGACGAGGCTGGTCCGCTGGGGACAGAGGGCAGGAGGAGCACACGAGGTCGGCGGTGGCCCGTCTAATCCGGCGACAGTAGGAGCACACGAGGCCGTCGACGGTCGCGATACCACCACAACACGCCGCCGCCCCGCGTCGTCCCGAGGCGACGTGCGTGCAGATCGGGGTTGGCGCGAGACGCAGATTGACAGATTCCATTTTCGCCTTCCCTAGAAGCCGACAAGGCAGCGTCGCCGGCCGACGACGGCATCCACGAGGAGTTGCCGGCCTCCGCCCAGAACGGGAGGCCCGGATCCGAGCCGGCGGCCGCGCCTGAGGTGGAGGTGCAGCTCTTCCGCCGCGGCCGGCGGCCGACGACCACGCCGTCGCCACCGCCGCCGCGGCCAGGCTCGCCATGGCGGAGGAAGCCCCGGGCGCCGGCCCGGCCGCGGTGCCCATCTCCCTGTCGCCGCTCCTCCCGCCGCCGCAGATGGTGGTGGTGGCGCTCGACGCCACCCGCGACCACCGCGAGGTTGAGGTCAGGATGTCGCTTAGGGCGCTCGTCGCGCGGGGCGACATACTTCGCGGCGGCGACTCCCTCCTCGTGCTCGGCGTTCTCCACTCCTTCACCAATCCGAGTGAGGACCGAGCTCCCCCTTTAGTTTGATCCAACCAATTCAGACCATCCAAAATGCATTGACCCAATGGAGCCTGCATTAGTGATTGTCTTATGATGGCTTCTCACACTTCTCTTGATTGAATCTACGATCTGAGTGCGGCAACTTTACTTCTTTTGTTTCTTGACAGATATATCAGGAGACTCGGTTTTGAAGGAGGACATATTGTTGATCCTGATCTGGTAGTTTCTACTGATGCATTAGACAGTTGTCTTCTTTCTTTTGTTAATTATTATGCACTTACACTTAGCTTTGTACAGGGAGAGTTGTTGTGTCCAGTGTGTCGCAGATTTGCAAATTCCATTCTTCCAGCATCGCCCGATTTCTCTGGTATAACTAGGAAGGCGATGCCAATTGCTCAAACCACGCCTACTGAGGCTGCTGCAAGTATACATAACTTACAGTCCCCTCGTGCACTGGCCCTCCTTGAAAGTGCCAGAAAAATTGTTGGACAAAGCACATTTCTAAAAGCTTTTCATGGGAATGTGAATGACACTGCGGAGCCAGCTTTAGATCCTTTCCTTCGAAGACTCACTATGCTTTACTATCCTCGCAGCAAAAGCAGCTTTTCAGCATCTGAAAGGCTAAGCCCATCCTTGTTTCTCTGGGAAACACTTCGGTACTCTGTCGTTTCTACAGAGATCGCTTCTCGTGATAGAATGTCAAGCTATTCTGCTCAATCGAAGTCTTGCTTAGAATCTCTGCGCAGCGAATTGAATTCATCGAGTGGATTCATATTGTCTCTGTTGTTTCGTGTTTCTCACTCTGCACGTGTTTTGAACCGCCGTGAGGTTCTTCTGAGATTTGAAGGTATCCAACTGTTAGCAGGGTCTATTTGCTCTGGTATTTCTGGGCGATAAAGATCTTTTGGATGCTACTAAGCGAAAAGGTATGTAGGGCACCTTGGCCCCCTTTGTACAATTTTCCTACATCATGGATTTTTCCAGTGCTGTTTCTTAGAATTCACCTACTTTCACTTATAAATTCCAACAGGTATCACGGTAAATTATATAGTTATTAAAAAGATCAAATGGGTAACTTGTATGATGTACCTATTTTTGTGTTTTTGATTCCTGTTTACTGGAAATTCAAATCACTATACCATATTTACGTGCAGGAATATACCATATTTATGTATCCTCTTTCTCACATTTCTGTTTTTAATAGGCACTTCGCTACCTATGGTTGACCCGGAAAGTGAGGGTGAAATATTTCCTGATATTCAATTTTGGAAGTAGTGTGCTGATCCTGTCCTGGCTCAAGATCCATTTTCTTCATTGATGTCAGCACTTTTCTGCCTGCCCATTGAAGTTTTGACCTTCACAGAATTCTTCATCCCTATTGTTCATCTATTCTACATTGTTTGTGTCATTCAGGTATGCTGTTCTGCAATCTCCCACCACCTACATAGTTCTGTTATGGTGTATTTCTTTGTAACATATGTATTGTGCTGTAGGCACTGATAACATGCTATGGACAAGAAGCTTTTGACATATCAATCTTCCATGGCTGCCTTCTTAACGATGTTTGCCAGGAGATGTGAGGATATGATATTGCTAGAGAATATTTTGTATCTAAGCACATCGATCCCTCTTGTGAAAAATGCCCAATCTCAATCTATATAAGAGAGGTGATTACTCAATCTCAATGGCTAGAAAAGTACTCACGATTTTCGTTCTTTGCATATAAATTTGACATAGAAATCATAAAAATTCTATGAACAAAAAAAATCATAATTTTTTTACATATTCGATCTTTACATATATATGAACATACAAACATGCATACATAAATCTCCTCCAAAACGTCTAATTCAGCACACAATGATGATTATATTGTTGCAGTGTCAAAGCTACCAATAAATGCATAGCATGAAGAGGTGCAGTGGACATTCTTTGTTGAAATGTCGAAAAAGTCTGCACTGAATCTCTTTGTTGGATGTAAACATGAATAACGTTTCAACTAGAAATAAAATTTGGAAGCACAAATATTATTTGAAAAAACCCTGATTTGTTTCTGAATGTGTGAATTATATTTGTAAAACAGGAGTGTTTTTGAATTAGTGGATATTATTTTGAAAACAGGTCCATTTTCTAAATTTTTGAACAAAATTTGTAAAAGCGAGACTTTTTGGATCTCTTAGCAATTTGTTTTTTGCGGATACAACCTGGAGCTCGGGGCAGGGCCTTGTCGCCGGCGACGCAAGGCCGAGGGGCGGTGTGCGGGCACGAGGAGGCAAGGTCGAGGAGGGATGGCGCGTGGGCGCAGGAGGAGAAGGAGGCGGGGTCGACGAGGGCGGCGTGCGGGCGCAAGAGGATGCTGGCCGTCGGCTTCCAGTAGGGGCGAGGAGGCGGCGCACGTATGCGAGGAGGCAGGGTCGAGGAGGCGCAGGATGACGTCGGGAGGCGGGGACGAGGAGGCGCAGGATGACGTCGGGAGGCGGGGTCGAGGAGGTGTAGTAGGATGCCGGCATGTGGCGCTCCGGTGAGGGCTTGGCGAGGGCGGCGCCGGTCGCGAGGGCTTGGCGGCGGCCAACGTACTACTTGGTCCCCTCGATACTCCCTAAGACAGAGGACACGACTGTGGCAGAGCAGGCTGAGGCAAGGCGACTTGTGGGATGCGCCTTGACGAGGCCGAGGTGGCCTCCTCGCGGTCAATGCGAGCAGATGAAGAAACCAACATGAAGCGACGGTCCGAATCGGGGTCGGACGCGTGAGGCTGCTGGACGGATTGGTAGCGTAGGACGACGACTTGACGGGCCAGATCGGACAACGGCAGAGGAGGAGCTCGAGGATGAGGCGGGCAGGTGACACATGCTTCTGGGCGGTCTGAATCCGGCGACTTGACGAGGGAGTGCCGACGACAGTTTTGAACTCCATGGTGGCAGCGTCATTTTTGTTCGTCTGAGTCCCCTTGTTCGACAGAGAAGAAAGATGGTGAGAATAGAGATGAGATTTATGGTTGGATTGGGAGGGAGAAGCGCAGGGAAGAGCCGACTCATCGGCGTGGTCCTGTTGTTGTTGCCCGCTTCGTAATGGACGAGGGCATGAGGAGGTGCGCGTGCGCGGTGAGATCTGGGAAAAAAGGAAGACTGCAGTATGCCGCTGTTTGCAAGTCCCTCGATGGGGAATCCGCCTGTAGCCTGCTAGCCGTCTTGTGCGAGATACACACGGCGTTATGAGGGACCCACGCATCGGTAAATCATCTCGCGAGGTCCATCCCTTTTTTCCCCAACGATTCCCATTCACATGTGACCTCTCTCCTTCATAACACCCGTACAAACACCAAGTGCACACCAGTTATTTTTACAATAGATAAGAAAGCTACAGCCGGACCCCTATTTCATCCCTAAACGCCCGAACGTTTGTCCGGTGCATAAGCTAATCACACACTTTATTTATTGCTCAATAATATATTTTTATACATGAAATAAGTTGTGTCTTTTTTATACATAAAACAAGTTGTGTCTTTTTTATACATGAAACAAGTTGTATCTTTTTTTACCCGGTGCAACGCACGGGCATTTGTACTAGTAGTAAAACTATATATAGAGTCAACTTTGTGACATTCCTATTTGTTGACTAACATGATTGTTTAGGAAAGCATAGATAGAGTAGGATTTGTTCCTGCCTTGACTTGTACTTCAAGATGATCATGTACTTCTATATATATGCCCACGAGGCTCAAGCAATACAACAACTATTCTACCTATCCTTCTCTATTCCCCCCTTCAACATGGTATGTGCCGCAAGTTTCTTGACCTAGCCGCCGCCACCGCTTTCGCCCCGCGCGCCGCCCTCGGTGCGGTTGGCCTCCATGACCGCCGTCGGGGGCCACGTCGCCGTACCTAGGGTTCGTCCATCGGTGCTGTTGACCGGGTGTCCTAGAGAGTCTTTTTTCTCGATCTCTTGATCCGGGTCTTCTCTCTCATGTCGGTCTTTTGATCGCGCTCTTTCTTTTTGGTTTTTCGATCTAAGATCGGTTTGCGTCGTCCGCCGCCGCCGTCGACCACCACGAATCTACTCCAACATCGGCGCAGCCCGACTTCTCCTTCAACCGGGCATCCCCGCGCAAACCCGGCGGCCACTCAATGCCGCCGGTCACAAGCCGACACGCCCGTCGATCTCCGCCGGTGCTACTGCAACAAAAGACCTTCCAACGGCGTCAGAAATAGGAGTGTTGCTTGATACTCCTCAGCAACGGCACCAGGAATCCTTCTGCTACGGCTACGCCTTAAGGGACTTCCTAGGCAAATATGCAAAGGATTTCCCCCGTGGCCTTGGATGAAGGAGCTCATCACCGACCTTGGAGTGGTTCCAAACGCGTCGAGTCCAATGACGCTCTTCTGTGATAACACTGGGGCCATTGCCATAGCCAAGGAGCCCAGGTTTCACCGGAAGACCAAGCACATCAAGCGCCGCTACAACTCCATCCACGACCATGTCCAGAGTGGAGTAATAGATATTTGTAAAGTACACACGGATCTGAATGTTGCAGGCCCGTTGACTAAACCTCTTCCTCGAGCAAAACACGATCAACACCATAATGCAATGGGTGTTCGATACATTATACATCATAATGTAACTAGATTATTGACTCTAGTGCAAGTGGGAGATTGTTGGAAATATGTCCTAGAGGCAATAATAAAATGGTTATTATCATATTTCCTTGTTCATGATAATCGTCTATTGTTCATGCTATAATTGTATTAACAGGTAAACAGTAATACATGTGTGAATAAATAGATCACAATGTGTCCCTAGCAAGCCTCTAGTTGGCTATCTCATTGATCAATAGATGATCATGGTTTCTTGATCATGGGCATTAGATGTCATTGATAACGGGATCACATCATTGGGAGAATGATGTGATGGACAAGACTCAATCCTAAGCATAGCACTAGATCGTATTGTTCGTATGCTAAAGCTTTTCTAATGTCAAGTGTCTTTTCCTTCGACCGTGCGATTGTGCAACTCCCGGATACCGTAGGAGTGCTTTGGGTGTATCAAACGTCACAACGTAACTGGATGACTATAAAGGTGCACTACAGGTACCTCTGAAAGTGTTTGTTGGGTTGGTACGAATCGAGATCGAGATTTGTCACTCCGTGTGACGGAGAGGTATCTCTAGGCCCACTCGGTAGAACATTATCATGAGCTCAATGTGACTAAGGAGTTAGTCACATGATGACGTGCTACGGAACGAGTAAAGAGACTTACCGGTAACGAGATTGAACAAGGTATAGGTATACCGACGATCGAATCTCGGGCAAGTTCTATACCGACAGACAAAGGGAATTATATACGGGATTGATTGAATCCTTGACATCGTGGTTCATCCGATGAGATCATCATGGAACGCGTGGGAGCCACCATGGGTATCCAGATACCGCTGATGGTTATTGGCCGGAGAGCGTCTCGGTCATGTCTGCATGCTTCCCGAACCCGTAGGGTCTACACACTTAAGGTTCGATGACGCTAGGGTTATAGGGAAATGTTATACGAGGTTACCGAAAGTTGTTCGGAGTCTCGGATGAGATCCCGGACGTCACGAGGAGCTCCGGAATGGTCCGAAGGTAAAGATTGATATATAGGATGGATGGTTTTGGACACTGGAAATGTTTCGGGCGTCACCGGTAGCGTACCGGGACCACCGAGACCACCGAAAATGATCTCGGGGGTCCACCGGGAGGGGCCACCAGGCCCAAGAGGTACCATGGGCCAAAAGGGGGATGGCAACCAGCCCAAAGTGGGCTGGTGCGCCTCCCACGAGAGGCCCAAGGCGCAGGAGGGAGGGCTTGGCAAAACTCAGCGCGACGCGTCTCAACTACGTCTTCTTCCTGGCGCACCACTACTTCGACACCACTGGGTCCATGACTAACTCGGCGCCTCCTTGCGCCCGCGGCGACTTCCTCGACACCGGCTACCCCGACTCGACATCGACCACGGCGTTCTCCGCACAGCTACCTCGACCACGGCTACACCACCCTACGCTCTCGGCTACCAGCTGGACCAACGCACGAAGGCTACCGTCTTGCTTGAGCAACTTCGTCGGTTTCCACTCCAGCCACAACTTCCACGATGCATCGACTGTTACGACTGTGTGGGGATGACCGTCGGCTTACCTTCGGATTCTTCTTCAGTCTCACTGTCTGCGTCGTTACCGTTGTGAGTGCGGGGAGATGTTGAGTAACGTGATTGTTTAGGAAAGCATAGATAGACTAGGATTTGTTCCTGCCTTTGTACTTTAAGATGATCATGTACTCCTATATATATATATGCCCACGAGGCTCAAGCAATACAAGAAGTCAACAACTATTCTACCTATCCTTCTCTATTCTCCCCTTCAACACTACTACTACCTTGGTCCGAAAATAAGTGCCCTGCACTGATGCACTGATTTAGTAGTAAGTACAAGTTTAGATAAAATATACTTCTAGATACTCCTGGTGATGCTGAGAAGTGTTATTATGCTATGGCGGACTCACTCGTCATCGTCCTCCTCGCCACGGTACAGCTTTTCAATGAAATCGCCATGGTCGTCATCTGCGGCAGGTCTGGTGTCGAGATACACCTGGTGGCTGAGCCGTGATCTCGTGGCCACCTTGTCATCGGCGAGGTCGATGCAGCCATTGACGATGTACTCGGCCCGGAGCACGGCCTGCTTGGCGGCTTGGTGCCTCCTCAACTCGTTGAAGAAGTCGACGCCGTCGTTCCACTCGTCCTTGTAGGGGCTGTGATCGTCGTCGTCGTCTCGACGGGGGAGAGGCTTGCTGTAGTCAACGGAGAGGATGTATTCCACCTCATCCGCCGGCATCACTTTCCTTTCCTCGGCCGCCGTTGCATCGGCATCAGTAGAAACTTGGGCCGGGGCCGGGGCCGCCGCCGGGCTGCCGCCGTCTTCGCCGGCCATCGCACGGGCAGCAGGTTTGGTGGATGGATTTTCTTTCGATTTGGAACCCTTTGGATTCGATTCGATGGATTTGGGAAGCTTCTTGGTCCGATGTTTGTTTTATAAAGAAGAAGAAGGAGGACTCGGGTTCAGGCTTGGGCCGTATTATTATACCTTGGCTTGACTTGACTTGATTTGATTGATGGCCCAATAACTACCTTCAATTCGATTCCGATCCACGGTGCAGATTCAGTTCCAATATGACCAAAACTTTCCGTAAACGAAACGTATCCGTTTGCCTGCCAAAATCGATGATTAGCAGAAAGAAAGTGCACCCAAAACCAAAACGATATCCACATTTTTTCATTCATCTCTCATCTCAATCTGGCTTTCGCAGCACAAGGCCAACAACACCAGTACAAAAAAGGCCACATCCTCCAACAAGTTTCAATGCCAAAAGACACAATAGCACGTACAGCATAACCACGCGTACGGCATCCATCCAACCAAAATTCTCCGTATCCTATCCTTATTAGTATTTAGACGACCAACATCAACTCATGATGCAATCGCCAGCCCTCTGGATCATCTACCCTCTGCCCTACTCTCCTGGTCCTGGACATCTCCACTAGTCTACTTACAGCAAAATTGCTCCTCGACAGCAAAATAGCGTGTCCAGGTCCTGATCATCGTAGTATGATAACCACCAACAGTATATATGGTTGCAGCAAAATTGCTCCTTCGCTTCATGCACAAGCAGCAGCTGACACGAAATAACAGACGCACAAAAACACCTCTCTCTCTTCCTAGTATACCCGCATTAACCTTCTCTCCAAACCCAATCCAACCAAACTCCGATGATATATATGTGCAGCACTCTCTACTGTCTGTTAGACTGACTTAGCTATTTACCATTAGAAGCCTCCCCCCCGGGCCGCCCAGCTCGTGATGGCGCTCAGAAGAGACAGGTTAGCCACCAGCTTCTTGTCACGCAGCCGCGCCTTGGTCACCGGCGACGTGTCCATGTCGCACAGCCACATCTCCATCGCGCTGCGCTCGTACGAGTACCCGTCCGCCGCCAGCACCGGGTCCTTCATCACCCTCTGCACCAACCACACACACACACACAGGGATTACTAAGTAAGTACGGAGTAGTATTAATCAAACATCCATGCAGATGCAGCACCAAAAATCTATGCCACAAGCTATTTCCCACTGTGGAAACCATACGTACGTACCTTGAGTATTGGGCACATGAAGTGGCTGGGCGGCGGCCCGGGCAAGCCAGGCAAGGCCCGCGCCAGCTCCAGCATACCGGCCGTGATATGCTTCAGCCGTTCCAGCTCCACCACCACCACGCTCTTGAGGTCAGGCCGGTCCTTGCTCCGCATCTCCAAACACTTGAGGCCTAGCTGGGCAAGTTCATGCGCTTCTTTCACGGGCCACTCCCCTGCGCCCTCATCCAAGACATCAGTGATCCGGCCGCCTTCCACCGCTCGCTCCACTAGCTCAGGTAGCCCGATCGGTGACCTGGCCGTCAGCAGCTCAAGGATCACCATGCCAAGCGCGTACGTGTCCGACTTCACCGACACCTGCCCGCTTCTCTGGTACTCCGGGTCCAGGTAAAACAGTGTGCCCGCCAGACCCGTCTTCTTGAACACCGTGCGGTTTGACAGAGTCTCCTTGGGTGGCATCAGGGTTGACAGGCCCACGTCACCAATCTTGCTCACTAGGTTGCTGTTGAGGAGGACGTTTTCAGGCTTCAGGTCACGGTGGATGATTGGGCTGGGCTTTGCGCTGTGCAGGAACACGAGGGCTGACCCAATTTCCCAGGCAATACGGAAGCGATCAAACCATGGGATAGGTGGTGTGCCCTTTTTCAGCTGCAGACGATCCGCAAGGCTGCCGTTCTCCATGTACTCGTACACCAAGCAGCCCTTGTCCGGACAGGCTCCCAGGAGCATCACCAAGTGCGGGTGGCGTATCCTGCTCAGAACCTCAAGCTGCAGAAACAGGCACTTGCATCAACTTTTTTTGAACGAGCATTGCCACTTAAGAACTTGACATAAAAATTCTCAACATGGGACCCTTGCTGCCTGCTTCACCATGTCATGATGAAAAGGCCATAAAAAACACATACAGTGCTGCCTAATAAACAAACAGCTCGCCAGAAGAAGAAGCACAGAATGAAGTCAGCCGATAGGTACCTCTTGGTTGAAATGCTTGGTACTGGAGCTGTCATTACAATGAAGGACCTTTATCGCTACATTCAAGTGATTGAGATGGCCCTTGTATACCGTTCCATTAGACCCAGTCCCGATCTTGAGTGACTCTGACAATGATGCTGTAGCGTTATCGATCTCTTCCCAAGTGAACGTCCAGTACGAGTCGTCTTGAAGTACAAGGAGCTTCTCCAGCCTCGCCTTCCTGTCAGCGTCCTTGGATGCCTTTGCCAGCAGCCTATTTTTCTGAATAACCTCCAACCTCGTAAGATGCTTTACTTGGGTTGTTGCCTCCTCTGCGACAAGTCTCTGCGCCGTCTGTTCCAGTACATCGTCATTGGCCTTATCCACCCTGGCCTGTATCTCACTTAACTGAGCTTCCACTTCCATGCGCCTGGTAGCTAATTCATTCACCTGACCGACATCAATAAGGATCAGAGGTAAGATGATTTAAACATTTGTACTGAATTGGTAAATTCACCCTTTTTGACAGCAACCACACCACTGACTTGCCTGATGAGATGCATCGGCAGACTCATCCTGGACGAGTTTGTATGCTCCTTGTATATGTCCCAGTTCAAGCTTCAGCTTTTCGAGCTCTGTACTGACATCATTCTGCATTGAGACAGGTTATCAGAGGAGAACAGAGTTAGAGTGCAATCCCCAACACATAACATATTCCATTCACATCCTTTTCCAGCGCAACAGTTATCATTTGCCTAATTAAAAATGCATCTATAATAATTCATAATCCATAAGGCACGTGCCAACTCCATAGTAACTAGTTATCAATCGGATATTGGAGGAAAACAAATTACTGTGGCAAAGTGAGCAAAAACCTGGGGAGTTTTTAATATATTAGCTGTTATCTGGGCAAAAAATCAAAACAAAAGCTATGTGTTGGACAGTAAATATAGTTTCAATGAAGATGTTCATATAATTAAAATTCTGTCAATAACCAATAAAATGCACCACCAACCTTTTTGTCTGAAAGCATTAATCCCAGCAGTGAATTTTCTTTTGCTGGCACCTTGTCCGAACCCTGCAATTAACAAAAACAAAAGCCATGTGTTGGACGTGCAAATATAGTCTCAATGAAGACGTTCGTATAATTAAACTCCTGTCAATAAGCAAGAAATTGCACCACCAACCTTGTTGTCTGAAAGCATTGATCCCAGCAGTGAACTTTCTTTTGTTAGCACCTTGTCCGAACCCTGCGATTGACTTGATATAGATCTTTCAGAACCAGTGGATGGGGTAATTCTTCTGTCCTTGTCGGGATATACTGATGCATTTCCACTGAGATAATCATATAAAGTAAAACCTTCAACAGATGAACAACTTTCGAGCTTCTCTGATGCCAAGTTGGAGGGTGGCAGGCCCTGCCCTGAACTGTCATCCAAATCTGATGAGACAGGGGAACAGGTAACATTCAGATGATGAGAAGGAGAAATAAGCAACTCCAACTTGCTTAAGTTTTCATTTAAGATTACACTTTTAAGCCAAGCAATAGAAACAATAATAGACTTATGTCTTCATGCAAGCTTGCTGCAGTTTCACAGTTCCAGCAGCAATAAGAAACGGGAAGGAATATATTGCACACCAAAGATGCACATAAAGGAAACAATACGTGAGAAACATTTGGTGATAGCTTGACGACTACGGGGCCTTACCTGATCTTGAGGAATCTGTAATAAATTCTTCGGTCTCGGAGCTCTCGGAGTTGCCTTTTGGTACTAGAGAGCCAGAGGGCGAGCCGCTTTCTGACTCAGAAGCATAAATTGAAGACAATCCATCCTTTGAAACAACATATGCTGTGCAAAAGCTGGGGACACTCTTGCAAATTTTGGTGGTCGTCCTACTTGTACTGGAACTCCTATATAAGACATTTATCATCCAATGATCAGCAGGAGCATGCACATTAATTATTATTCATCACGAATTAGTACAGTACAGGTATGGGTATGAGGAGCTACCCAGTGAATGGGTTCTTGCTGGAAGGGTTACCGACAACGAGGATCTGTATCTGGTACTGAACAACGAGACTGGAAATGGTATCTGCGACATCGCTACCCTCAACAAGCAGTACTTGAGCTTCAACCTGAGCCAAGTAAGTAAACAAATTAATTCAACCAACAGACAAGGGGTTGATTCATCCGGTCAGCCTAGAATAGGAAATGGAAATACGCTTGTTAAGGCAAGTCAACCTCTGCCAAGTAAGTAAGCAAATAAACTCAACCAACAGACCAGGGGGTGCTGCATTCATTCAGCCTAGAATATGAAATGGATACCGACTACTACTACTTGTTGAGGCAGGTAAACCTGAGCTAATTAAGTAAGCAATTAAATCCAACACACATGCGTTCGAATTCGCAAGTACTTGAGCTTCAACCTGAGCCAGGTAAGTAAAGAAATCAATTCAACAAACAGACAAGGGGTTGATGCATTCATCCAGTCAGTCCAGAATAGGAAATGGAAACATGCTCCGTGGTAAGGCAAGTCAACATGTGACTAGCAAGTAAACAAATACTAAATCCAACCAACAAAGGGGTTGTTGCATGCATTCAACATGTGACCAGTAAGTAAAGAAATCAATTCAACAAACAGACAAGGGGTTGATGCATTCAGTCAGCCAGTCTAGAATAGGAGATGGAAACATCCTTGTCAAGGCAAGTCAACCTGGGTCTAGTACGTAAACAAATAAATTCAACCAACAGCAAAGGAGCTGATGCATTCATTCGGTGTAGAATATTAAATGGAAATGGAGTACTTGTTAACGCAAGTCAACCTGAGCCAATCAAGTAAACAGATAAATCCAACCAACATACAAGGGGGTCGATCCATCCATCCATCAATTCATTCAGATTCAGTCTAGAACAGGAAATGGAAACGGAGTAGTTGCTAGTAACTGAAACCACCTTGTATTCATCACATGTGTCTTTGCAGCCGCGCAGCATTTCCTGCTTCTTGATCCACAGTCCGTGGAGATAGTCGACGCTGATGTCGCTGCTGACGTCATCAATCGGGAGGCGGTTCTTCACTGGAGCTAAGCCACAAAGAGACACAGACACAGGCACAGACACAAACACAAACACATGGTGAGCACATAGCGAAAGGAACTGAAGCGGGCGGAAGCGAGGAGGAAGAAGGAGAGGGGCGAGTAGCAGCGTAGCGTACGTGGCGTGGGCACGGCCAGGACCGGGATGAGGACATGGATGAGCTTGAAGGCGGGAGGGGCGGCGTCGTCCCTGACGAAGTTGGCGAGCGCCCACTGGAGGACATAGGCGCTGGATTTGGAGCCGCCGAGCGCCAGCCCGACGACGGTGCCCGCTCCGGTCCCGTCTCCCTCCTTGGCGGCCATCGGTGGATCGCTCACATGCCCTGGTTCATCAGCAAGAGGCGCAGAAACGAAACCGATCAGCAACGGCAGCAGCAGGAAATTACCCGACGCGCTCTCGTCGGGGAAGAGCGCGCGCGCGCGAGAGAGAGAGAGAAGCACGAGAGTTCCGCCACCGCAACGCGCGCCGCGCCGACGACTAGGCCAGGGCCTCTCGAGACCGAGCAGAGCAGTCTCGTGCGCGCGCGCACTGGTCTGCTCGGGGAAGAGCGAGAGAGCGAGGAGCAGCACAGGGGCTCCGGCGCCGCAGATGCCGCGCTAAGCCCCGCCTCCGCCACCGACGAGGACAGGGTAGGCTAGGGCTGCTCGAGCCGAGCCGAGCGGTCGCGCGCGCGCTCTGGGGTGGGGGGCGCGGCGCGGGCGAGCGGGGGGAGGGGTTTGACATGCATTTGGTGGGGCCTGGAGCGGGGCTTACCCGTGGAGCGCGGACGGTGCTTCACTCCGGCCCGCGTCGGCGACGGCGAGGTCCCCGGAGCGGAGGAGGAGGGAGGAGGGAAGGTACGCTACGGCGCGGCGGTTAGGAAAAAATGAAGAGAAGAGAGCAGGGGGGTGCGGGGTTTGTAGGACGCGACGGACCTGGTCGCATGGGCCGCGCTAGGCTTCGTGGGTCGGCCCAGCTGGTTGTTGTTCGGCCCATCCTTTCGTCTCCTGCTCTAGGGCTCGGCTCGGCCCACCAACCTCCGCTATTTCGTCCCTGAAAAAAAAAAACCCTCCGCTCTGTCTGTCAGCGCTGCACACTGAGACGGGCCGTCTCTGGAGGGGAGGAGCCGCGGCCGCCGCCGGCCGCTGGGAAGAGGATGATCTTGCCTGGCGGCCGGGCGCCGCTCCCTCACGCCGACGAGGTCCCTCCGGCAGTAAGGTATACCACCTGTCTCTTCTCCACGCCCCCGTTCCTCCACCCCCAAAGCTGCTGAATCACCATGGATCCTCATCCACTGCACTCTCTTCACCATGGATCCTCATCCACTGCACTCTCCTATGGAACCACTTCACTGATTCATAGCTCCAGCGCTGGTTTGAGACCCAACAGGATTTTCCTTACGATTTAGGGTCAAAATCGCATTCCTGTTAGGCGCGCATGAACAAAACGGCTAGTAAAATGTTGGCTACCATGCTGCCATTCCACATTGCTTAGGCTGGGCAGCACACTGATCTAGTCTTGTTCCATGGCGTTCTGTTCAGCTGCCCTTCACACCAACTGTGTTGTTCTCTTCTCTTCTCTTTATTGCAGGACTCTGCATATCTGTATTACCAAGGTGAGAAACACAGGACAGTTCAACCAACAGCTCAAGGCAGTCAAACAAATATGATGTGAATAAATGTAAATGTGTGCCCTCACAGGAGATACATTATCTGAATCCCAAGATAGACAGATAGATCCTTGCACTCTGATGAAAACCCAATCACAATCATATATAAGGTGGTTTCTTCCATATACAGTAGAGGTGAGGGCTTGTCTTCTGACTGACACGCGTAATTATAATAAGCAGAGCTTACAAAACCTTGATCTTATTTAGTCAAGCTGCAATATACTCCTACCTTATTACCTTCTGCCATTCCAAATACTATCAACTTCTATAGGTTACATCATCAATTCATACTCACAGGTGCACTAAACTATTGACTTGAGTTAGGATACATACAGTATAATGTGGCTATATTGAGTGCCTCCCCTTGTACATGCAGATATATACTGATCATCGGACTAGTTCATCATTTTTGGAGTGCAGGTTTTTGCACCCCCGCAAAAGAATGTCACTAACTGCTATGTGATGTGGTGGACATGGATATGGTTCCTGCTCCAGTTTGCGCCTGATCCACCTCCTCTTCCTCCTCCCCAACTATCCTCTTCCAGAACCAGTGCCTCCTCCAGACCTGCTCCATCTGCTCCATGGGCAGCTGCTTCGTCTCCGGCAGGAAGAAGAAGACGAACAGCGTCATCACGCACACCCACCCTCCGAACAGGAAGAAGGTGCCGAACTTGAGATGGCACAGCATGTTGAGGAACGTCTGCCCGATCACAAAGGTCATCAGGAAGATGACCGCGATCACAACGCTCTGCCCTGCCGACCTGATCTCCAGCGGGCAGATCTCTGTCGGGACCAAGTAGGTGAGAGGTCCCCAGGACCAGGCGAACCCCGCCACGAAGACGCACATGATGATCAGGACCAGGTACCCGTACTCCTTCCCCATGACTCCTTGGTCCTTGAACTTCACGGCCAGGATCGCGCCTACCGTGAACTGTGACAGGATCATCTGAACACCGCCTACCAGCAACAGCTTTCTGCGCCCGAACTTGTCGACGACGATCATGGCCACAATGTTGGCAACTGTGGCGCAGAGGCGTGTCACGACCGCTGACATGAGTGCCGCACTCTCCCCTAGCCCGATGGTCCGGAACATGACCGGGGCGTAGAAGTTGATCACGTTGATTCCCGTGACCTGGTTGAAGAAAGGAATGAGGAGGGCTATCACGAGCTGCGGCCTGTACTTCTTCTTCAGGATGTTCCGGTACGGGTTCTTGATTGCTCTGGATATGTTGCTAGCGGTGACCAGATCGTCGAGCTCTTTCTGAACCCCCGTCGTGCCACGCAGCTTCTGGAGCATTATCTTCGCCTCGTCGACATTGCCATCACGCTGGATCAGGAAGCTGGGGGTCTCAGGCAGGAAGATCGCACCGATAGTCAGAAATGCAGCAGGCACAGCAGCCATGGACAGTGATATCCTCCACCCCCATCCTCCTTCGATTTTCTGCACTCCATAGTTGATGAGGTTCGCGATGAGGATGCCGATGCTGATACAGAGCTCAAAGCCGTTGTTGATGGCGCCACGGTATTGCGGCGGCGCCATTTCTGAAAGGTATAGTGGAATCGACTGCAATACAATTTACTCATTAGTTAGTTGCCAGTACAATAAAAGTCTAACCTGCAATTCTCCTGGAAAAGATATACTTGTAGGACACATGCATATTCTTTCTAGATTGCGTATGAAAAGAAAATTCAGACAGCATAAAGTTTCATGAGATAGCATCTTGTATTTCGTTTTTGCAAAATCATATCGCAAGGGGGACACATGAATATACTTTCTAGATTACGAATATGAAAAGAAAGTCGAGACAGCATAAAAGTTTCAGGAGAGAGCATCTTGTATTTCTCTTTTGCAAAAGAACACATTGCGCTGGTGGTTGCTTTTGGTGATGAATCATAGTGAACTTCCTTTTCTGCTCTTTCACTGATGTGAGTAGTCACCACTTTAGCAGGTTGAGATACTGATATGTTTTGTAGGTTTCTTGCTGGTTTGATCTAACGAATGAATCCTGATATTTTATTTGAAAGAGATAATCCATCAAATTCCCCAAAATAGAAATTGTACTAATTCATTCTGGCCACATTTAATAAGGGTTGAAAAATTGACTTGTGGGCTAAATTGTCTTTGTGTCCATGAAGAAGACTGCTGACTTGACTTTGATTGTTGCAGCTATTAACTTGAAATATCTCAAAACGGAACATTTTCCTTGAGGCAGCAGCAATACTGTGGCAAGTTGAGACGCTGATCTATTTTGTTGCTGTCTTGTTGTTTCTATCTAATTGATTAACAAATTCCCGTGGTGTATAAAGTAGAAATAATCCATCCAATCCACTGAAAGTAAAATTTTATACCAATTCATTCTGCCACAACAATAATGGTTGAAATTTTGACTTGTGGGCCAAATTGTCGTTGCGTCCATGAAGAAGACTACTGACTTGACTTTGATTCCTATTGATGTGCACTCTCAAACAGATTATTTTCCTTGAGGTAATTGTATTGGTATGAATGAATAATCTCTGGACAGTAAGTAGGTGTGGTGCCACTTGCCAATTTTGACAAGGACAAAAGTGGATCCACAGTGAGACGGCGACCACAACAGGTTGCTTTCTGGCTAGACTGGAATGGCCATGTAAGAAAGCTACTTGTAGAAAATGAAGTCCACTAAACAATCTTGGGTGTGTGGCAGCTTTGAACTGGACAAATTACACAGTGACGTCTGCCTCTCGTGATCAAGTTCGGTACCAAGTGTCAAAGTCAAATGGGATCATGGACTTGCTTGTGACTGGAATATCATTATTGAAAGACTAACGAACTAACTAAGTAAGCATGTTGTGACATGACATGGAGATGCAGATGCAGGCAGGAACCTGGTTGGTGAAGCCGAGGCCGATGCCGAGGAGGATGCGGTTGACGAGGAGCATGTAGACGTTGACGGCGGCGCCCCCGAATGCGGATCCGGCGATGAAGACGGAGCCGCCGATGAGGATGGATGCGCGGCGGCCGTAGCGGGTGGTGACGGTGGAGGCGAAGAGGGTGGCGACGAGGCCGGCGACGTAGAGGGAGGAGGTGAAGACGGTGAGCAGCTCGCTGTCGAAGCGGCAGTAGTTGGAGACGGCCGCTTTGTCCCCGTTCATCTGGTGGTACACGTCCGGGAAGAACTTCTTCAGGAACGACTCCATGGAGGTTACGCCGCCTGTGCATTTGGTCATCCATCAATCAACATCAGTAACACATCATGTTTGTATGTATGTAGGAGCATGTACAGTGGTTATTGTTAACTGGCTTGGCAAATCACATCAGTCATAGTCTTATTATTAAAGTAGAAGACTAGATTGATGGAGTACTAGGATTGGTTAATAAATGAATTGTTGAGTTCTCCCTTGTTGCCCTGAATCATTACAGTATTGTTAACTGGATTACAAATAATATGGAGTACTAATACTGTAATGTGCCTTAGAGTAGCGTTTTTGGATTATTTGATTTTCATAAAATGCCTAATGATGCATCAAGACGGAGGGAGTAGTGATGTTGGTGAGTTGATCGTCACCGGTCCCTAATCAAATGAACAAGAGGAAGAATAAGAAGTAAAAAAAATTTAGGATAAGAAGAAGTCATGCTGATGAGCTGAAGTGGGGCACTGAATTGGTTGCTGGTAGTAGCAAGTGGCAGTGAACAATCATGCATACGGGCGGTAGTACGAGTACTAGTAGGTTGGGTAGGTGTTAAATGCGCAAGGAAGGGGAAGCCCATCCATCCAATGATCCGATCCAATCCAATCCAATCAATCTGGCACCGCAAAGAGTACACCCAAAATTAATTACTAACCCGTTCCTTTGAGTGTGCATGCACTTAATGAATAATTATTACTGTATTAATCAGTTAACTGACCTCTCTCCTCGCTCGCTCTCAACTCCGGCTGGCTCCCGGAAGGAAGGAATGCTATGCTAGGTGGATGGGAGGAATTGTAAGGGGAGGAGGAGGTAAATAACCTGAGATTCCGAGGTCGTAGCCGAAGAGGATGCCGCCGCTGCCGGCGACGATGCAGGAGAGCACGACGAAGGAGGTGACGCGGCCGTTGTACCCGCCGCCGCCCGCCGGGCCCTCCACGAACGCCCCTATCGCCATTGATGGGTTCTTGTAGCTGGTTGGAGATGGATTGGGCAGGGGAAGGAAGGATGGGGAGCTTGGCTAGAACAGCTAGCGCTAGCAGTGGGGGAGTGAGAGGGGGTTGTGGGCAGGGGGTGTGCCTATTTATTTCCCTGAGCCTTGTGCTTCTCCTTCTCCTTCGATCGGGTGGGCAATGGCAGCGGCATACCACATGTTTACAGCAACTTTAACAGGCCTTTTAAAAAACCGATCCTTATACACAGTTTGTGTCATGTCTGTCTCGGATACGGGTCGAAAAAAAATGCAGTGGATAAAAAAAAGGAATCGTTTCCACCCGGCGCGCCGGTCGCCCCCTCGCGTGCTGGCCCATGCAACATTTTTCCCATCCCGCGCGCTTCGTTGGTCAATGGATGCAATATTTTTCGTTTATATTTGTTGCAACCAGCGTCATTTTTGTTGCAAGTATTTTTTTACTATATTTTGTCCCAGTATAAAAGTTGCATATATGTTTGGTTGCAACTCCAGTTCATCGGATTTTTCATTACAATCGATGTTTTTTTACTTTTCTTACAACCATGTTAATTTTTGCTACAACCGGCATCATGTTTTGATGCAACCGTTCACTAAAAAAGTTGCATACATGTCACGTAAATATTTGTTACAACTGGCGTTTGACTTTTGCTACCACGTACCATCAGCTTCGTTTTTTTGCTACATTCACGTAGATATTTTTTTGCTACAAATTTTGTTTTTTGTTGCAACCGTTAAAAAAATTGTTGCATCGAATCAAATTTTTGTTGCATAGGGGAAAAATGTTGCAGGCGGATCCAACGGTGCGGACGCGCGGGGGTTGGTGGATCGTATGGCCCGCGCGCGGCCGGCCGAAAGTTTGGACCGGCGCAGATCACTCCCCTAAAAAAAATCTAAATAAACATATAAATTTTTAAAAAAATGTGCGTCAGATCAGAAAACTGCAAATGAAACTACTGTACGTTGTCGGCCCGTCAGCTCTAGCTCCGCTTCCGCCTCCAGCTCCCTCTTCACCGTGCGGAGCGGCGGGAGCTCCGTCGGCTCCCTTTTAATCGGTGCCAGCGTGCGGTAGCTCAATGCCCCGGCGGATCTGCCCGAGGCGGAGGAACTGCCCGCATCGGAATACATTCGCGCCATCATGCGGTCGTACTCCTCCGTCTCGCGGCGGAGGAGCGACATCGGCGGCGAAAGGCCTTGGTTGGTGTAGCGGCTCGGGGCCCTCTTCCACACGACGTCCGATGCCATGTACCGCTTCTGTTCGAGGTCATCTTCGCCACCGTCGCGATCCGCCGACCAACTATGAGGCCACATTTCGAGGAGGAGAGGGGAGATTTAGCTCGCCGACGACGAGAAATCGCGAGGAGAATTCGGGGTTGGCGATGGCGTGCAGATAGGGTTTCTTCCCGTATCGAAGCCGTCAACCCGTAGATGTACTGTATGGAGAAGTCGGTTCACGGGCCATTGTTATAAAAATTACGGGTCGAGCGACTATACAGGCTCTGATCTAGCCCAAAAAGAACCAAACTCGTGTAGCCTCTGGCATTTTACAGTTCCAACCAATTTACAGGTCTGTTAGAGCTGCTCTTAGAGCAACTCCAACAGGCGTCAAAAACAACTTCGCGTGCTAAAAAACTGATATATTTTTTTGCGCCGGACAGCTCCAGTAGGGGCTGCAAAACACTGCACGCGTCAAAAAATTTAGACATGCATTAAAAAAAACGCTATCGCACGTAATAAATTTGGAGAGTCGAATCGCGTATGCTTCATAATTTGCACCGCGTGTTTTCTTAAACGGGTGTCTTCATAATTTGCACCGCGTGTTTTCTTAAACGGGTGTCTGAAGAAGCAATGTTGATCGCTGTACAATAAAAAAATAATACAAAAACGTGCTAAAACTTTTACGCCGTTGGAGATGCTGTTACAGCCGGGCGGTGAGGATGGCGGATCGGGTTGGGGTTGGGGTTGGAGTTGGATGCTTCTGGCCGACAGCGGCACTAGGATGTGGTGTGGGGGCCGCACCTCAGCCTCACTCGCTCACATCCGCCGGACCAATCAATTTTGCCTAGCGTTGGCGTCTTGGGTTCGGTGGGTGGGGGCCACGCGTCGGCGGCCCGGTCCTCAAGCTGGAGCAAGCAAGCATGCCACGTGCTGTGTCGCTGCTCATTCATCATTCTTTCTTCTATCTCACAGAAATAATTAAAAAAAAAGCCTGAATAATCTTTATTTATTTATTGCGGGTGACATCTATCTTTATTCTTAAAAGAATCTCAAAGTCTATACTCCCTCTGTTCAGTTTATAAGTCCGGCACGTGTATCTAGGTCATTAATTTGACCAACTTAATGAGAGGCATATATTATAAAAAATATATCATTAAAAACTTTACATGTTTTTTTCTAATGATATAGTTTTTATGTTAAAAAATATATTTTATATAAGTCAAAATTGACGATCTAGGTACACGTGTATGTCTTATAAACTGTGACGGAGGGGGACTTTTTCACTGTTTTAACCTTTTTTTTAAACATGAGCACAAAATAAACCAGATTTGAAAACATTTCACGATCTGACCCTTTTAAAAACGCCACAAGCCGTGGCGTTGCTGCCCCACTATGCAACGCCAGTCTACCATGGCGTTGCTGCCCTACCGTGACACGCCTGTCTATCGTGGCGTTTTTCCTTTCTTGCAACGCCAGTCTAATGTGGCGTTGCAGACCCACTGTGAAACGCCACAAGCCGTAGCGTTGCTGCCCCACTATGCAACGCCAGTCTACCATGGCGTTGCTGCCCTACCGTGACACGCCTGTCTATCGTGGCGTTTTTCCTTTCTTGCAACGCCAGTCTAATGTGGCGTTGCAGACCCACTGTGAAACGCCACAAGCCGTGGCGTTGCTGCCCCACTATGCAACGCCAGTCTACCATGGCGTTGCTGCCCTACTGTGACACGCCTGTCTATCGTGGCGTTTTTTCTTTCTTGCAACGCCAGTCTAATGTGGCGTTGCAGACCCACTGTGAAACGCCACAAGCCGTGGCGTTGCTGCCCCACTATGCAACGCCAGTCTACCATGGCGTTGCTGCCCTACTATGACACGCCTGTCTATCGTGGCGTTTTTTCTTTCTTGCAACGCCAGTCTAATGTGGCGTTGCAGACCCACTGTGAAACGCCACAAGCCGTGGCGTTGCTGCCCCACTATGCAACGCCAGTCTACCATGGCGTTGCTGCCCTACTGTGACACGCCTGTCTATCGTGGCGTTTTTCCTTTCTTGCAACGCCAGTCTAATGTGGCGTTGCAGACCCACTGTGAAACGCCACAAGCCGTGGCGTTGCTGCCCCACTATGCAACGCCAGTCTACCATGGCGTTGCTGCCCTACTGTGACACGCCTGTCTATCGTGGCGTTTTTCCTTTCTTGCAACGCCAGTCTAATGTGGCGTTGCAGACCCACTGTGAAACGCCACAAGCCGTGGCGTTGCTGCCCCACTATGCAACGCCAGTCTACCATGGCGTTGCTGCCCTACTGTGACACGCCTGTCTATCGTGGCGTTTTTCCTTTCTTGCAACGCCAGTCTAATGTGGCGTTGCAGACCCACTGTGAAACGCCACAAGCCGTGGCGTTGCTGCCCCACTATGCAACGCCAGTCTACCATGGCGTTGCTGCCCTACTTTGACACGCCTGTCTATCGTGGCGTTTTTCCTTTCTTGCAACGCCAGTCTAATGTGGCGTTGCAGACCCACTGTGAAACGCCACAAGCCGTGGCGTTGCTGCCCCACTATGCAACGCCAGTCTACCATGGCGTTGCTGCCCTACTGTGACACGCCTGTCTATCGTGGCGTTTTTCCTTTCTTGCAACGCCAGTCTAATGTGGCGTTGCAGACCCACTGTGAAACGCCACAAGCCGTGGCGTTGCTGCCCCACTATGCAACGCCAGTCTACCATGGCGTTGCTGCCCTACTGTGACACGCCTGTCTATCGTGGCGTTTTTCCTTTCTTGCAACGCCAGTCTAATGTGGCGTTGCAGACCCACTGTGAAACGCCACAAGCCGTGGCGTTGCTGCCCCACTATGCAACGCCAGTCTACCATGGCGTTGCTGCCCTACTGTGACACGCCTGTCTATCGTGGCGTTTTTCCTTTCTTGCAACGCCAGTCTAATGTGGCGTTGCAGACCCACTGTGAAACGCCACAAGCCGTGGCGTTGCTGCCCCACTATGCAACGCCAGTCTACCATGGCGTTGCTGCCCTACTGTGACACGCCTGTCTATCGTGGCGTTTTTCCTTTCTTGCAACGCCAGTCTAATGTGGCGTTGCAGACCCACTGTGAAACGCCACAAGCCGTGGCGTTGCTGCCCCACTATGCAACGCCAGTCTACCATGGCGTTGCTGCCCTACTGTGACACGCCTGTCTATCGTGTCGTTTTTCCTTTCTTGCAACGCCAGTCTAATGTGGCGTTGCAGACCCACTGTGAAACGCCACAAGCCGTGGCGTTGCTGCCCCACTATGCAACGCCAGTCTACCATGGCGTTGCTGCCCTACTGTGACACGCCTGTCTATCGTGGCGTTTTTCCTTTCTTGCAACGCCAGTCTAATGTGGCGTTGCAGACCCACTGTGAAACGCCACAAGCCGTGGCGTTGCTGCCCCACTATGCAACGCCAGTCTACCATGGCGTTGCTGCCCTACTGTGACACGCCTGTCTATCGTGGCGTTTTTCCTTTCTTGCAACGCCAGTCTAATGTGGCGTTGCAGACCCACTGTGAAACGCCACAAGCCGTGGCGTTGCTGCCCCACTATGCAACGCCAGTCTACCATGGCGTTGCTGCCCTACTGTGACACGCCTGTCTATCGTGGCGTTTTTCCTTTCTTGCAACGCCAGTCTAATGTGGCGTTGCAGACCCACTGTGAAACGCCACAAGCCGTGGCGTTGCTGCCCCACTATGCAACGCCAGTCTACCATGGCGTTGCTGCCCTACTGTGACACGCCTGTCTATCGTGTCGTTTTTCCTTTCTTGCAACGCCAGTCTAATGTGGCGTTGCAGACCCACTGTGAAACGCCACAAGCCGTGGCGTTGCTGCCCCACTATGCAACGCCAGTCTACCATGGCGTTGCTGCCCTACTGTGACACGCCTGTCTATCGTGGCGTTTTTCCTTTCTTGCAACGCCAGTCTAATGTGGCGTTGCAGACCCACTGTGAAACGCCACAAGCCGTGGCGTTGCTGCCCCACTATGCAACGCCAGTCTACCATGGCGTTGCTGCCCTACTGTGACACGCCTGTCTATCGTGGCGTTTTTCCTTTCTTGCAACGCCAGTCTAATGTGGCGTTGCAGACCCACTGTGAAACGCCACAAGCTGTGGCGTTGCTGCCCCACTATGCAACGCCAGTCTACCATGGCGTTGCTGCCCTACTGTGACACGCCTGTCTATCGTGGCGTTTTTCCTTTCTTGCAACGCCAGTCTAATGTGGCGTTGCAGACCCACTGTGAAACGCCACAAGCCGTGGCGTTGCTGCCCCACTATGCAACGCCAGTCTACCATGGCGTTGCTGCCCTACTGTGACACGCCTGTCTATCGTGGCGTTTTTTCTTTCTTGCAACGCCAGTCTAATGTGGCGTTGCAGACCCACTGTGAAACGCCACAAGCCGTGGCGTTGCTGCCCCACTATGCAACGCCAGTCTACCATGGCGTTGCTGCCCTACTGTGACACGCCTGTCTATCGTGGCGTTTTTCCTTTCTTGCAACGCCAGTCTAATGTGGCGTTGCAGACCCACTGTGAAACGCCACAGGCCGTGGCGTTGCTGCCCCACTATGCAACGCCAGTCTACCATGGCGTTGCTGCCCTACTGTGACACGCCTGTCTATCGTGGCGTTTTTCCTTTCTTGCAACGCCAGTCTAATGTGGCGTTGCAGACCCACTGTGAAACGCCACAAGCCGTGGCGTTGCTGCCCCACTATGCAACGCCAGTCTACCATGGCGTTGCTGCCCTACTGTGACACGCCTGTCTATCGTGGCGTTTTTCCTTTCTTGCAACGCCAGTCTAATGTGGCGTTGCAGACCCACTGTGAAACGCCACAAGCCGTGGCGTTGCTGCCCCACTATGCAACGCCAGTCTACCATGGCGTTGCTGCCCTACTGTGACACGCCTGTCTATCGTGGCGTTTTTCCTTTCTTGCAACGCCAGTCTAATGTGGCGTTGCAGACCCACTGTGAAACGCCACAGGCCGTGGCGTTGCTGCCCCACTATGCAACGTCAGTCTACCATGGCGTTGCTGCCCTACTATGACACGCCTGTCTATCGTGGCGTTTTTCCTTTCTTGCAACGCCAGTCTAATGTGGCGTTGCAGACCCACTGTGAAACGCCACAAGCCGTGGCGTTGCTGCCCCACTATGCAACGCCAGTCTACCATGGCGTTGCTGCCCTACTGTGACACGCCTGTCTATCGTGGCGTTTTTTCCTTTCTTGCAACGCCAGTCTAATGTGGCGTTGCAGACCCACTGTGAAACGCCACAAGTCGTGGCGTTGCTGCCCCACGATGCAACGCCAGTCTACCATGGCGTTGCTGCCCTACTGTGACACGCCTGTCTATCGTGGCGTTTTTCCTTTCTTGCAACGCCAGTCTAATGTGGCGTTCCAGACCCACTGTGAAACGCCACAAGCCGTGGCGTTGCTGCCCCACTATGCAACGCCAGTCTACCATGACGTTGCTGCCCTACTGTGACACGCCTGTCTATCGTGGCGTTTTTCCTTTCTTGCAACGCCAGTCTAATGTGGCGTTGCAGACCCACTGTGAAACGCCACAAGCCGTGGCGTTGCTGCCCCACTATGCAACGCCAGTCTACCATGGCGTTGCTGCCCTACTGTGACACGCCTGTCTATCGTGGCGTTTTTTCCTTTCTTGCAACGCCAGTCTAATGTGGCGTTGCAGACCCACTGTGAAACGCCACAGGCCGTGGCGTTGCTGCCCCACTATGCAACGCCAGTCTACCATGGCGTTGCTGCCCTACTGTGACACGCCTGTCTATCGTGGCGTTTTTTCCTTTCTTGCAACGCCAGTCTAATGTGGCGTTGCAGACCCACTGTGAAACGCCACAAGCCGTGGCGTTGCTGCCCCACGATGCAACGCCAGTCTACCATGGCGTTGCTGCCCTACTGTGACACGCCTGTCTATCGTGGCGTTTTTCCTTTCTTGCAACGCCAGTCTAATGTGGCGTTGCAGACCCACTGTGAAACGCCACAAGCCGTGGCGTTGCTGCCCCACGATGCAACGCCAGTCTACCATGGCGTTGCTGCCCTACTGTGACACGCCTGTCTATCGTGGCGTTTTTTCCTTTCTTGCAACGCCAGTCTAATGTGGCGTTGCACACCCACTGTGAAACGTCACAGGCCGTGGCGTTGCTGCCCCACTATGCAACGCCAGTCTACCATGGCGTTGCTGCCCTACTGTGACACGCCTGTCTATCGTGGCGTTTTTTCTTTCTTGCAACGCCAGTCTAATGTGGCGTTGCAGACCCACTGTGAAACGCCACAGGCCGTGGCGTTGCTGCCCCACTATGCAACGCCAGTCTACCATGGCGTTGCTGCCCTACTGTGACACGCCTGTCTATCGTGGCGTTTTTCCTTTCTTGCAACGCCAGTCTAATGTGGCGTTGCAGACCCACTGTGAAACGCCAGAGGCCGTGGCGTTGCTGCCCTACTATGCAACGTCAGTCTACCATGGCGTTGCTGCCCTACTGTGACACGCCTGTCTATCGTGGCGTTTTTTCTTTCTTGCAACGCCAGTCTAATGTGGCGTTGCAGACCCACTGTGAAACGCCACAGGCCGTGGCGTTGCTGCCCCACTATGCAACGCCAGTCTACCATGGCGTTGCTGCCCTACTGTGACACGCCTGTCTATCGTGGCGTTTTTCCTTTCTTGCAACGCCAGTCTAATGTGGCGTTGCAGACCCACTGTGAAACGCCAGAGGCCGTGGCGTTGCTGCCCTACTATGCAACGTCAGTCTACCATGGCGTTGCTGCCCTACTGTGACACGCCTGTCGATCGTGGCGTTTTTTCTTTCTTGCAACGCCAGTCTAATGTGGCGTTGCAGACCCACTGTGAAACGCCACAGGCCGTGGCGTTGCTGCCCCACTATGCAACGCCAGTCTACCATGGCGTTGCTGCCCTACTGTGACACGCCTGTCTATCGTGGCGTTTTTCCTTTCTTGCAACGCCAGTCTAATGTGGCGTTGCAGACCCACTGTGAAACGCCACAGGCCGGGGCGTTGCTGCCCCACTATGCAACGTCAGTCTACCATGGCGTTGCTGCCCTACTGTGACACGCCTGTCTATCGTAGCGTTTTTTCCTTTCTTGCAACGCCAGTCTAATGTGGCGTTGCAGACCCACTGTGAAACGCCACAGGCCGTGGCGTTGCTGCCCCACGATGCAACGCCAGTCTACCATGGCGTTGCTGCCCTACTGTGACACGCATGTCTATCGTGGCGTTTTTCCTTTCTTGCAACGCCAGTCTAATGTGGCGTTGCAGACCCACTGTGAAACGCCACAAGCCGTGGCGTTGCTGCCCCACGATGCAACGCCAGTCTACCATGGCGTTGCTGCCCTACTGTGACACGCCTGTCTATCGTGGCGTTTTTTCTTTCTTGCAACGCCAGTCTAATGTGGCGTTGCAGACCCACTGTGAAACGCCACAGGCCGTGGCGTTGCTGCCCCACTATGCAACGCCAGTCTACCATGGCGTTGCTGCCCTACTGTGACACGCCTGTCTATCGTGGCGTTTTTTCCTTTCTTGCAACGCCAGTCTAATGTGGCGTTGCAGACCCACTGTGAAACGCCACAGGCCGTGGCGTTGCTGCCCCACTATGCAACGTCAGTCTACCATGGCGTTGCTGCCCTACTGTGACACGCCTGTCTATCGTGGCGTTTTTTCCTTTCTTGCAACGCCAGTCTAATGTGGCGTTGCAGACCCACTGTGAAACGCCATAGGCCGTGGCGTTGCTGCCCCACTATGCAACGCCAGTCTACCATGGCGTTGCTGCCCTACTGTGACACGCCTGTCTATCGTGGCGTTTTTCCTTTCTTGCAACGCCAGTCTAATGTGGCGTTGCAGACCCACTGTGAAACGCCACAGGCCGTGGCGTTGCTGCCCCACTATGCAACGTCAGTCTACCATGGCGTTGCTGCCCTACTGTGACACGCCTGTCTATCGTGTCGTTTTTTCCTTTCTTGCAACGCCAGTCTAATGTGGCGTTGCAGACCCACTGTGAAACGCCACAAGCCGTGGCGTTGCTGCCCCACGATGCAACGCCAGTCTACCATGGCGTTGCTGCCCTACTGTGACACGCCTGTCTATCGTGGCGTTTTTTCCTTTCTTGCAACGCCAGTCTAATGTGGCGTTGCAGACCCACTGTGAAACGCCATAGGCCGTGGCGTTGCTGCCCCACGATGCAACGCCAGTCTACCATGGCGTTGCTGCCCTACTGTGACACGCCTGTCTATCGTGGCGTTTTTTCCTTTCTTGCAACGCCAGTCTAATGTGGCGTTGCAGACCCACTGTGAAACGCCACAAGCCGTGGCGTTGCTGCCCCACGATGCAACGCCAGTCTACCATGGCGTTGCTGCCCTACTGTGACACGCCTGTCTATCGTGGCGTTTTTCCTTTCTTGCAACGCCAGTCTAATGTGGCGTTGCAGACCCACTGTGAAACGCCACAAGCCGTGGCGTTGCTGCCCCACGATGCAACGCCAGTCTACCATGGCGTTGCTGCCCTACTGTGACACGCCTGTCTATCGTGGCGTTTTTTCCTTTCTTGCAACGCCAGTCTAATGTGGCGTTGCAGACCCACTGTGAAACGCCACAAGCCGTGGCGTTGCTGCCCACTATGCAACGCCAGTCTACCATGGCGTTGCTGCCCTACTGTGACACGCCTGTCTATCGTGGCGTTTTTTCCTTTCTTGCAACGCCAGTCTAATGTGGCGCTGCAGACCCACTGTGAAACGCCACAAGCCGTGGCGTTGCTGCCCCACGATGCAACGCCAGTCTACCATGGCGTTGCTGCCCTACTGTGACACGCCTGTCTATCGTGGCGTTTTTCCTTTCTTGCAACGCCAGTCTAATGTGGCGTTGCAGACCCACTGTGAAACGCCACAAGCCGTGGCGTTGCTGCCCCACGATGCAACGCCAGTCTACCATGGCGTTGCTGCCCTACTGTGACACGCCTGTCTATCGTGGCGTTTTTTCCTTTCTTGCAACGCCAGTCTAATGTGGCGTTGCAGACCCACTGTGAAACGCCACAAGCCGTGGCGTTGCTGCCCACTATGCAACGCTAGTCTACCATGGCGTTGCTGCCCTACTGTGACACGCCTGTCTATCGTGGCGTTTTTCCTTTCTTGCAACGCCAGTCTAATGTGGCGTTGCAGACTCACTGTGAAACGCCACAAGCCGTGGCGTTGCTGCCCCACGATGCAACGCCAGTCTACCATGGCGTTGCTGCCCTACTGTGACACGCCTGTCTATCGTGGCGTTTTTCCTTTCTTGCAACGCCAGTCTAATGTGGCGTTGCAGACCCACTGTGAAACGCCACAAGCCGTGGCGTTGCTGCCCCACTATGCAACGCCAGTCTACCATGGCGTTGCTGCCCTACTGTGACACGCCTGTCTATCGTGGCATTTTTTCCTTTCTTGCAACGCCAGTCTAATGTGGCGTTGCAGACCCACTGTGAAACGCCACAAGCCGTGGCGTTGCTGCCCCACTATGCAACGCCAGTCTACCATGGCGTTGCTGCCCTACTGTGACACGCCTGTCTATCGTGGCGTTTTTCCTTTCTTGCAACGCCAGTCTAATGTGGCGTTGCAGACCCACTGTGAAACGCCACAAGCCGTGGCGTTGCTGCCCCACTATGCAACGCCAGTCTACCATGGCGTTGCTGCCCTACTGTGACACGCTTGTGTATCGTGGCGTTTTTCCTTTCTTGCAACGCCAGTCTAATGTGGCGTTGTAGACCCACTGTGAAACGCCACAAGCCGTGGCGTTGCTGCCCCACTATGCAACGCCAGTCTACCATGGCGTTTTTTCTTTCTTGTAACGCCAGTCTAATGTGGTGTTGCAGACCCATTTGTGAAACGCCAACAGTGCTGGCGGTACAGACCCACTGTTGAACGCAACGACGGCATCCAGCCAGCCCACGGCATGCTGCCAGCAACATGTGTACTGCTGAAACGCCATGGACCATGTCGTTTCGCTCGTGGTCAGCAACGCCAGTATCCCTGGCGTTTCTATGTGGACTGAAACGTAAGGTAGACTAGCGTTTGAGTGAGTCTGCAACGCCACAGTGGACTGGCGTTTCTACGTTCGTCTGCAACGCCACGGGCTCTGGCGTTTCAAAAAGGGCCAGATCGTGAAATGTTTTCAATCAGAGTTCATTTCGTGCAATATTTTCATCACATGGGTCAAAACAGTGAAAAAATCTGACGGAGGGAGTAGTATAAGAATGAAAAAGCATCGTAAATACTCCCCCCGTTCCTAAATATAAGTCTTTTTAGAAATTTTACTAAAGGGCTACATACGAAGCAAAATGAATGAATCTATACTCTAAACTATGTCTATATACATCTGTATGTAGTCCCTCTAGTGAAATTTCTTAAAAGACTTATATTTAAGATCGGAGGAAGTATAATAATAAAGAAAATAAATGAAGGACTCTTAACTGCCATTGTCGGCTTGACTTTGAGCATGGCTACACACCAGAGTCGTTACCATCATTATTAAACTGTTGAATCGGTCCAAAGCGTGTGACATAAAATCTCGTTATCAGCGAAAACACTTAAGAGCATGGTTAATAGTATAGCCAACTGCTGGCTATAAGTAGTCTTATAACCCATCTTATAGCTAGATTGTACAATAGTTAGCTATAAAAGAGCACTACTTTCATCATATATGGCCCACCTTTCATTCTCACAAAGCACCTAGGAGCACGTGCTAGAGCTGACTCTTCACGAAGAGCCCGCTTCCCTTATCTCTCCTCTTCTCTCTTATCCAACTCAGCAAAAATATAGTATTTTAATCCTTACAGCCTGCTGACTGTACCTTATTGTACTTGCTCTAACTTTGCCTCCTCAAAAAGACAACAGTTCCGCAGACTCTAGTCCAATTGACGAACTTAAAGAGGAAGATCAACTTAAAGATGAAGCACCACCATCCTCCCGAACAACGTTCATGCGAGTAAAAAAATAGACTAATCTAAACTACTAGCAAGAGTAGAGGCATCGGGATCCTCCTCCCCGCCTCCGCTCTCCTAAGTGGGAGGCAACGGGGAGATGATCCACGTGCTCGCTGGCAAAAATTGGAGGAGGTGACTGCCCTAACCGCCGCAATAACGAGAGGAAAGGAAAAGCCATATCTTTATTAGAGTTAGAGTGAATTCTAGTTTTTACCGTTACATTAACATTTTTAACACTAATTATCCCATTTAATAAATTTTCAAAGTTTTACCAGTTTTTACTACAGTGATTCTTTTGAGAGTGATCTGCCAGCTAACTCCGTGCAATCAGATTCCTCTTGGCGTTTCTTCCAATGCCAGAACCGGTCACTTGATTTAGCGCCCGTTTTTTTTCGTGGCTCTCAGGTGTATGTGTGTACCACATCGCAAGAAAGACGAACCGTTATCTTAAACGGTCAAGTACGTTCAATTTTGCATTCTGGGTTGTGGTTCGTAGGTTTAATGTGATGATATTTCAATTTTCTTCCTTGATGCAAACCATCGCAGGCAGCATTTATTTTATGCTTTGGGAAATCAACAAATAAAACATTACATTCTATTTTACAGATCTGCATTGCTATTGCCGAACATGTGTTTTTTAGTTGGGCTCAGTGATGTGTGTCCATTTGAAATTATTACTACCAGTTACTAATATAATAGGATGTAATTTTTTTAGTAGAAATATATGCTTGACAGTTAGTCTCAACTCTCAAGTAAAACACGATCTTTGCAAGAAGGCTTTTAAAAAATAAAAGGGGTAAAATCAGTCAAGATTGTTACTAAATGGGGTAATCTGGTTTAAAAGTTGTTAAATGAGGTAATCGATGTAAAAAATGCTAAATTAGGGGTTAAAAACCGAAATTCATTCTTAAATTTAATGTAAATAATAACTAAAAAGACAAAAAAAAAAACTCAGACCCTTGCTATATCTCCTCTTTCCGCTTGTAGTAACCTGTTCCCAAAGAAAGCAAAATTCTCATTTATCCCTGCCGAGCATCTGTGCCTCTCTACCCGGTGCACACATTTGTTTCTTTTCTTTTCCAAGGCAATGCACACATATTCGTGGGATGCAGAGGCTGGGGCTAAGCCTCCTTTTTTTTAAAAATGCACACATTCGTGACGCGTAATCTGCTATATTGGGACAAGGACTTGGTAGATGCAAAGTGAACACAAGCACGTAACTAGGGATAAAAGTGTATTTCTACCGTGCACGCTTGTTAGTATAATGAGCTCGGATTTAAACTTAGCTTGATCCACCAATATCAGAGCGTTGAGCTTGTTAAGATAATGAGTTAGCTCGGCTCGATTTGTTAACATAATGAGCTCAGATTTAAACTTAGCTTGACTCTGTGTAACTCATCAAGCTTGTTATAGATGTGAATAACAAGAAAAACATGTAACTAAGGAAATATACAACTATATATGCAATTGGCTTACAAAAATACCCGCAAAAAACACTTATAAAATATAATTGTACACAATACTTTTATTTACAGATCACGGTAATCAATATTTTACATCAATTGAACATTTGGTACACCAAATGACAATAATATTAGTACTTATCCCATGCCCCTCCTATTAACGAGCTTAAGGAGCTAACCGAGTAACTCGTTAGCTCGGCTCACTAAACTTGTTTTGTAAATGAGTTCGGATTAAAACTTGACTTGACTCGCTAGTGACCAAGTTTGAGTTGAGTCAAGCTGAGTCACGAGCTACTCATTTAGTTCGCAAGTTTAAGTTAAGATTCCATGCACGCACGAGCCTTGCTGACATGCGGGCAAAAATTTATGATGCCCTAAGGAATAAAAAGAAACCCGACAAGAACCTAATGATACATATACTTTTCCTTTCAAATGTTACATACACATAGTTACATTATTATAGATTTTGAAACACAAAGAACACCAACATCAATCTTATATGGCATTTTGAAACAAAACAATTGTTAACATAAACCGATGGATGTTGCATGGATGTCCAGCTGACCATGGATGTCGGATTCATACACACACGGTATATCAAAAAACCGCTTGCCGACACGAACATTGAAACCAACCATTGGCTTTGCGTGCCTTCGATCAAAGCACGGACGTGCGGGAATTTACTCCCCCTTTTCGCTCGGTTTGTTACGAGATAATATCAAAACCCCGACACTCTTCGCATTACTGCATGATCTTTGCATGAGTCATGTTAGCATGCAGCGTGTTTGTGTGTATGCGTGTGTGTTCATCATGCTAGTTATTATAGGCTCCTCACACAAGTTTCACTTTGGATAAAACGGTGTTACGAGTGATTTTTCTGCATGTCATTTTAGTGAGGTGGTGCTGTCGACGTACGTGTCGAAACTGTATATGTGCATAGCATAGATCGATCCAGCTAGCTACGATCGACATGACTTACCTTGCACTAGTGCATTATTATCACAATCAAAAAGAGGCAAGGATGGAAGATTCTACACACATACTATCGCCTAATCCCATGCACTAGCTTGGCTTGGTTGGTCCCTCTCTCTTTTATCCCTTTCATTCTTTTCCAGCAGCAGCACAAAGGCAGTAGTATCTAGTATGAGACGTACACATCATCGTTAACTAATTACCGAGGTATTTGGGCATGGATTGGATGTTACGTACTCACTCCGTCTCAAAATAACTGTCTCGACTTTGTACTAGCTTTAATATAAAGTTATACTAAGTTTAAGACAGTTATTTTAGAACGGAGGGAGTATACAAGACGACGTGTACACAAACACACGCACGGTGAGATGGCGGAATGAACGATTGATATGCGACCGACGATGGACGAGGTAGTGGATTGCACCGCATTTTCTTTTAGGGCAAACGAAAACGATCCATCCTCTTTCCTTTCATTGTCTTTCAAATATCTTTATGTTGCTGTTTGATTTCTGGTAGTACACAGACGTAAAGCTAGCTATCGCCACCGATGATGATGCACTGTCACCTTTGTGTATATGCACGCGTGGATCGTCGTGTAACCATGTATCCTCCTAGACATATATATAGATCGATATATGCATAAAGGTGGCGAGCTGGATCTTCCACAACGTAGCTTTGGTCGTACGCAGAAAGACACGTAATCACCAGCATCGTTCTCGCTGTGGAGAGTCGATCGTGTGGGCGACGTGGCCTTCGTTCGATGTCGTTGCTCGTCGGCATGTCAAAGTGATGGCGATGCTGCGACTGTTGTCCAGCATGTGGAGTGCATGCCATTCACTTCTGCAGAAGAGTCCCATATGTAGATGTTCTTTCTTTGTGTGTGGTTGTGCCGTGTCTTTTGGCTTTGTTTTTTTCTTCTTTTTGGCTATTTACTGTGGGGTCCATAGTCATCATTTATTCAAAAATAATAGCACAAAAGAGTACAATGGGTTATGGGACTCATATTCACACAAACTTACCTGTAAGTTGGCAAGTCTAGAGTCGAAAATTGCTTTTGGAGGCCGAGCTCCATGAAGGCCTCCAAATGCAAAATTCAAATTTCATAAAAATTCGTATTTTTTTTTACATTTCAAAAAATCTGAAAAAAATGCATGGATAGGATGAAGGTATAGTGTATAAGCGTGTAAATTTTTAGGACTAAATACGTTGAAATAAGGGCTGCGTAAAATCTGAGACTTTTTAACACGTTATACTATTCATCTTTTTTATACAGGTCACGTCTCCCAGTATTTCAACCTGAAATTCTACACACATCGGCCTCACATTCTTGTTTAGTTGTGCAATTTTATTTCGGATTTTCTAAAACCAAATTTTCGAATTTCGATTTTTTCAAAATTTTGGCCTCTATGGAGGCCGAAAGCCAAAACGCCGTTCTCATCTAGAGTAAGCTATGGATCCAGGAAATAAGTTTAGGCCTAACCTAGTCCCTCATTTTGTTAAGAGAATAGGGTTATGTCATGTACTCGCTCTGTAATCTAATATAAAAATATTTAGATTACTAAAGTAGTGTTCTAAATGTTCTTATATTAGTTTACGGAGGGAGTACAAATTTACAGCGCCGCGATGCAAAAGTGGGACAGTACTCCTCTCTAAACGTTCTTCCATCCCTCGTAATCCATATGTTCCAAGCCTCAGTAAACAGAGCTCAAATAAGAAAGAATGCCCAAACCGCATGTTTGCTTCTGAGATGCATTTTTTTGTGATGTGTGAGACCAATCAATCTGCAGCTAGTTCCAAGCCTTGAGGCTGAAATCACAAGAGAAAAAGAGGTGCAGCCGATCTTAATAAACATGAGCACAACACATCACACAAAGATTATCCTCCTGGCTGGATCGCCGGTGCCTTTCTAGCCAATAAGTCCTTGGTATTAACTATTCAGACGATCAAAAGACAATGTGTTGTCAAAAAACGCTCTTATATCATGGAACAGAGGGAGGAACAACCAAGCGAAGACCTTGATCTTCATATATATAGTGCATTTACTTTTCCATAGCCATCTACAGGGGTCGGCCGATCACTGGAAGATGAGAGTGCATCACGTGTAGTAACTCTTACACAGCACTGTAAATCTGTAATCACCAGAAGATCGAGTCCAACGCCAGGCACCAGGCTGCTCAGACTCCCTTTGTAAGTCTGTAACAGAGCCTCACGCAACTGCTAACCGAAATCTTTTGGCTTCGTTTCGGAATACAAGAAAGAAAAACATCATACTCGCGGAATTCAACCAGGTGAACGCCATGCCGTGTTTGAAAAAACAACAGTTTAGCTGATTATTATTACTACCAGGATTGATAGTACAAACTGAATCCGGACGAGCCGGCCACAGTTTTTTTTCTAAAGAAGATGGCATACCAAACATCAAATCTCGTGGAAAAAGATGACAGTTTCAGGTATATATGATGGATTTCTGCGACAAAGACTTTTGTTTGTATTTGGGACTGTAGATGACAGTGTCAGCATGGGAACCAGACAGACGGGACCCAAACATTTTCAGGTATTGTCACAAAGATATCATGATAGGTGTCTTCTGGAATATTAGGGGTTTGGGTCAACCTGGTAAAATACAGCGTCTGAGGATTTTATTTGTAAAAACTTGGTAGATTTGGTTGGTTTCTTTGAAACCAAGAGAGAGGTTATTGATAGTAACACTTTAAATACAATTGCTGGTAGTAAGAATTTTTCTTGGCATCAGTTACCTGCCATTAAAACTGCGGGGGGGGGGGGGGGGGGGGTGTCCTTGTGGGCATTAATAATGATTTATTTGATACTATTGGTTTTGTCAACAAAAAATAATGTGTGGTTGCTACTATTAAAAACAAACAAGATGGGAAAGTGTGGCAGTTTGCTGCTATCTATGGTACCTCTTATAATGAATTTAAAAGGGATTTTATTGCTGAGCTGCATGAGGTGTTGAGTTGTGCTACTTATCCCATTCTCCTGGGTGGGGACTTCAATCTGGTTAGGTCTGATTTGGATAAAAGTAATGGTGTTATAAACCATTCTACATCTTTTCTTTTCAATGACTGGGTCAATAAATGGGGTCTAATGGAGATTAATGTTGCTAACAGGAAATATACTTGGTGCAACAATCAGAATGACCCTATTTATGCTACTATTGATAGTGTTTACATACCCTTCCTGGGATGCTATCTTTCCACTATCTGTGTTGAGGGCTTTACCTAGGATTGGTAGTGATTACACCCCACTGATATTAGATACTTTGGCTCGGAGAGTTGTCTCTCCTAAACTTTTTCGGTTTGAGAAGTGGTGGCTGGGTCAGCCTGATTTTAGGGGTGTGGTTGAAACTAGTTGGAATACTCCATGTTTAGGTGATAAAGCCATTGATGTTTGGATCATTAAAACCAAACGCCTGAGGAAGAAAATTAAAGGTTGGAGTGCTAATATAGAAGCTGCTATCAAGAAGAAAAAGAGGGATTTGATTCAGGAATTTGATATACTTGATGTGTTTGCTGAATCTAACTGTGTTTCTCAGGATGATCAAAAGCGTATGAAAGAGATTAAATCCGAGTTAGAAGTTATATTGAGAAAAGAAGAGTCTGCTTTGTGGCAACGATCTAGGGATAGGAGAATTAAAGAGGGGGACAGGAATAATGCATACTTTCATGCTTTGGCCAATTACCGACATCGTAAGAATCATCTATCTGAGTTGATGGGTGATCATGGTCTTGTCTTTAGTACTGAGGAGATGTTACCTATTGCTACTGCTTTTTACAAAAATTTATTTGCTAAAGAAGAAAGACATAACATTCAGTTGGCCCCTGCCTTTTGGCAGGAGGATGAAAAGATTTCTGACTATGAAAATGATGAGCTTCAAAAGCATATATCTGAGGAAGAGGTTAAAAATGCTATTTTTAGTTCTTATGCTAATGGTGCTCCTGGTCCTGATGGTTTTTTCCTTTCTCTTTTACCAGTCCTTTTGGGAATTGATCAAATCTGATCTTATGGCCCTGGTGAAAGATTTTGAGGAAGGCAATCTGGAACTACATAGATTAAACTTTGCTTTAATCATTCTTCTCCCTAAGGAACTAGAAGCTAATACTATGAAAAAGTTTAGACCTATCAGCTTTAGCAATTGTGTGGTTAAGATTTTGTCAAAAATTCTTACCAATAGATTATCCCCTATTTGCAATAGGCTGATTTCCCCAAATCAAACTGCTTTCATCAAGGGCAGATATATTCTTGAGAGTGTGGTCCTTGCTCATGAGGTTAAAAGATATAATAGGCCTGGGCTTGTGCTCAAATTAGATTATGAAAAAGCATATGATAGAGTTAGTTGGGGATTCCTTTTTGATATGCTTGAATCTAGGGGGTTCTGCACTAAGTGGATCTCTTGGATCAAGTGCCTATTATTTCAAAATACTTTCAGTGTCAGATTGAATGATACTACATGCCCTTATTTTATAAGTGGTAAATGTCTTAAACAAGGGGATCCTATATCTCCCCTTCTTTTTAATTTAGTTGCTGATGTCTTTTCTAAGATGTTATTCAAAGCTGTTGCTCAGGGATTAATCTCTGGTTTGCTTGAATATGCCATCCCGGGGGGGGGGGGGGGGGGTAGTTAGTCTTCAGTATGCAGATGATACTCTCCTCTTTTTAGAGGACTCTGTTGAAAAAGCTAAGAATTTTAAATGGATTTTGTCCTGTTTTGAGAATCTTTCTGGGATGAAAATCAATTTCCACAAAAGTGATCTAATTACTATTAATGTTGATGAGTGTAGGGCCAAGTCTTTTGCCGAGATCTTTTGTTGTAATATAGGATCTTTTCCTATTAAATACCTTGGGGTGCCTCTTCATTATGATAAGTTGAGGAGGGAAGACTTGCAACCTTTGATTGATAGGATCATCAAGGGCATTTCTGGTTGGTTGGGTAGGTATCTTACTTTCAGGGGGAAAATTGTGCTGCTGTGTGCTTGCATTGTGAGCATCCCTGTTTATTTAATGGCATTTGTGAAATTTCCTAAATGGGCTATCAATGCCATTAACTCCCAGATGGCTCATTTTTTGTGGGGCAATATGGGGGATCAACATAAGTTCCATTTGGCCAAACGGGGCTTGGTGTCTAGAAAGAAGGATTTTGGAGGTTTAGGGATACCTAATATTAGAGATTATAATATGGCACTGTTGGTTTCCTGGGGGAAAAGATTTTTTAGGAATAATTCTGGGGACTGGAAAAAGGTGATTGCTTATAAGTATGATGTGACTTGTCCAAATATTTTTTGGACCAAAACAAAATTTGGATCTCCTTTCTGGAAAAGTGTTTCCTGGGCTTTACAAGCTTCTAGGAATTTTTATCACTGGAAAATTGGAAATGGTGCTAATATAAGTTTCTGGCATGATGTGTGGGCTGGGGAATGTTCCCTTAAAGTTAGGTTTTGGAAATTGTTTGACATATGTAATCAACAAGAATGTGCTGTGGCCCAGGTTTGGGATGGGGTGACACTTAGACTATCATTTAGAAGGTGTGTTGATCATAGTGGACTAAGTGATTGGGGAATGCTTATTAATCATATAAAGAATTATCCTTTATCTGATTCTCTTAATACTCCTGTGTGGGATTTGGAATCAAAAGGCATTTACTCTGTTAAGTCTTTTTATAATTGTATCAACTTTGGAGGGATGGTGTCTCCCTTTGGAGACTCTCTATGGAAAACTTTGTGTCCTCAGAAAATACATGTGTTTTTGTGGTTGTGTTTATACAACAAATCCTTGACTAGAAATAATGTGGCTAAAAGGAAAACAATTGAGGATAAGTCTTGCCTATTTTGTAGTGAAGATGAATCCATTCAGCATCTATTTTTTGAGTGTGTGAACTCTAACCTGATTTGGGATATTATATCTGATTTCTTTAAGATCTGCAGAATAAGTTGCATTAGTGAGGTTGCTTCCTTTTGGAAAGTTAATAAACGGAAGCCTGTTCTTAACTTGGTAATTGCTGCCTCCTTGTGGAGTATATGGAAATTAAGAAATGAATTCTGTTTTCAGGGGTGCAAATGGAAAAGTCTGGACTGTAACATTGTCAAGTTAAGAGGGATTTTGCTTCGATGGGAAGTTCTTTGTGGCGCTGCTCAACAAACCGAACTGAAGCAGTTCATTCGACTGCTGGACAAGCGCCGGGGGGAGATCCTGAGGATTGCCTGGCGATGATCTGAAGACTATCCTTATCCTTAGTTTCTTTTCTCCCTTAGTAGTTTATCTTGGCTTGTAATAAAAAGTAGACTTGCACTTTCCAGGACAGCTTCCTTTTGTTGGGATCTGCCTGTGGTTATTTTCGGTTGGTGTGGTAAAACTGTTATGTAGTTGGTTTATGGGCTTTTTCTGCTCCATTTATAAAAGTGGGGTAGGGGGGAAACCCCTTTCGTTCAAAAAAAGTGTTTGTCCATCTGCGCCGAAAAGCAGACACCGGAGATTAACAGTGACTTAACGGATGATCACTGGATGTTTTAAATGGGATGGTGACGGCAAAAAGGGGAAGAAATCACAATTCATGAACCAAGCTGACCTTCGGGAAGAGCGGTTGCGTAGAATGATCGATGGTGCCACCCAGGTGGCAGGACGGCTTCGAGTTCCGCCAGGTCAGGGAACCACTTGTCGACGCTTGGCGCGACCTGGCTAACAAGAGCGCCCATCGCTTCAACATTCATTATCTCAGACAGTCCATACTCGATAGACACCTGAAATCGACAAAGGGATTACTTATCACCGCACATAACCGTTGAATGCAGGAACATCAAACTTTGAGAGCTCAGTCTCTGCACCAGTCCAACCAATCTGCAACAGAAAATGCAGTGAACGTAGAAGCAGTAATCACATCTTTATCTTTACCTATTAATAAAGCACCTATTGCTTCTGTGGTACGTCATTTAAATTGCCCTCGAAGTTGGCTTAAATTATCCACTATGCCACCTATAAGTCAAAAAAAGGTTCAGCTTTTTTTCCTGTCAAAATCGCTGTACGCTATCCTTCTTAAAGGCTGAAACCGTGATTTGTTATTATCATGTGTGAGGCGTAGTGGCTGGTGCAACTCTCCTGCATCTAGGAGAGCTAGGTTTGATCCCTGGTTCAAGCACTTTTTCTCCCCCTTTTCTCTTTTTTTGTTTTTTTTCTTCTTTTTTCAGTTCTTCTATGTTTTTTTCTTTTTCTTTTTCTTTTTCTTTTTGACATAAACTTTGCACAAATATTAACCATGGATTTAAGAAATGTCAAACTTATAGACAAAAAAGTTTCCATATATACAAATAATGTACAGTGCATAGGGATCATAAAAAATATATTTTTCTTTTATTTTAAAAATATTGATCATAAAGAATATACAATGTGTATGGAACAAACTAGACATAAAGAATATAACTTTTCAAAAATGTTAATCGTGTATTTGGATAATGTCAAACATGTATATGAAAAATGATCATGATGCATATAAAATATGAGACTGTGTATAAAAAAAGTAGACATCAAAACTAAATATGTTTTAAAAATGTTGACCATGAAATTGAAAATATTAAATGTGTATATATAAAATATTTCTGATGTCACCTGCAAAAAAAATGTTTCTAATGTATAAAAAACTGAACAATGATGCTTATACAAACTTTACGTAAACCAATGACTTAGCTTTGATTTTTCATATTGTTTTAAACTGTTTTTTTGATGATTTTTTTAAGTATATCGATGTTGATATGCAATCTTGAAGATTTGGCATGCATGTACTTACAAATTTATTGTTTTCGATGGAGCTGTCTAATATGTTTGCAACCAAATTAAGGCTTTACTTTGATCACAAATGCATACACTTAAATCAGCAAGACAAAAATAATGCTCTTATGCATATGCTATCATTAATTAATAAAACATACTTTGCTATTTCATCGTCATGCAAATATTTGTGGGCATCACCGAGGAGGAGAGAGACCATGCAACTTGAAACATCAAGTAAGATCATATCCATGCTTACTTATTACATGTTCATTAATAATCAGATGACATAAATTTAAATTGTTTGAAATACCTGTATGCAATATTTTTTCATGCTTTGATTTCTTGATTTGTTAATTAAATATGCATCGAGTTGGCGTATACTCTCTCTGTAACTAAGCATACTGAACGTACTGAATTTTCTCTCAGAGAGAGAGAGAGAGGGACCTTAAAATGTGATGTCATTTAAAACTAAAAGACGTATACCTATTAAGGTCTTGAGTCGTGGTTATTGTGTTAAGAGTACGTGTTATTTTCTCTCCCGTTGCAACGCACGGGCTCTTTTGCTAGTGAGAGTATAAAAAAATAAGCTCACAACAGTTGAAGCTCGAATCCGCGATGCAACCCGACCACGGTGGCAAGACGGTAGAGGGAAACTAATGCTACAATCACCATAAATCAATATCTCTTCCAACAAGTTAAGCTTCTTTCAGAGAGTCAACTAGAGTGAGTTCAGGTGTGTGCCGCATAAAGAAGCTTCAGTTCAGGTTTAAGGAATAGGAACAGTCGGTCAGTTATCCCAGTAATCCATTCGTCGGCTATAAGGATGCAAATCGGAAAGATAAACTGCTGTTACAATTACCCTGATCATAAATGAGTACCTGTAGAAACAATCAGTCAGTTTAGCTTCGGTTCAGTTAACTGATGAAAGTCTGAAACCTCTCTGGTGTGTCTCAGTTGACTGAAAAACAACTCAAAGTTCAGGTTTGGTAACATGGCACAGGTCCTAGAGAGATAGATGCTTCTCAAGCATGAATGCAAAATCCGATTACATCGCATTGCGCGCAAGAACCGATCCGGTTGATGCCAACGCTGACAGCAAGGATCAGTGGCAGCCATCGTCCCGATCCAATCGATATGAACAGGCAAAGTTGTCTTAAAAGAAAAAACAGTTTAGCAAATTATTACCAAGATTGTACAAGCAAAATCCGCGGGACGAACCAACCACAGTTTTCTAAAGATGACATACCCAAACGACGAATCTCGTGGAAACAAATACGGATTTGCCAAACTAAACCAATCAAGCTCCCAGTGACCGTCCAGTGCTCGAGGAGTGGGATGGTGATGGCGATGGCATCATGCTGCTCCATTGTGTTTATCAGGTGACAAGGAAGTGTATGCCCGTGGTCGGGCCGCTTCGATTCTCCACCACCTTGAGCATGCTCTCACCGTCGCTCTCACCGCCGGGATGAAGAAGCTGCTTCTCGAGCACAGTGTACGCGCAGTACTCCACCTCGTAGACCTCCATGCCCGTCGCCCCGAAGCACGCCACCGACGAACCCACGCCCTCGCCTGCAACAAACCCAAACCAACTCAAGTCTTCAGTCCAGTGTAGAATTGGAGCGACCGATACACCATATTGGTGCACTGGTGCAACTGAATCTAAAACTGTTATGCTTCGCTTTGATAGCGGGTAAATATGCTTCCGAGCTCAACTCACCGTGTGTCACTAAGAGTAAGTTCTCATCAGGGTATTTGTCGGCAAGAGCCTTGATGACACTGGCATATCTGATTCTGGCCCCCTTCACAGACTCTCCCCACTTGGGTACCTGCAGTGGAAAAAGGTTGACAGTTTCAGGTATATATATGATGGATTTCTGTGATCTGCGTGCAGACACTAGAGATTAACGGTGACTTTAACAGACGATTACTGGATGTGTAAATGGTGACTGAAAAATGAAAGAAATCAGAAGTGACCTCCGGGAAGAGCGGCTCTGTAGAATGGTCGATGCTGCCAGATGGTAAGATGGCTTCGAGTTCTTCCAGGTCGGGGAACCACTTGTCGACGTTGGGCGCGACCTGGCTAACAAGAGCGCCCATCGCTTCAACATTCATCATCTCGGACAGTCCATACTCGATCGACACCTGAAATTTTCAAAGGGACTCCTTATCACCGTGCATAACCGTTTTGTGCAGGAAGATCAAAATCGAGAGGCCAATCTATCGTCGGCAATATTTTTAACCAATTCCGCACCAGAGAATGGCATGAATGTGGAAGCAGCAATCTCAGAGCAGTTGGAACAACACACCCACATTGTCTAAAGATGAAGAGCATGAACTGCATGTGGAGATTAATGGTGACTTAAGAGATGATTACTAAATGGAACGGTAGGCGGCATCGCTCATCGGTTATAGGGATGCGGAATGGGAGAGCTTACAATTACCCTGATCACAACGAGTATCTGTACACAAATAGTAAATCAGTTTAACTTGAGTTGAGTTGACTGAAAGTCTGAAACCTGTCTGGTGTGTTTCAGTTTAACTGAATGAAAACAGGTCAAGTTCAGGTTTAACATGGCGCAGATGAGATCCTTCCTGGCGATCCAACCAATATCAACCACGGGACAATGGAGGGGGGGAGGGAGGGAGGGAGGAAGAGGAAGTAGACCTTGACGCGGGAGGTGTCGAGGGGCACATTGGCGCTGGAGTCGAGGACGGCGGCGAGGGCGGCGTCGTCGGGGACGGCGCAGAGCGCGGCGACGGCCTGGGCGGCGGTCTGGAGGCAGCGGTGGAAGGGGGAGACGAGGACGCGGTGGAGCGCGTAGCCGTCGGCGGCGGCCTGCGCCCGGATGCGCTTGCCGACGGTCCAGGCCCGGAGGACCCCCGCGTCCGTCAGCGGCGGGTCCCACGGCCGCGGCTTGTTGGCCGGCCACATGGGCTCCGCGTGGTCCAGCCGGTCGCCGTGCCGCATCACCACCACCCGCTGCCCCGCCGCCGCCGCCATGGTGGCCGCCGGTCAAGAAGTCAAGATCAAGCCTTTCTTCCCTCTCCCCTGTTTCTTGGACAAGAGGCGTAGAACAGAACCAGAAGGCAGCGCTGCTCCTTCTCTGGATCCTTTTTTAAACAGCAACAACTACTGTACCATTTTAAACACAAGAAAATAAGGGCCGACGTTTTCAATTGTGTTTCTTCTTTTGATTCTTTCTATTTATACTTGTATTATTATTACAAGAATGATTGCAAAGTCGACTTGTGAACAACCCTTCTTCTTTATGTGTCCAGCAATTTTGAAACGAACAAATGAAATGTAGATAAAATATTTGCGAAAGCCGACTTCGGAACAACTCCTCTTCTTTTTCCCTCTGATGATCGCTTCAAAACAAATAAAATGAGATAATAGTAGATAAAATGCTGATCCTCACACATAAAGTATTTGCAATAATGTTTCTTAATTTCCTAGTACTTTTCTCTACCTGTTTTCTCCACCTAAACAGGGACAGGGACAGGCATAAAAAAAAAGGTCAACTTGTAGCGCAAACACATGACATGAGATGATCACATTCACAGGTACTAGACAGTTGTGATGTGCACAACAATTCCACGCAATCCAACTCATTCATACTGAATCCAACATAACCAGGTGAGACAGACAGATAAGAGGAATCAGTGTTCAGATGCAACTCCAACTCCTGCCAACATATTTACATGCATGTGGATTGTAGAGCACAAACATCGTCGAGCCCCCTGTTTATTCCTTCTTCTCCTACCGAAAAGACGACGGTGCTTAGTTCTACGGGATCAGCAGTACGGACCCCGAGGTCTTCCGGGCCTCGAGGTCGGCGTGGGCGCAGGCCGCCTCCGACAGCGGGTAGGTGTGCCTCACGCGGGTGTGCAGCACCCCGTTGGCCACGTTGGCAAACACCTCGCCCGCCGCCTCCAGCAGCTCGTCGCGGGTGCCCGTGTAGTGCATCATGCTCGGCCTCGTCAGGAACAGCGACTTGGACGCCAGGTCGCCCATGGAGATCGGGTCGGGCGAGCCCGAGGACTGCCCGAACGACACCAGGAAACCGCGGGGCGCCAGGCACTCCAGGGATGCCTGCACACAGGAACAGATCCAGTGTCATTCCGCTAATCAGTATGACATCATGCATCTGTGAACTCGTAAACAAATAGTGGAAAAAGGAAGATAAAAGGCGATATTTCAGGTGGTTACAGAAAAGCCGTTCAAGAAAACTATTTGTTGCAGCCAAAACACTACACAACATGCTTGTATCTCTTGAAAGGTATGAAAATGCAGGCGGCGTAGTTAAAACCAATTATGCCCAGGAATGCTACTGAATCATGACAACGTGAAGGTAAACACCAACCGATTCTTTCAAAAAAGGTGCTCAGATCACATTAACAGGTATTAAATATACATTAGTTATTCTTTTTACTGATGGGATGCTCGCAACACGAGCAGATTATCTTCAGATCTCAGTATTCAGTGTGAAGCAAATAGTAGTTCTAGGCAAAGTATCATCGAAAGGATAAAAAGAACGCAGTCCAAGTGAATCAAGCTTCCAAACTAGGACCTGGTACAGCAATCTTACCTTGTATGTGTCCTTTCCAACAGAATCATAGACCACATTTACACCTTTTCCACCTGTAATCTCCTTGACTCTGGTTGCAACATCTTCCTTTGTGTACATGATCACATGGTGGCATCCATCTAGATGTGCAAGTGAGGCTTTCTCTTCATTTGAAACAGTTCCAATGACAGTAGCACCAAGGGCGTTCGCCCATTGACAAAGGAGTGACCCAACTCCACCAGCAGCAGCGTGGATGAGAACAATATGGCCGGTCTCAACCTACACGGCAATCAAAATGTAGTCAAGCTCGCTGTCATGGCAATCGACTGAATCATCATGAAGCGATGTTGATGTCTGAGCATATCTAACATATGCAGACACAGTAATTACAGGTTGTAGAGATCCACAAACATATGCTGTAGGGGTTGGCAATCATTTTTGCAATAATCCATGATAAGGAAAAAAAACATGTTCACTCTTACAGTGGATCTCTTTAGTTTATGATACACGGATAGCTTGCATTTAAGCAGTTTAAACTGCTTATCAGGCCTCCAACAAGCAACATATAATCCGCAGTAATCATGCCCCTGGATACATACAGTGTGTTTTATCTATCTAGGTGCTCCGATTGACCTATGCACATTTCTTAACTTTAGGACTTTATTAGTATGTCACACAACTCTACAACACGAACAAGACAGAATGTACCTTAAATATGCGGCGAACTAGCATATGAACAGTCATCCCCTTGAGCATGATGGCAGCCGCTGTCTTGTGATCTACTGAAGGCGGGACAGGAACAGCAACATTGGCTGGAATAATCTGCTCTTCAGCATACGAGCCCATAGGCTTGCCTGCGTACGCGACGACATCCCCGACTTTCCTACCGGTCAGGCCAGGCCCTACAGCGGTCACCACACCAACAGCTTCCATACCTGGAGGTGGA